>NW_022589716.1:38477276-38882964 GCF_004348235.1 Phoca vitulina | reverse complement strand
CCCCCCCCCCCCCCCCCCCCCCCCCACATCCTTTAAAGTTTCCACTCTCAGCCTGGAGCATGGCTGTTCCGCGTCATGCTCTGTGTCTGTCCTCGGCACATGGGGGGCATTTACAACAAAGGAGCAGAGCTTTCCCCAACTCTTTCCACCATGCTAGCTGCCGAGTTCGAGGTGAGTAGGGTGGCCACATCTTTCAAGTCTGCCTGCTTGTTACTACTTCAAATACCACCATTCTAGGGGTGCCTGGGTGGCTCAGTCAGTTGAGTGTCTGCCTTCGGCTCAGGTCGTGATCCCAGGGTCCTGGGATCAAGCCCCACATCGGGCTCCCTGCTCAGCAGGGAGCCTGCTTCTCCCTCCCCCCGCCCGGCTTGTTCTCTCTCTCAAATAATAAAATCTTCAAATAAAAATACCACCACTCTATACTGTGGTTTCTCTTTTGAATTTGCTTTGAAAGAAGGGGAGCATATGCCATCATACCTGTTTTACAGAAGAGGAAACTGAGGCCGAAAGTGACTTTCCCAAGGTCACTCAGCAAGGGCGGGCAGAGGTGGGGTGACAGCACAGGCTGCTGATGCTGGGCCCAGTGCCTTCCCCAGTACATGATGATTCACCTAAATCACTCTCTGATTTCTGAAGTCCTGCTTCCATGTTGCCTCCTTGGAGACACCATCCCATCACTCACCGAAGAACCCAGCAGATAATGCTCGATTTTCAGAGCTACCACTCTTAAATTCCCGCTTCTCCTGCAGATGGCACGTTTATGTAGAATTAGCTTTAAAAGAGGTTCCTGAGATACCTATCTATCTGTCCTGTCCCAAGTGCTGTGCTGGAATCAAGGTGGGGGACTCCTCCAGCGGACAACGTGCGGAACTGAAGAGGCGTCACATTGACCGTGGAGGCTTGTGAGGGTTATGGATGCTTCGGGAGACTCTGACGTGGGTGGTTTATGTGTTTGCTTTCTCCACTCCATGTCGAAATCATCCAAGAGTTGGTGATCCTTTGCAGAATGCCTTGTGCCCAGATTTCAGGTGGGATCCCCTGTCCCTTGTCATGGAGATGATAATAACTTGGAGCTTGTCTCTACCATCCCTTGCCCCCAAATTTTAACTGCAGGTTTCCTGTTTGATAGAGTAGCCAGCTAGTGTCTTTTTTGTGGTTTTCTTTTTGCTATTGTAGAACAAAGCTCCTGTAACACGCGTTTGTCACTGAGCAAACTCTGCAGACAATCCTGCAGGCTGGCTGGGTGACTAAGTGCAATGTGGAGCGTTACCTCGCTTTTGTGAGCCTGCAGGTCCAGGCTTTCCCCGCTGTTGTGCTGTGTACCCACACAGCAGCCGGTTTCTAAAGCTCTCTCACATGTTAACAAATTTAATCATTGAGATTGCCCATGAGGCAGGTAGGACAGGGACTAAAATCTTTACTTGGTAGCTGAGTGGAGGGTTTAAAGGGTTAAGAAATCCCCCCCTTCCTCGGCCCCAGTCATGCTGTGGGTGGTGCCCAGGACTGGATGGGGAGCTAGGGGTCCTTCCTGGCTGGCTCACCATTGCCTGGGTCATGTCTTCCTCTGCCCACATTCCCTGACCTCCAGGTCGCAGGGCTGTCTGGTTGGAATGTCAGCTCCCGCTCCCACATGCCCCTCCCTCTGGAGCTGCCCCAGCCCATTTGCACCTCTAAACATGACCCTGAGTGTTGGGGCACGATCAGAGTGCTGCAGCCAGCAGTTGGGGACTTAGGGATCTGCCCTTAGCCCCGCCTCCATGCTACCTGCTGTGTATCCTCAGGCAGGTCATTTGGCCCCTTAGCACTTTGGGCAGTGGAGAGCTGGCTCAGTCTTGTGCTATATGAAATTGTGCTCTGTATCATTCGTGGCCCTCACCCGCTTTGGCATTACTTTCTGCCCTGCCCCCTCTCCTTGAGGCTTCTAATGATACCTTTATTATCACTGGACCCCAGATTGACTTGCTTTATGAGTCTTTTGCTTTTAATAGCTCTTCCCTTTCTTTCCTCCCTGCTGACTGCCACTTCTCGTTCCTATCAGCTACCTCTTCCATTTCTGCCCCCTCTTCATTCATTATTTCTAATCCTCTGTGATCTGGAATATTAGATAACCAACCTGGTCAAAATTCTGTCTCTAATATGAATCCTGGCTATGGACGAGGGCTTTGGTGCATGCACTTGATGATCAGAATAGCTTCGACTTTGCTAAGGTCCTTTTGGCTTTTTTCTATATTCTGAGTCATGTTCTGAAAGGTGAAATTCACAGATTAAGTGACATTTCTCTGCAGCGGGTAAGTGTGCAAGAGTGGCTCCAAGTGCAGATGAGAGGGGTCGCTGCAGGGTTGCCCTGTGTTCAGAGGAAATACGGTGGGTGGAAGCTGGAGGCCCATGCTGGCCCCCTTCCGTGTAGCGCCGGGCCCAGGTGATTCCTTCTTTCATATCCACAGACAAGTAGATACCTTAACTCTATGGATAACGGCTTCACGTCCCAAACTCAGAATCCTGACACTCGGTGGTGGGCTATTAAGAAGCAGTAGCCACTGTAGCCACGGTCATAGGTCATGGATGGCAATGAAAGGCCAATAGGATTAATCCCAGAACTAGAGACTTTGAAAGGGAGTATTCTGATCACCCAGTGTTCACACACAGTTTTTTTTTTTAATCCACATTTAAATGTTTTTTAAAAGATCATCACGATGATTTATAATAACAAAAAGTCAGAAATAAATGAAGGTACACATGTATTTACAATGGAATGCTGTACAACAGTGGTAATAAAGAATTTCTAAAATGTGGGAAACTGCTAATGATACAGAGCCAACTGAAAAACACAAGTGAAAAAATTGTTAATATAAGATGATCTCAAAGTAAAAAATTATTTGTACAAGGGACAGGAAAGATATACTCTATGATTATATGTTTGATGACTGCAGGAACCTGTGGTTGATAGAAACTAGTGGCTCAGACCAGCTGTAAGACAATAGGGAGCGGTGAGGCCTGAGGCAAATTGGAGAGAACACGCCCTCTGGGAAAAAGGGGCTTTTGGCCAATTGTTGCCATGTATCGCTAGCTCTTTAAACTTTTAAAGGAAAGCTGGAAATCATGGTATTTATGTGAAATTCCCCAAATTTTAAATGTTAGCAACTAATTTATATTTTTAAAAACACTTGTTTTAGGGGTGCCTGAGTGGCTCAGTCGGTTAAGTGTCCGACTCTTGGGTTTCGGCTCAGGTCATGATCTCAGGGTCACGGGATGGAGCCCCATGTTGGCCCCACACTCAGCAGGGAGTCGGCTCTCGATTCTCTCTCTCCCTCTGCCCCTCCCCACTCCTCTCTAAAGTAAATAGATAAATCTTTAAAAATAAATAAAACACTGTCTTGGCCAAATAAAAATTTTGGTGGTTTGGCCTTGGTTTGGCCTTTGGTCCACCAGTCTATCGCTTTTGAAGTACGCCAAGATGCTGACACCAGCTGTCTCTGAGGAGCATGCTTACTGGACATTTTCATTTTTCTTTATCACAGCTTTGGTAATTTTCCAAATTTATAGATCAATACATGGTATTTCAATAATTAAAGACAAAAAGAAATGAACCTAACTGCAGGGGGTTGGGATGAGTGTGCATGTGCGTGCATGCATACATGCAGATGAGTGTTTGAGGGAAAGGTGTCTAAGAATTCTGGGCCACTCCTAGAACCTTCCTGAGCTTGAGGTTAGTTAGGTGTTGCTGGGGCTAGGATGAAGTAGGTGCTCATATGAATGTAAACAAAGAGGAAGGAGAAGAGGTGGTAAGTCTCTGCAAAGTATGGGAAACACACGGCTGTAGGAGTCAAATGTGTGTATTTAAAACAGCCTGGCTCTGCCACGAACGAGCTGTGGCACCCTGGTAAATAATCACGATCTTCTAACTATGATACGCTGCACAGTTACTGTGTGCGAATGCTCTGTTAAGCACTTTGTAGGCATTATACCTTTCTGAGCCGAATTCCTCATTTAAAAGAGGGAGAATCATATTCCTTATCTCAAAATGTCCTTGTGAGGATTAATTCAGATAATCTAAGTAACGTGGAGAACAGAACCCGATAAACAGCACTTCCCTTTCAGTTCTGGGCTAAGTTTCAGGTTTAATTTCGCTTGTTCCCAGTAATGCAAGGAGACTGAATGGATGGCATGAACAGAATAGATTACTTACTCAAAATATCTAATTTCTCCCTAATACTCGAAATAGGTAATTTTTTCCTTTCTTGGTTTCTTAAAGAGAGGAAGCTCATTCTACTCGCTGAGATGGTTTGCAAATGGGAAGTAAAATCCAGCCCATGTTCTGCTTCGGAAAATTGCTCCAGGTATACCCTGCGAACAATCCAGCCCCACCTGCCACTTTCTGCAGCCACTGCTTGGCACTGAGGAACTTTGAGAGTTTTTCTTTTAACACATTTGGTTTCTACTTGTTTTTCTAGCGTCATTGGGCGGGTTAGCGCTTCCATATAAATGTAGATTTTCTGTGGTTGCCACAATAAAGTAGCAAAGGCACTTACTTTGATGACGTCGTCCCCTAAGTTAGAATACGCTCTACCTTCGCCCAGAAGAAGTCAGAGTAAGGGCACACAGATCTGCCTTTAAGCTCCATTGAACGGTGAGATGGGATCACACACAGGCTGTCACTGTCCCTGTGTAGGGAGACAAACAAGAATTGGTCCCAAGGATAGCTGGGTTCTTGGGACTGCTCTGCCCCCCACAGGTCATCACGAACACCATTCGTCACCCTGAAAGTACAACCAGTCTGTCTCCTCATTGTTAGGTCCCTCCCCTCTTTTCTTAGGGTGCTGCTTGCTGACTATGGCAGCAAACTCCCCTTTCCTCTAAATGTCTATGGCTCCTATCAAGTATGGATGCATGTTCATTGCAAAGAATTGCAGATAATTTCTTTGGGATGGGTTATGTCTAAAAATACTGAGCAATGCCACCATATAACCCTCTCGACTTGAAAAACCTTTGAGTCAAATATAGTGTGGCAGGGGCGCCTGGGTGGCTCAGTCGTTAAGCGTCTGCCTTCGGCTCAGGTCATGATCCCAGGGTCCTGGGATTGAGCCCTGCATCGGGCTCCCTGCTCAGCGGAAAGCCTGCTTCTCTCTCTCCCACTCTCCCTGCTTGTGTTCCCTCTCTCGCTGTGTCTCTCTCTGTCAAATAAATAAATAAAATCTTAAAAAAAAAAAAAAGTGTGGCAGGAACAAGGATACTGGTACTGGAACTGACAGCTTCCCCGCCATCTCAAAGGATCCCCTGTTCCTTGCTTTGGGCTCTGGTGATGGAGCTCATGCTACCAAGTGGACTGGGGCATTAGCAGGAGCCAGGAAGGCTGAATTGATTTCCTTTGGAAAGGGAGGGAAGTAGCCATATGGGATGGAATAAACTGAGTTGATTTAGAGGGCTGGAATACAGTGGAAAGACAGAGGAAAGGTTTTTGGGCAGGGAGAGCCCCAGAAATAAATCAGGGGTGAAGAGGAGTTCCCATATGTTTTGCTGAACATCCTAAAATAGAGTGTCTTTTTGGAGCCTTTTAAAGAAATTTCTGTAAAGGTTAAATCAGTAAATATCTTGCTCCGCACAACAACCCATTTTTTAAAACAGCCAAATAAAAAACAAAGGGAAAATCTCAAATAATCTCTCTCTCTCTCTCTCTATATATATATATCCATATATATTTTTATTAGCAAAAAAACCCCATAAAGTTGACACTAAACTGGTCAGCTCAAGTGGTGGGATGGATGGAGAGGGGAGGGTAAAATTTTTTTTTTGTCTTCAGAGAGAGAGAGAGAGAGACAGAGAGAGTGGGCCTGAGTGAACAGGGGGTGGAGGGGAGGGGCAGAGAGAGAATCTTAAGCAGGCTCCAGGCCCAGCATGGAGCCCTACATGGGGCTCGATCTCACGACCCTGAGATCCTGACCTGGGCCGAAACCAAGAGCCAGACACTTAACCAACTGAGCCACCCAGGCGCCCCTAAAGTTTTTTTTTTTATTTTTTTATCTCCTATTCTGTTTGGCTTGTTACAATAAACACGTACTATTTTAAAGATTTTTTTTTTTTTTAATAATTGTAGACTTACAAGAGAGTTGCAAGGAGAATTCTTAGATACCCTTCACTCATCTTCCCATAATGTTAACATGGTACATTTGTTCCTAACTAAGAATGAATACTGGCACAAGAGGATTAAGTAGACTCCAGACTCAGACTTTATTCGGATTTCCCCACTAATGTCCTTATTCTTTTTCAGGATGCCATTCAGGGTCCCACAGTACATTCAGCCATCCTGTCTCCTCCATCTTGTCTAATGTGGGACAGTTTCCCAGTCCCTTAACTTGTCTTTTATAACCTTGACGGTCTTGAAGAGTACTGGTCAGGTATTTTGTAGAATGTCCCCAAACTTGGGTTTGTATGATATTTTCTCATGATTCCATAGACTGAGGTTATGGATTTGGGGGAAGAATGCCACAGAGGCGAGGTGCCCTTCTCAGGGCGTACTGTTAGGGGTATATGACGTGGGTATGTCTCTTACTGCTGATGTTAACCTTCATCATGTCATGTCTGCCCGCTTTTTCCACCAGAAAGTTGCTAGTTCCCCTTTCGTAATTAATAAGTATTTGGGAGGGGGGATTCTTTGAAGGTATCTAATATCTTGTTTCTCCTTGAATACTGTCACCCGCAAATTTGAGTATTCACTGGTGGACCTGGCAGCAGTTATCATCGTAGAAGGGCTTGGGTGATGGTTTTCTCTTTCCCCTCCTTCTTTTTCTGTTTGTTAGGAATTCTGTAAGGAAGGGTTCTCACGTCACCCTATTTATTTATTTAATCTTTAAAAAAAATCAGTATGGACTCATAGATATTTCTTTAGTTAATTAATTTTTAATTAATTTAATTTCTTTATTTTGGGCAGTTATAGTAAAATATTATAGCTACTGATTTTATTGCCCAAATTGGCTTTGGCTAGTGGGTAGCACTTGTGTCCTTTTGGCATGTTGTATGACTTTTATTGTTTAAATTGTACAAGTAAGTACAAATAATTAACATTGTTTTCCGGGCTTTTTCTTATCTTGAACTGGTGTTTATTTGAATGGGAGAGGATACAAAGACTAGCCATGAGGCAGCTTGGCTTTCCTGGAGTTACAGACAAACATTTAACAGATGGTGGAGTTTTTCTTCCTTTTGGATCATAAGATGCCATTCTCTTTGGCATATGAGGCTGGATTGTTCTAGAATAGAAAATCAGAATCCATCTAGGTTATGAACATCTGAAAGGGGATTTTTAAAAAAAAATCACAAAGAACAGTGAGAACTTCATGTTGAAGAGACTCATGAAAACCATGAGCTCTGAGTGTTGCCAAAACTTCACTTGGAGAGAAAATTACAAAGAAATTGCAGGGTATTGTTTTGTCTGATTTTACAGTCAAAGGCTGAAAAGATGACTGAGCTGGGAAAATCAAATTTCAAGGTTAATTCATCAGCAGTAAAGGAAAACCGTGCTCATTGCTTAGTTAGCCATGCTGCATTGAAGAGCCCGGGAGAGGACCCCTTTAGGCTGATGATGTCTTTGAAGCATTGTCAAAATTTTTTGAGCTAATGAGCTTAATTAGAGAAAAAGTATTGGGTGTCTACTGATGCTCTTTCAGCAATGCCTGGTTCAAGATCAGCATTTGGGACAAAAATCCAAGAGAAGATGAACATTTCAAGGATGTCTTATCACTTCCAAGCATTGGATTGGACAATTCTGTGAGGGAAGATCAGTCTAGCTATCAGGATAGCCAGTTTGTGGAGAATAGTGTGTTAAAACATCAAGTCATTTCTCTTTTTCATGGGAAAATTTGAGAGCTGATCCCAGAATATTGAGGTTCATAGGGAAATTAACCTGGCCGGGATCAATGAAGGGCTCAGTTGCTCTGTTTTTGGAATACCCAGGGAAAGACTTTTTCACTTTCAGAAATGTTAACTTTCTACATATCTTGGCACAGCAGACACTCTCAGTGCTTCACCTGGAGCCCTTGGGTCTCTGTTCTGGGTTTGAAGCACTCATGCCATGGCTTCTTTGTGTTTTGCACCTGTTTCTTTCTTCCAGGACCACCCTTGGGCCACTGGGGTCCTCTGCCCACAGGAGCAGAGAGCATAAGTATCTCTGGGACTTTGTAGTACTTGGGTGGTTGTAGCCAGTGACTGTAGGGCTGGGTATAAAATTCTTTCTCGGGGTGCCTGGGTGGCTCAGTCGTTAAGCGTCTGCCTTTGGCTCAGGTCATGATCCCAGGGTCCTGGGATCGAGCCCCACATCAGGCTCCCTGCTCAGCAGGGAGCCTGCTTCTCCTTCTCCCTCTGTCTACCACTCTGCCTACTTGTGCTCTCTCTCTGTCAAATAAATAAATACAATCTTTAAAAAAAATAAATAAAATAAAATTCTTTCTCCCTTGTGTTGGGGTGGGGGCCAATTCTGGTGTGTGACTCATTCTCCAGAGCTTCTCCCAGGGACAAGGCCATGGTTGGAACCTGCTTGAAAGGCCCCTTTGCCTGTCCTGCTTCCCTTATTCCACTACAGGTTTCTCCTTAATAACTCCCTTGAACACACATCCTCCCCTAGGGTCTGCTTCTTGGGAGCCTGACCTAAGATACTTGGCATACTTGGCAGAGACATTTGAAGCTTTGAATACACTGATCATGCAACTTTAAGAAATAAGCACCCACCTCATTTGTCAGTATTTCATATGTCAAGAAATTATAGCCAAAGGGCACCTGGGTGACTCAGTCAGTTAAGTGTTTAACTCTTGATTTCCGCTCAGGTCATGATCTCAAGGGTCATGAGATCCAGCCCTGCATTGGGCTCCGTGTTGGGTGTGGAACCTGCTTAATATTCTCTCTGTCCCTCTCCCTCTGCCCCTCCCCACCCCTTAAAAAAATTATAGCCAAAGTTTATCTATAGATACATTATATTGGTGCTAAAATTTTCTTTTTAGTGTTTGGATATGGTGATACTCTTGCTTTCAAAGAAAAAGTATTTCATCTAATGTGTCTGCTGGTAAATTCAGGATATACACTTTTTTTTCTGATATTGTGTCTGAAAAGCACAATTGAAACTTTGCAAGGAACCCCTTCCTCCCCAGTGCTCAGTCTTTGCCAGATTTCCCGAAGGTGTTTTTAGAAGTCAAGTTTGACTCAGTGGCCAAGACAACTTACATCAAATGGACTTTAAAGATGTGCAGGAGAGGGCACCTGTGTGGGTCAGTCAGTTAAGTGTCTGCCTTCAGCTGGGGTCATGATCTCAGGGTCCTGGGATCGAGTCCCGCATGGGGCTCTCTGCTCAGCGAGGTGTCTGCTTCTCCCTCTCCCTCTTCCTCTGCCCCTCACCACCCCACTCGTGCTCTCCCTTTCTCTCTCTCTGTCTCTCAAATAAATAAATAAAATCTTAAAAAAAAAATAAAGATTTGCAGGAGCAAATTATCTCTCTCATTTCCTAAAAGCAAGTAAGCATTGGTTGTAAATTATTTCCTATTTTCATCAAAATAAAAAAAAAAAAGGTATGCAACAGCCTTGATGTTGCAAATGATCTTGGGTTTGTTTTAGCGGCCATTCTTGACCCAAGAGAGAAAAACTGGGGTAGGCAAGTGGATTGATACCATGTGAATAAAATGAAGATTCAATTTCCCTTGCAGGGGGAAAACCAAATTATTTGCATCTACAATGGCCATAACCTTGCTTTGTTTTTGCTGAGGTTTAATCTGTTCATACATTCCAGGTGACATTAAAGGAAGCTGGTGTTTTGGTTTGTTTGGTTTTGGGTTAATGGCAAGAAGATGAGCATTGAAGGTTTTGAGCACTCCTGTAGGGATCTCTGTGGTCTTGCCCTGCTCTGACGTCCTTTGATAATAAGATTCTCTTTTTTCTTAGCTAAGATTTGTCTCTGAATCAGAATCCCCTTTTCCCCAATTAGGGGATGCTGTGGAAGCTCCATTAAACTTTGGTTTCAGGCCCAAGCATGGAGGGGTAGAGATTGCAGAGTGAAAACTCTCCTGTTTCAACAGACATTACCAAAAAACACTGTCATTTTTCGCTCTTCTGGATCCCTCGGATGGGGAATGAAGCAGATAAGTGTGGTCCTTATTAGCAGCCCATTCTCCCTGCCTCCTTTCCTCCCTGCCCCTCCCTCCATTCTCCCTTCTCTCCCTTTTTTCTTCACCCCCTTTCCTCTCTTCCTTTTCTCTCTCTTCCAACAGTTTTTCCTCCATGATTTTCTTTCTTTCTTCCTCTTTTTTCCTCTTTCTGTTGTGGCGACTGAAATGCACCCAAACTGAAGTGGTTGCAGTCCGCTTCTTACCTTTTAGACAAGAAACGTTCCAGAGCATTGATACAAAAGCCACCCCCCCCCACACACACAGCTGGACGTGAAGCAGAATATCCGTGGAAGAGAGGTGGGGAGCGGGGTGGGTGTAGATGGCAGGGACCGTGTGTGAGGGCTGTTCTTAAAGAAGGCACTTGTAAAGGTGAGGTCATAGGTACTAGATGCTAGAGAGAGTACAAGCTCAGTATTTTTGTGATTCGCATCCAGGGAAGACTTGCAGGAATCAGAAGATATCTTTCTTGAGGAATGTTCAAGAGTCAAATGGATGTTGATCTGATAACTTGTCCAGATTGTCTTTTGGATGCCTTAATTTGCTGTTCTGTGAAATGGGAGTGGTGGTCTTGGCTCCTTTCCACAGGTCAGAGATATTATGAGGGTCAGTGGCCCATTGGAGGGCAGCATGGTGAGTACTGTGCCAGGAGCCAGGACACTTGGGCTTTGGTCCCAGCTCCATTGTTTTCTTGGTTTGTCATTATCAGCATGTAAATAGCTTCTGAAGGTCTCAGTTTCCTCATCTTGTGAAATGGGAAAGTTGGGTTTCCACAGTGGGATGCATTTCCTCAATTCAAAGCTGTCTCCCCGCCACTGGTGCTCTTGGCTATGTGTTTTTCAAAGGCAAGGCTTACCATAGGATCTGGCAAAAAGCAATTGCTTGAAAATATTGTTGAATGAATGAATGCTCACAGTCAGGGACCCCAAGTATGGCTGTGCTATACAGAACTCCAAGGGAAGGGGGTTACTGCTCATGAAGACTATTATGGGAATCGGGTCCCTGCAGTTGGGCAACATGGCGGCCTGCTCCCAGTGGACAAGCATTCAGTGACCTGAAGTTGCCAAGAAGAATTGGAGGCTCTTCGAAGATGTAACATCCCTCATGCTCCTCTGATTAGTTTCCTTTTCTAGGAGCTGCAAAACAACCCACTTGGGCTCTTCATCTCTCTCACCTTATAGAAACACAGGCTCCTGAATGCTTTCTCGATTCCCAGCAGTCATGGGGCTCCATGACCTGCAAAGAACCTCTGGCAGGACAGCCGGATGAGCACAAACCTTGCATTGATAAGGGCCAGAAGAGCTTATGAAATAATGTGACTCTTCTCTTAAAGAGTCCCCCACTTTTTAAAAGGAAAATATTGACAGCTTAGTCAGAAAACAAATCCCTTATTTTTTTTTGCCAAGTGCATTTAGAAGAAAACTAAATTTTCTTAGAAGATACCTAATTATTAAATTTTCTATAAGTTCATCTGTGTGCCTTGTATAGATTACCTCATGTGTCCCCAGTGGTACCCATGGGAGCCACTCTCGGGAAAACCCTTTTATAGTGAGGGCATCCGGCATAATTTTGTATTGAGGCGCAGTTGACCGGTTAACAAATTCATAGCGCCCCCTCGTGGAAGTCACTGCTTTAATTGACGGGGGAATATCTTGGATTCGGCTGAATTGGAGCTATAGCATTCCCAGCCACATCGCCGTGGTTCTCCCTCCACATCGACCTACTTAGTTTTCTCTGCATTTTTATGTCCTTTTTTGTGTTTCTCACAAAGTCGCGGTGATGCTAGCAAAAAAAAAAAGGATCGGGGTACAGAGGTCTGGACCCGGAATTAGTGTTCACTGAAGGCTCTTTCTGGGACTCAGCACGTGCTATTGCTATTCTGAGGGCCTCCGTTCCTCTGCCTGGCAAACGTGAGGGGGAAGGTGATTTCCAAGGCTCCTTGTAGCAGTATGCTGCCGTGTGTTGAAGCTTGAGCTTCGGGGTCCGGCTGGTCTGGGTTTACAGCTGAGTTTGGAACTTGAGGCAAGTTCTTTCATCTGCATGACCTTTAGCTTCTGATCTGTTAAGTAGGGCTGATGATAATGGCAGTCCCGGGGGTTAGGGTCAAATAGGAGCATCTTTGCAGAGGCGTGGCTCAGGGCCTGGCACGTTCACTAGCCTGCTCAGTGTCTATCTTCATTAATGCCATTGTGGTCTTCCCAAGGTTTGGTCCATGGGATGGCTGCTGAAGGGAACAAATCAGTTTCTACGGGAGAGCTGGAATAATAGTGTGGATGTGGTCCCAGCACTTATTTTGCATTTTGAAAGAGTCTAAAATAATTTGTTTATATCCATTTTTTAGTGGGTAATAATCGGTCCCAAGCCAGCACCCCCTCCCGCAGAGCCTGGGGCCGTCCTCAGCCACGTGGATATCATCAAGCCCCATCTGTGACTGAAGAGGCGGGATGGAGACCAGAGTCAATGGTGTAGGAAATCACATCCGCCTGAGTGTGCAGTCAGAGCTAGGGGATGGAGGGGCGGTGGGTAATGATGTTCTCTCCTTTCATCGCCATGATTCTGCTCCCTGTTCAGGAGCAGGGCAGGCCATTCCGGTCCACCTGCTCAGCCTTCTCCTCCTTCTGAACACCTGTTCCTCTTTCCCTCTTTCTTTTTCGCTGACACGTAGAGTGCTTACTGTGTGTCAGCCTGAGTACCTCACAGGAATGAGTTCATTTCATCCTCCCGACTGCCCTGTGAGCTAGGTACTGTTACTGTGCGCCTTTTAAGATGGGGAAAGTGAGGCTCAGAAGTGCATTCCATGACTTGCCATGGGCACCCAGCTGGTGAGAGGCAAGATTGGTAGGTCCACACTTACTGCCTCTGCTTGATCCTGTCTCTAGCCCCATGCATGGCTGAGGGCCCCCTGGGTTTGGGGGAACCAGTCAGGTTCTTTTTTTTTTTTAAATTTTTTTATTGTTATGTTAATCCCCATACATTACATCATTAGTTTTAGATATAGTGTTCCATGATTCATTGTTTGTGCATAACACCCAGTGCTCCATGCAGAATGTGCCCTCCTCAATACCCATCACCAGGCTAACCCATCCTCCCACCCCCCTCCCCTCTAGAACCCTCAGTTTGTTTTTCAGAGTCCACCGTCTCTCATGGTTCGTCTCCCCTCTGATTTCCCCCCCTTTATTCTTCCCCTCCTGCTACATTCTTCTTCTTCTTTTTTTCTTTCTTAACATATATTGCATTATTTGTTTCAGAGGTACAGATCTGAGATTCACCAGTCTTGCACAATTCACAGCGCTTACCAGAGCACATACCCTCCCCAGTGTCCATCACCCAGTCACCCCATCCCTCCCACCCCACCCCCCACTCCAGCAACCCTCAGTTTGTTTCCTGAGATTAAGAATTCCTCATATCAGTGAGGTCATACGATATATGTCTTTCTCTGTTTGACTTATTTCGCTCAGCATAATACCCTCCAGTTCCATCCACGTCGTTGCAAATGGCAAGATCTCATTCCTTTTGATGGCTGCATAATATTCCATTGTATATATATACCACATCTTCTTTATCCATTCATCTGTTGATGGACATCTTGGCTCTTTCCACAGTTTGGCTATTGTGGACATTGCTGCTATAAACATCGGGGTGCACGTAGCCTTTCGGGTCCCTACTTTTGTATCTTTGGGGTAAATACCCAGGAGTGCAATTGCTGGATCATATGGTAGCTCTATTTTCAACTTTTTGAGGAACCTCCATACTGTTTTCCAGAGTGGCTGCACCAGCTTGCATTCCCACCAACAGTGTAGGAGGGTTCCCCTTTCTCCGCATCCCCGCCAACATACCAGTCAGGTTCTTTATTACCTATCAACTCCTCCCTCCCCGCCCCCCATATCAAAGTATCACTGTGAGTCCTGGCATCCACTGGAAGGGAGCCCCCAGGAGGGACCGGCTCAGGCCTCTGACTGGATCCTCAGCCCTGATGTTTGTTAGCAGGAGGGCAGAGTGAGACCGGAGATGTGTGTGTTACATTTAGTGGGTGCCCACCAGGTTCCGTTGTGGGGCGATTCTCCACGGGCCTCCAGTGTTTGTGCATGTGTTCCCAGCAGAGGCCCTGTCTGTGCTTTATTCTGGACTGTCCTTTCCAGGATGTTTGTGCAGTAGACATCCTTTGGAGGCAGAGAGAGTGTCTGCCTCTGGAACAAAGAGCTTACTGCCCACTATAAAACATTTGGGTTTCCTAAGCTCTGCATTGCTCTCCTGTAATGCAACCCAGTGCATGAATGGGGGTTACCTGGCTCTCTTTATGTGGTCCTGTGGGAACTGGGGCTCAGAGAACTGGGGCAAAAATGCTGATGGTCTGGCTACCACTATTTCTGTGAGTAATGAAGTCCTTTGTCTCTGATCCAGGAATCTGTGTCTTCTGCTGGCAGCCACAAAGCCGGCAGGCTAACTCGTGAACTGGCAGATAGGGTCCCCTTCATGGTCCTTGTCAGATTTCAGGTTCATGACACAGAGGAGGCAAAGATACAGGGTTTTAAAGATGAATCAGCCACAGCCCCTGCCCTTAAAGGGGTGGAGGAAAAAGACACATGAAAGAACGATACAGGTGCTAAAAGGCGAACCCTTTCTGAGCAGATAAGGGAAAGCCTCTCTGGGACGCAGCCTGTGAGTGTGGCTTGAAGGAGGCATTGGATTTTGATGAGTTCAGAAGCTGGGCAAGGGAGTTCCAGGCAGAGGGAACAGAATGAGCAAAGGCATAGAAGTGTGAAGGCCAAGGACAGGTTCAGGGAATAGCAATCATTCCAAGTGTGCTGGAGCCAGAGTTGCACGGCTGGCTGGGCTGGACGCTTTGTCTGCCCCTCTGGAATCCCCTGCACCCCTCTCCACCCTGCTGTCTGCTCTGGCTGGGTTGGCCAGTGAGAGGTATCAGCAGGAGATCAATGGGTGAAGGAGAATGAGGTCAGGGGGTGGCTCCTCTTGGCTCCCTGCCTTCTTCGTGTCACTGCTTGGCAAAGTCACTCTTCCTCTTCGGGGCCTTTACCCAAGTCTCTGCATCTAGATTTTTACAGACTCTCCCTGTCCTCACCCTCCCAGGCCTAGGGGGTGGTGACAGCTCCATTACCACTAGCCAGATGACCACACTGACCCATGTGGTGCCCTCACCGGTCCCTTTATGTGTAATTGTCCCCATGAAAAGAAACACTTCTTGTGTGTGATCCTGACTTGAGTGACCCAGCCTCCCCTGTTGGGGCCCAACTGATACAGTGGCTGACGGGGGCCGAGATGTCAGGTCAGCCCATGGAAGGAGTGCCTAAAGCCTGTGAGACTGGTCTAGTGTCACCTAATGAGCCTCCATTCTTCCTGTGAGGCCTTACTCAGGTGTCCCCTCCCCTGGCAAGACTCCCAAGACCTCCAAGCCTCCCCTTCTGTGTCCCTGACTGCCTTATTTCATGTGCCTCCTTCCCTGTGTCTCATCCCTCTGACTGTGGGTATCTAACTGACTTCTGTGTCTCTTAGACCGCACATGATAAATATTCGTCGAATGAATGAATAAATATAGGGATGGATGATGCCTGGATCGAGGGATGGATATGATCCCATGCCATGGAAGGCTTGGGGACCAAGGAGTGATGTGAACAGGCAGAAGCACAGACGTAGTCCCTGCCTTCCAGCAGCTTCTAACCCCCGTGGGAAAATACAACACGGACAGGGGACGTCTCTAATCCGAAAAGGCCACTTCTGCAGAGGTACCCCAGGCACACAGACAGTGGGTGTGATAGGCAGACAGGAGGGAGCTCATTCTGCTCTCGGCACAGAGATCAGGGAGGGCTGCCTGGAAGAGGTGAGGTGGAGCTGGGCACCAAAAAATGGTGTCTCAGTCTGCTCAGGCTGCTATACTGAAAACGTAGACTGGGTGGCCTAAACAATATTTATTTCTCACAGTTCTGGGAGGTGGGAAGTCCAGGCTCAAGGCACTGGCAGATCTGGTGTCTGGTGAGGTCCTCCCCCTGGCTGTGTCCTCACATGGCAGAGAGCAGAGAGAGGACGTTGTGGTGTCTCTTATAAGGGCACGAATCCCATGACCTAATCACCTCCCAGAGGTCCCACCTCCTAACACCATCATGTTGGGGGTTAGGATTTCAAACTATGGATTTTGGGGGAATACAAACAAGGTAGGAGGGGCCAGACTTCAAGGGGCCTTGAAGGCCATGCTAAGGGGTTTGGAATTTATCTCGAAGGCCCTGGAAAGCCACTGAAAATGCCCCAGTGGGGTTTCTTAAAACAAGGAAAACCAATGAAAGAGTCATGCTTTCTTTCAGTAAGACATCAGGAGAAGTATCTGGAGGAAAGAGCATAGATTTCCGAGTCAGGTAGACCTGGGTTTGAATCCTCACCTCCCTGATGGCTAGCTGTGTGACCTTGGACAAGTTACTTCACCTCTCTGAGCCTCAGTTTCTTTTTCTAGAAAATGAGGCTTGTAATAAGCACCTCCTAGGGCTGCTGTGAACAGATGATCAAATGAAAGCAACCTGCCTATTATACTGCTTTGTGTATGGTAAGCACTCTATTATTATTGTTATTATTAATTAGTATTCTTACTGCAGCTTTTTGGGTTTTGTTTTGTTTGAGAGAACTTGGCCTTTAGGGTCATGTGCATTGTCTGCGGTGGTTTTTGGCAGCTGTGTTTGTGAGTAACAGAAGGAGGAATCATGAAGCCACAGAGCTTTCTTTTCTCGTTTCTTTTTTTTTTTTTTTTTTTGGCCTGAAAGAATGAGATAGTGGAATATTAATACCGCTATCTGAGGGCTTGACGCTGGGGCCTGGCGGGGGCTTGTTTTTACAGCCTGAAATAGTCTGGCATTTGCCTTTCCAGCGGGCAGGCTGCCAGGCCAAGGGGTGTGTAACCACCCAGCCTAACAAAGCAAAACTATTTTTGCCTTGGGGGGCCCAAGAATGCAGCCCCACCCGGCGTGGTGGCCTGAGCCGGTCGCCAATAAAGGACAGTCTCCTGTAGGCGGCACGGGGAAGCAAACAGCTGGGCCCCGTGGGGACCTGCTTCCCTGGCAGGCAGGCCAGGTGTCCCAGAAAGTCCTGGAGTGCCCCATCCCCACCTTCTCCTCTCAGCTGGGAAGTAGGAGACCAGAAATCTCCCTCAGAGAGTTTCTGAAGTCATCAGACAAGAAGCAATAGGGTTTAGTTTTATCCTCTAATATAACCTGACTAAAAGAACACTACGGCTAAGAGGAATGACTTCCACTTTCTGAGATTCTACCGGATATCAGGCACTGTGTTGATTTCTTTACATGCACCAGCGCTTGTCATATCTCTGGGAGGAGTAGCCCCGTTTTTCAGATGTGGAAACTGAGGCTCAGGGAGGTTAAGTGACTTGATCAGGGATGACCAGCTGGGAAGTGGTTTGGCCTCAGGCTTACTGGTTGCACAGTAGATGCCCCTCTCCCCCGGCTCATTGCCTGTCCACACGGTGGAATGAGAACGGGAGGAGTCAGGGAGTCTGCCTTAGTCCTGGTCTTCCCTTTGACCTGGATGGCTTCTTCATGCTTGGGGTTCCCAGGGGGGAAATCATGTCTGTGCTCCTGGCCATGCAGGCCTGTGAGTGCAGGGAGGATGCAAAGAGATTTGGAGAGCCCCAATAGCATGTTGATGCCAGCCCATAATGCCCACATACTCAAGGTTGAGTGTGTCACCACGCCAATTCTCCCTGGAGCAAGGGGGAGGCTGAGGGTCAGGATCCTGCAGAGCTGAATCCTCCATAAGTTACCTTAGAGAAAGCTTGTGTTCCCTCCTTCTCTCCCTCCCACCTTCCTCTCCCTCTCTCTATCTCCCTCCCTCCCTCCCTCTCCTTCTCTACCCCCCTCTCTCTTTCTGTCCGTCTCTGTCTCTCCTCCCACTCTCCCTTCCTTCCTTCTGTACCTACCTCTTGGTAGGATGCAGCAGAAAGAGCTTGGTCTTTGGAGTCAGCCTTCGATCCCTCCTCCTCTCCGTCCACCTAACTCCCCAGTCCTTCAGTGTCCTGCTCTAGCCCCACCTCCTCCAGGCAGCCTTCCATGACTTCCTTTGCTGCCCAGAGCAGCACGGGATGCCTTTCACCTGACCTCCTGTCTCCCTCGCTCTGTCTGTAAATATGGGGCCCCTCAGCAGAAGTGGCTTGTCAGTGTTAGAGACATTTCAAGTGTCCATGCCAAGTCTTCCCAACTGGATTGAAAGCTGCTAGAGGGTGGGGGCTGAATCTTGTGCTTCTTTATATCACTTTATCACTCCCCTGCACATGGGATCCAGTATCCACCCACCCATTCAGCACACACTCATCAAGGGCATGTTAGGGGTGTGGAGACGCACCGCAGCATGGTAAATCCTGTGAAAGAGGAGGTAGAAAGGTTTGGGGAGTCAGTGAAACCCATATTTGAGTCATGGCTCTGCCACTTCCCAGTTGTGGGAGCTTGGTCAAGTCACTTCCCTCCCTGTGTGCCTCAGCTTCCCCATCTGTAAAATGGAGATAATCATAATCCCCTCTACAAGGTCGTAGTGAGGACTAGATGAGATGGTGTGTGTCGGACACACCCATGTGTCACATCACTCCTACTCGGGCAGGGGCACGGGGGTGGGGGGGCGATTCTGGAATGGCTATTTCTGCATCCCTGGGTGCCTGTTGCTACTCGTGGAGAGCAGAGAGCCTGGGAGCTGAAATGATGAGGTTTTGTGCTGCTTTGGTCCTAAATAGGCTCTGCATCAAACTTCCAGTCAATCGACCTTTCCCATTTCTCCCCTGCCTCTCGTCTGTATAATACATTTTGGTGGGGGCAGTTTCTAGAGGCCTCCTTTCCCTGGACCAGTCCCCAGCCTCATCCCTTGAGCAGAGAAACGGAAGGCCAGAGAAGGGGAACGGAACCGGCCAGGTCACAATCCAGTCTGGATCTAAACCTTGCTTCAACTGGTTGCTTTCGCTCTCCTGATGAAGATGATATTAAGGATGGCACAGGGCCTGGCTATTTGCATCCCCTGACCTTCCCGTTTTCCAAAGGACCCCCCCTCCCCCGGCCTGCACACCCCATTCCACGAGGTCTCATTCCTCATGTGTTGTCAGGATACAAGTACTACAATTTGTCCTGGACCAGACCTTTGGTTCCCTTTCCTGCAGACTTGTTGATAGGAAAATTAGCTGTTTAGTAGGAGACAAAAAAGAGGGAGGATATGTTGCCAGAGATTTGGGCTTCTCAATTCTGAGCCTAAATATGAAGTCTTTTGAGTTGTGTGTTCTGTTTGAGATTTGCACTAACCCCGTCTTTCTCTCTCTTAAATTCTTATTTCCTTGGCCAGTGTTGAAGTGGGATGCAGATTATTAAAAACAAAAACAAAACCTTGCTTTCATAGCAGCACAGGCTTATATTTAGTTAGGAAAACAGTCCTTTGAAATTCAATTTCCCCTGCTCCACAGTGGTGCAAGGGGAAGGAGAAGAGTGGAAAAATCTGAAACATTCCCCAGCGTCCTGAACTTGAAACAGAACAGAGAAGGGCGTTCAAATCGTGGTCTGTGCCTGTCTGCCTCCCCGCCCCCGCCACGAGCCAGTGATCCAAGTCCTGGGCTTCAGAAACCATCAAGTGTTACCTCGGACAAACGCTGTACGGTGCTGCGGCCGTATCTTTGGGCCGCCTGATTTGCTCTGAACAAAGAAAGGGCAGTGTTGTCTCTCTCCACACTCAGCTTGAGATGGCAGCCAGAAAATTGGCCTGAGGCATGTTTGGGACTCCAAGGAGTTTGTGTGCATAGCTAATTTCAAGGGACTATTTTCAATGTAGACAGAGGGAGAGCGAACTCATGGGGCCGGCAGGGCAAGTCAGGGAAGTGTGTTGCTGGTCCTGCCTCTGCGCCCCACTCACTGTGACCTTGAGGAGGACACTCAGTGTGACCTTGGGAAGCCCATTCAGTCACTGTGACCTTGAAGAGACCGGTGACCTTCAGACCCTTCACTGTAACTTGGAGAGACCATTCAGTGTGACCTTGGAGAGACTGCTCGCTGTGACTCATTCATGTCAGCCACTGTGAACAAGTCACGCACTGAAACGTTGAGGTGTTCACATCTCCCCCTGAGCCCCGGCATCTGTCTGTGAAATGAGGCAGTTACAGCAGTTCTGTTTCTCTGAATCTACCCTGTGGAGACATGGGCACACGTGCAGGCGTATGTCCAAGGAAGCTCTTTTTTAAAAATCACAATGCTTTATTTGTTTAATTTTATTATGTTATGTTAATCACCATGCATTACATCATTAGTTTTTGATGTAGTGTTCCATGATTCATTGTTTGTGCATAACACCCAGTGCTCCATGCAGAACGTGCCCTCTTTAATACCCATCACCAGGCTAACCCATCCCCCAACCCCCTCCCCTCTAGAACCCTCAGTTTGTTTTTCAGAGTCCATTGTCTCTCATGGTTCGTCTTCCCCTCCGATTCTCCCCCCTTCATTTTTCCCTTCCTACTATCTTTTTTTTTTTTTTAACATATAATGTATTATTTGTTTCAGAGGTACAGGTTTGTGATTCAACAGTCTTACACAATTCACAGCGCTTACCAGAGCACATACCCTCCCCAGTGTCCATCACCCAGCCACCCCATCGCTCCCACCCCACCCCCCCCTCCCGCAACCCTCAGTTTGTTTCCTGAGATTAAGAATTCCTCATATCAGTGAGGTCATATGATACATGTCATTCTCTGATTGACTTATTTCGCTCAGCATAATACCCTCCAGTTCCATCCACGTCGTTGCAAATGGCAAGATTTCATTCCTTTTGATGGCTGCATAATATTCCATTGTATGTATGTGTGTGTGTATTTTTTTTTTTTTTAATTTAGAATCCAATTTTAATTTAGATTACATTCAGCCAAACTCTTACAAAAAATATTTCACCTCAACAACTTAGTTCAGTACAAGGCTCAAAGTTGCCCTATCCCCACACCATGGGGGTCAGGCGCGCCCACCGATGTCACTGTACGTGAGCCACACGCCAGAGCCAGCCTCTCTTCTCACCTGGCTGCGCCGATGGGGCGGCCCCCGTGCTTGCAGCTGTGATCCAGAGGGTGTCTATGCTGAATGCAGAAACTGCCACGGCACTGGTCACAGGCCACCTGCAGCATCTCTTTCTTCTTGCACCCCTCTTTCAAGCACTGGTACATAAAAATCTTCTCTTTCTTCCGAGGATGGTAGTTACAGTCTCGATCAATGTGCTCACCAACCACCACATCTGGTATCTCTCCCTTTTTTACTGGGACAGGGTTGTTACAAAGTGGGCACACTGGGACCTGAACATCCTTCTTGAATGCAAAGGGACATTTATGTGCAGCACAAGTAAAATGGTCTTTACAGAAATCTTGTTTACATGCATCACATTTTAAGGGAAGAAAATCTAGCTGTTTGCAAGTTTTTTCTGAACAATGCTTCCCCAAATCAGGGAACTCCATTATGAGGAAGTGTCCAAAACACAGATGGCAGATAGATCACCTGGCTCTCGTCGGGCGCCCGGGCGGCTGCGGAGGCGAGCGGGAGGCGGCGGACACGGGAGGCTGGATGTCCCTTCCAGCGGTCACCCACAAGTGACAAGACCAAAAGGCTGGGGAAAATGGGATCCGAGGGCCGGCCCCCGGATATATATATATATACATACCACATCTTCTTTATCCATTCATCTGTCAATGGACATCTTGGCTCTTTCCACAGTTTGGCTATTGTGGACATTGCTGCTATAAACATCGGGGTGCACGTATCCCTTCAGATCCCTACATTTGTATCTTTGGGGTAAATACCCAGTAGTGCAATTGCTGGATCGTATGGTAGCTCTATTTTCAACTTTTTGAGGAACCTCCATACTGTTTTCCAGAGTGGCTGCACCAGCTTGCATTCCCACCAACAGTGTAGGAGGGTTCCCCTTTCTCCGCATCCCTGCCAACATCTGTCGTTTCCTGACTTGTTAATTTTAGCCATTCTGACTGGTTTGAGGTGGTATCTCATTGAGGTTTTGATTTGGATTTCCCTGATGCCGAGCAATGTTGACCACTTTTTCATGTGTCTGTTGGCCATTTAGATGTCTTCTTTGGGAAAATGTCTGTTCATGTCTTCTGCCCATTTCTTGATTGGATCATTAGTTCTTTATAGATTTTGGATACTAGCCCTTTATCTGATATGTCATTTGCAAATATCTTCTCCCATTCTGTCAGTTGTCTTTTGGTTTTGTTGACTGTTTCTTTTGCTGTGCAAAAACTTTTTATCTTGATGAAGTCCAATAGTTCATTTTTGCCCTTGCTTCCCTTGCCTTTGGCGATGTTTCTAGGAAGAAGTTGCTGCGGCTGAGGTCGAAGAGGTTGCTGCCTGTGTTCTCCTTTAGGATTTTGATGGACTCCTGTCTCACATTGAGGTCTTTCAACCATTTGGAGTCTATTTTTGTGTGTGGTGTAAGGAAATGGTCCAGTTTCATTCTTCTGCATGTGGCTGTCCAATTCTCCCAACACCATTTGTTGAAGAGACTGTCTTTTTTCCACTGGACATTCTTTCCTGCTTTGTCGAAGATTAGTTGACCATAGAGTTGAGGGTCCATTTCTGGGCTCTCTATTCTGTTCCATTGATCTATGTGTCTGTTTTTGTGCCAGTACCATACTGTCTTGATGATGACAGCTTTGTAATAGAGCTGGAAGTGGGGAATTGTGATGCTGCCAGCTTTGCTTTTCTTTTTCAACATTCCTCTGGCTATTTGGGGTCTTTTCTGGTTCCATACAAATTTTAGGATTATTTGTTCCATTTCTTTGAAAAAAGTGGATGGTATTTTGATAGGGATTGCATTAAATGTGTAGATTGCTCTAGGTAGCATTGACATCTTCACAATATTTGTTCTTCCAATCCATGAGCATGGAACGTTTTTCCATTTCTTTGTGTCTTCCTCAATTTCTTTCATGAGTATTTTATAGTTTTCTGAGTACAGATCCTTTGCCTCTTTGGTTAGATTTATTCCTAGGTATCTTATGGTTTTGGGTGCAATTGTAAATGGGATCGACTCCTTAATTTCTCTTTCTTCTGTCTTGTTGTTGGTGTATAGGAATGCCACTGATTTCTGTGCATTGATTTTATATCCTGCCACTTGACTGAATTCCTATATGAGTTCTAGCAGTTTTGGGGTGGAGTCTTTTGGGTTTTCCACATAAAGTATCATATCATCTGCAAACAGTGAGAGTTTGACTTGTTCTTTGCCAATTTGGATGCCTTTTATTTCTTTTTGTTGTCTGATTGCTATGGCTAGGACTTCTAATACTATGTTGAATAGCAGTGGTGATAGTGGACATCCCTGCCATGTTCCTGACCTTAGGGGAAAAGGTCTTAGTTTTTCCCCATTGAGAATGATATTCGCTGTGGGTTTTTCATAGATGGCTTTTATGATATTGAGGTATAAAAAATCACAGTGTTTTTTGTAATTACAAAAAATAGGAAACAATTTGGAAGTCCATCAAGAGGAGCGTGGTTGAATGTGTCATGGTACATTCCTACCACGGGATGCTGTGACATGTTGGAAGGGGCTGGGGCTGGGACACTGTAGACAATTTCTGAAAATGTAATGTTGAATGAAAGAAGCCAGACACAAGAGAGGCTGCTGTGCATTACGTTGTAGCCCCCAAATCTATTCCCTGGAGGCCTAACCCACAGTGTGATGGTATTGCGAGGTGGTACCTTGAGGAGGTGATTGTGGTCTTGATGAGGCCTTGAGGGTGGGGCCCCCATGATGGGATTAGTGCCCTTATAAGACCAGAAAGCTCCCTCGAGCTCAGTCCCTGCCCCCTCCTCCCTCCCATGTGAAGACACAGCAAGTAGGTGGCTGTCTGCATGCCAGGGAGAGCCTCTCCCCAGAACCCACCATGCTGGCACCCTGATCTCGGACTTCCAGCCCTCAGAACTGTAAGCAAATACATTTCTTTTGTTTAAGCCACCAGTCTATTGTTAGGGCAGCCTGAGCTGACTAATGTAAGTACTTAGTCTATGAAGTTCAACAACTTCCAAGTGTATCAAGTTCAACAACAAACAAAACTGATCTGTGGACCAGTTAGGGGAGTGGTTGCCCTTGGGGTGGGAACAGGGGCAGGGAGTGGGTATGGAAAGAGGCACACGGGGGGCTTCGGGATCTGGTCATGTTCTGTCCATGATCTTACTGTTGGTCACAGGAGTGCCTTTCCTTTGTGAAAATTTATCATTCATGCTTGAGGTTTGTGCATTTTTATGTGTGTTATACTTCAGTAAAATTTACAAAGGAAAAGAACCCATCCAAATAAAAAATAATGATTAGCAATAAGAAACAAAGGCTCATGAACAATATTTCAGTCATTTCTCTCTTAATGGTGTCCAGCGCAGTGCCTGGACTTAAGTCCCTTACATGTACACTAAGAGTAAAATTTGCTACAAAATTTACAAAAGTGAACATAGTAAAACTATGTATGCTGACACAGAAACTTATCCATGATATATTTTGTGCTTAATAAAAGGTGCTGAGTGATATTTATAGTATAATCTCATTTGTGGTTTTAAAAATTCTAAGTGTATGGACATGAATATGCAGATCTCTATATAAATTTATGTATGGACATCTTAGGTGGGGAGTCATTAATTTTTCATTTTTAATCTTTTGTGGGTTTGATTTTTTTTCACAGCATTAAGGTATTTCTTTTTTGTTTTTAAATATAAACAAGAATATTGGGGAGATATAAAAGGGTGAGCAGAAATGAAGGGTTTGGAGCAGATGATGTCTGAGATCTCCTCTTCCTGCTCTGGGGTCTGTGATTAACATTGAACACTTCTGTGTCCAGCAATATTGATGGCCAGGTTTGAATTGTATGGCACCGAATCTCTGTGGTTTTTTTAAATCTAGATCCACAAAGGCATTCTGCTTTGTCCATTCCTATGGCTGTTGTTCTGGGTTTTTGCTGTGGATACTTTCTCTGAGTCAGTTTGACACCTGGAAGCAAAGTATGATGGACGTGCCTCAGGATGGCCATTCAGGGAGCAATTCCCAGCTTGCCCCTCTCCCCTTCCACCTCAGGGAGATGCTGGTCACATGCTCATATCCATAAATAATGGCTCTGTGAAGAGTGGTGTGGAGACACTGGGGAGAGAACAATTGGTTCTGCTGGGGAAATCAGGGAGGACTTCCCACAGGAGGAGGCATCGGAGGTGGTCCTTGGAGGATGAGTAGGAGTTTGACAGGTAAAGAATAGAGGAGGAGAGTGTTCCAAATGGAGGGAACTGCACACACAAAGGTTTGGAGGCCTGACAGCTTGGATGTTGGGGTCACGTGGGAGCGTAGGGTGGCTGAGAACTCATGACATGGGTCCATCAGGGGAAAGTGTGAGGGTTAAGGCTGGAAAAGCTGTTTGGAGCCAGACTGAAGATTTGGACTTCATTGTGATGGTAATAGGGAGCCATAGATGCTTTGAAGCAGGAGATTTATGCGCATTGAAGGAGGGAGCTTTTCTTTCCTCTCTCTCACCCTCCCTTCTAGAGAGGGAGCCTCCGACCTGTAGGAATAAAAGACAGTCTTGGTAGACATTGTAACTTGTCAGGATTATGTTGTGAGAGGCAGCTGACACAAAGATTGGCCAGTCTTGTGGATGGTTTATGTGGAGGAATGGCGAGCCGGGGAAGTCCAGCATGTTCCGGGTCCAGAGCTTGCCGGTGTGACTCAACAGAGACTCTGAGACCCTGGGGGTGTGAGCAGGTGGAGCAGAGGCAGGAGAGCGGAGAGAAGGGGCCCAGGTGGGCTCCGTGTGGCGAAGACTCGCCAGGAGAAGCCAACAGTGTCCCTTGTAGCATCCTGTGGACCCTGAGCGTGCTCAAGCTTGGCTTGGTCACTGATCCCTCCCGGCGACCTGGCTGTAGCCGTCCCCATAGAGCGCATGCGCAAGGGCTAGAGCGGCTCCCGCCCCTGCAAAGATGCGGAGGAGAGATTGGCAGGAGGCCTTGAGGCAGGAGTTGAGGATAACTAGAGGGTTCCAGTTTGAGGCTGGGGAGGGGGGGGTATGCAGTGGGGCAAGCAGAGGCCAAGGAAGGGGTGGGGACTGGCCTGGGAGAAGGTAATTAATTGGAGTCATGGCAACACATTCATTCTTGTGTAGGGCTGTGTCTCTAGTTGACATAAGATGGGAGGCCCAACATCAGGGCATAGAGGGGAAATCATTTCTGCCATTTTTGCCTTCACTGGGAGGCACCTTAATGGGGCGATGTCTGATATTACTTGTGGCTCCAGTACCCATCAAGGTCTCTGTGGGGAGTCAAAGCTTGTTAATGAAGATGAGTGAAAAAAAGACCCAGTTCCTAGTCCCAACCAGCTCCCAGGTTCCTGTGTGGCCTTCAGAAGTCCCTTCACATCCGGGGACTTCAGTGCCAAGTGTGAAGCACATCTGTCATAAAAGAAATCCTAAACTGGGGCTTGCTACTCACTGCCATGGGACTGTGGGCAAGTCCCTTCCCTTAGCTTGGCCTCAGTTTCCCCGTGTGTACGGTGTGGAGGTAGGACAAAGGGATTTCTGAGGTGCCAGTATGTGTTCACCACCAGTGGTGATGACCCTCTTCTGGCTGCTTGCCTTTCTTGCTGGGTGGTGGAGGGGGGAACAGGCTGGTGATAGAGCACCCCTCTGTGTCCCAGGGCTAGGGGTGAGTGCTGTCCCGATGCCTGGGAAGGCTGGTGGTGCCTCGCAAAGCAAATTGAATTTGTGTTTGAAAATCTAAATGACCAGATAGACTGGCCTTTTCAAATTCCAAATTGGGTTTGGAGACAAATGGATTGGATTAGCAGGAAGAGAGGGAGAAATGGAGGGATGGCTCAACATGGGCCAACTTGCTGGCGGGCAGCCTCGCTCCTTAAGAGATTAGCATCTCTGGCTTTGGCTGGAAACACACCATTCTGTCCTCCTTGCCTGCAAGGAGCCAGGAATAAAAACCTCCCCCAGGTTTTAGCCCAGAGAGGCCAGCAGCCAGATCACAGAAACGGGTCCTTTTTGGTTGAATCTGCCACACGGGGGGGTGGACATCACCTTGGACCTGCTCGAGAGCTCCATGAGATGTGCCTTCCAGAGTCATGGCCATGGGCTGGACTTTGAGCTGTCACCAGTTTTCTGACCCTGTGGGGACAGAGCTTTCCTTGTTTCCCACTTCTGGGGAAGCACCCTTAGTTCAGCATGTGAGCCTCAGGGTCATTGTGAATTGTCCCTGTGATGAGGCATGTAGAAGAGACTGGGTTCCTCTGTTCTTGAAATTGTGAAAGTGAAGAAACAGAAACAAACTGATCTTTAAAAATTACTAATGGATATCAGCCCTTTGTCTGTCATGTCATTTGCAAAAATCTTCTCCCATGCCGTAGATTGCCTGTTTGTTTTCTCGACTATTTCTTTGCTGTGCAGAAACTTTTTATCTTGATTAAGTCCCAAAAGTTCATTTGCGCTTTTGTTTTGCTTGCCTTTGGGGACGTGTCTTGAAAGAAGTTGCTGTGGCCGATGTCAAAGAGGTTACTGTCTATGCTCTCCTCTAGGATTTTGATGGATTCCTGTCTCACATTGAGGTCTTTCATCAATTTTGAGTTTATCTTTGTGTAGGATGTAAGAGAATGGTCGAGTTTCATTCTTCTGTATATAGCTGTCCAATTTTCCCAGCACCATTTATTAAAGAGACTGTCTTTTTTCCATTGCATATTTTTTCCTGCTTTGTTGAAGATTATTTGGCCATAGAGTTGAGGGTCCATATCTGGGCTCTCCATTCTGTTCCATTGGTCTATGTGTCTGTTTTTTGTGCCAGTACCATGCTGTCTTAGTGATCATGGCTTTGTAATATAGCTTGAAATCAGGCAACGTGTTGCCCCCAGCTTTGTTTTTCTTTTTCAACGTTTCCTTGGTGATTCGGGGTTTTTTCTGATTCCATATAAATTTTAGGATTGTTTGTTCCAGCACTTTGAAAAATGTTGTTGGAATTTTAATTGGGATGGCGTTGAAGGTATAGATTGCTCTGAGCAGCATAGACATTTTAACAATGTTTATTCTTCCAATCCATGAACATGGAATGTTTTTTCCATCTTTTTGTGTCTTCTTCAATTTCTTTCATGAGTGTTCTGTAGTTCTTAGGGTATAGATCCTTTACCTCTTTGGTTAGGTTTATTCCGAGGTATCTTATGGTTTTTGGTGCTATTGTAAATGGAATAGATTCTTTAATTTCTTTTTCTACAGTTACATTGTTAGTATATAAGAAAGCAACTGATTTCTGTGCATTGATTTTGTATCCTGCTGCATTACTGAATTGTTGTATGAGTTCTAGTAATTTGGGGGTGGAGTCTTTTGGGTTTTCCACATAAAGTATCATGTCATCTGCGAAGAAAGAGAGTTTGACTTCTTCCTTGCCAATTTGAATACCTTTTATTTCTTTTTGTTGTCTGATTGCCATTGCTAGGACTTCTAATACTATGTTGAACAATAGTGGCGAGAGTGGGCATCCTTGATGTGTTCCTGATCTTAAAGGAAAGGCTCTCAGCCTTTCCCCGTTGAGGATGATATTCGCTGTGGGTTTTTCATAGATGGATTTTATGCACTTGAGGAGTGTTCCCTCTATCCCTATACTCTGAGAGTTTTAATCAGGAAAGGATGCTGTATTTTGTCAAATGCTTTTTCTGCATCAATTGAGAGGGCCATATGGTTCTTCTCTCTCATCTTATTAATGTGTTTTATCACATTGATTGATTTGCGAATGTTGAACCACCCTTGCGTCCCAGGGATAAATCCCACCTGGTCGTGGTGGATGATCCTTTTAATGTACTGTTGGAGTCTAAGAACTTCTCAAACTCAACACCCAAAAAACAAATAATCAAGTAAAAAAATGGGCAGAAGACATGAACAGACACTTCTCCAAAGAAGACATACAAATGGCCAACAGACACATGAAAAAATGTTCATCATCATTAGCCATCAGGGAAATTCAAATCAAAACCACATTGAGATACCACCTTACACCAGTTAGAATGGCAAAAACTAACAAGACAGGAAACAATGAGTGTTGGCAAGGATGAGGAGAAAGGGGAACCCTCTTACACTCTTGGTGGGAATGCCAGTTGGTACAGCCACTTTGGAAAACAGTATGGAGGTTCCTCAAAAAATTAAAAATAGAGCTACCCTATGACCCAGCAATTGCACTACTGGGTATTTACCCCAAAGACACAGATGTAGTGAAAAGAAAGGCCATATGCACCCCAATGTTCATAGCAGCAATGTCCACGATAGCCAAACTGGAAAGAGCTGAGAGGCTCTTCAACAGACGAATGGATAAAGAAGATGTGGCCCATATAGACAATGGAATATTACTCAGCCATCAGAAAGGATGAATACCCAATTTTTGCATCAACATGGATGGGACTGGAAGAGATTATGCTAAGTGAAAGAAGTCAAGCAGAGAAAGTCAATTATCATACTGTTTCACTTATTTGTGGAACATAAGGAATAGCATGGAGGACATTAGGAGAAGGAAGGGAAAAATGAAGGGGGAGAAATCAGAGGGGGAGACGAACCATGAGAGACTATGGACTCTGAGAAACAAACTGAGGGTTTTGGGGGGGGACGGGTTAGCCCAGTGATGGATATTAAGGAAGGCACGTATTGCATGGAGCACTGGATGTTACACGCAAACAATGAATCATGGATCACTACATCAAAAACTAATGATGTATTGTATGGTGACTAACATAACATAATAAAATAAAATTAAATAAATGAAGAAGAGAAACGGAGGACAAGTTGATCTATTGTAACAGTAAAAAAAAAAAATTACTAATGGTCTCTTTGTCTCTCTCTGTCTCTGCCTCCCTCTTTTTCTTTACAGATGGAACAAACTCGTCTTTGGAGAAATCTGCTCAGAAGTCCAGAAATAGGATGATAAAGTCCCTGTATGAGAATGTAGACTGTGAATTATCATCATCATGTATTTATAAGGCACCTGTTATTTGCCAGGGCCCGTTCAGGGTGCTAAGCAGGCAGTAGGGAACAAGACAGACAGAAATCTGTCCTCGAGGAGCCTACAGCCTGATATTAGGGTGATTAGGTAGATGTTAAGCGAAGTAAATAGTAAGATGGTTGATGTGTTGGATAGTCATAAGTGCTATGAAGAAAAACAAACCAGGAACTGAGACTAGGGAGCTGGAGGTTCACTGATGGTGATGGTGTGTGTGTGTGTGTGTATGGGGTGTTCAATTTTAAATAGAGGGCCAGGGATGGCCTCATTAGGAAGGTGACATTTGAGCAGAGGCCCAAAGAGGCAAGAGAGTGAATTGTATGGAGATCTGGAAGGGAACTCCAGGCAGAGGGAATAGCCAGTGCAAAGGCCCTGAGGTGGGAGTGTGCTTGTGTGGCCCCAGCAACAAGGAGGCTGGTGAGGCTGGAGTAGGGGTGATGGGGGAGCAGGGCAGTGATGATGGCCATGGGGAGAGGTCAGGTTTTCCCTCGCAGACCATGACAAGGGCTTGGCTTTCAGTACCGGAGAGATGGCAGCCAGGGAGTGTGTTGAGAGAGGAGAGCGGTCACGTGACTGGCTGTTACCAAAGCATCAGTCTGAGGGCTCTGTTGACATGGGTTCTGGGGGTGGGCGGAGGAGGGGGGCAGCAGGAAGCCCAGGGAGGAAGCCCCCGCAGTGACCCAGGTGAGAGGAGAGGGGGCTCAGACACGAGTGGGAGCGAGCGGTCAGAGTGTGACGTGGCTGACACAGCGGATGTGACTTGCTGACACTGCAGGGTTGTGGGGGAGGGGGTGAGGAAAAGAGAGGAATCGAGGGGGTGGATGTTAGGAGTCCAGCGTTGGACGTGTGGGCTTTGAGACATCTGTGACACGGATCCGAGAGGCAGAGGGTCTGGAGTTCGTGATGCTGCCTGAGGTCGCCACCCGAGGTACGGCTGTGATGTGAAGGGATGTAGCATTGCTGCCATCTTCATGACCCACAGGGGCTGTAGGGCCCTGGCAGGGTGACGTGGTGAGAGAACCTGACTAGGCTGCTTCTGGGGAGGATTTGCATGTGGGAGGTCAGTTGGGGTGCTCTTGGGATCAAGCTGTGTGAGGAAAAGTCGAGCTGCAGGGTAGTCCCAACAGAGCCCTCAGCCAATGCCGGGAGCGCATGGGAGCCAGGTGGCCCTTCAGGGGTGAACTGGAGAAGGCCTCGGCTCTGGGCCTTGAGCCGTCAATGCTACCTGAGCTGGGGAGCACGTGCCTGGGTCCCTGGGAGGCCCTGCCGTTTGCAGCCTGGCACCTGCCCCTTGAAGCACCCCACTGCAGGGAAGTGAGCAGGCCCTTATAAGATGGTAGCAGGCCAGGGTCTATTCAGAAAGTTGGTGAGTTTGGGGTTCCCTGGGGAGTCAAGACTGGTGGAATCCGGGAGCTGTGATGTGCCCATGATCCAGGTTATGTTTCTTTTGTGTTCCATAATTCCCAGCTGAGTTTTGTGAAGTAAGTCTGCCTGGTTCTAGAGACTTAAAGGCCCACCTCACTAACGTCCCTGGGGGGGGGGGGGGCAGGTGAGGAGCAGAAGCCTGGAGGGGGTGAAAGAGAGAAGGGGAGAGCGTCAGACCAGAGTGGCAAGGGACAACACACCCAGTGCATATTAGTGCCATGCCGAGCATTCCTCGGGAACTTCCAGAAAGACCTGGGAGGGATACTGGTTGAAATGTGGCTTTCCTGTTGTCAAGGAGACAGAGGTTCAGACTATTATCACTCAGCCAGAGAAGGGAAGGGTGGCAGGGTGACCTTCTGGAAGGCCAAGGAATTACAGTCATCAATTTTATAACTCCTCCATTGTTTCCCTGGTCAGCCGGGAAAAACACCGGGTAGCCAGACTTACAGGGACCAAGCTGTTTTCTGGCTAGGTCCGTGCAAACCACGTCACTCTGTTTTCCCCCAGCTCCTTACAATGACATATAACAGTGCACAAAAGTGTAGTTTCTACATTAGGACCTTAGTGCCAACAGATCTTGCTCGAATCCTGGCTTTGCCACACATGAGCTGTGTGACCTTGGTTAAGTCACCTCACCCTCTCTGAGTCCCTGCTTTTTTATCCATAAGGAGATAAGGTAGATACGGGTTTTTGTAATGGTTGACTCGGGAAGGCACCCATGAAAGCATGTCCTTTCATCGTTGGCATTTGGGAGGCATCAGAAGACCTCAGTCTCACTTTTTTGTCTCTGCAGTTAGGAGCCCATGCCTTGGACCTGAAAGGATGTGCCAATTTCCCTGGTTCTCGGGGAGAGGAGGGTGCTTGGGTGCCGTGTTCCAGGAACCGCCCACTTGGGCAAGTTTCTTATTTGTGCCAAAACCATTCTCTTCCACTCCATCCTTGATTCCTGCCATGGGCACCACTGGTCTCCATCTACCCAGGCTGCAGATAAGCCAGGAACAATGTTATCACGGTTGCCAGGCCCTTTAGGGCAGAATTCCTTTGTTGGGCAGTCTTGGCTCCTGTGGGGGTTCTGGGTGGATCCAGGGTTAGATGAAGTGCTGAGAGGGCCTGGGGCAGGGCCTGGCTCCTAGTAGATGCTCAATGAGGGTTCACTGGATGAATAAGTGACAGAGAGCTCTATGAGCTGGTGGGTGAGAACTTCTGGAAAGAGCAAGACTGGCTTTGGAACCAGCGCTCACATATCCCTGAGTGGCCGGGGCTGGCGGGGGGGTTGGCGGAGACAAGGCCATCTCGGGAGTTAGGAGGCTCCAGACTGACTTCTGACCGTGTGATCCTGGGCAATTCACTTCATCTCTTTGAGCCTTTTAAAAACATCTGTCACATGGAAATAGGAATAACAATTTGTCAAGTGTTGGTGAGGATGCGGAGCAGCTGGGCCCTTGTGCCCTCTTGGTGGGAATGCAAAATGGTGCAGCTGCTGTGGAAAATAGTATAGCGGTGCTTCAAAAAAATTAAAAATAGAGCTACCTATGATGCAGCAATTCTGGTTCTGGGCCTAGACCCAAAAGATCTGAAGGTAGGGTCTTGAAGAGATATTTGTACACCCATGTTCCTAGCAGCACAATTCACAGTGGCCAAAAGGTAGAAGCAACCAGATGTCTATCGATGGGTGAACGGGGAAAGAAAATGTGGTCTATATATAGAAAGGAACATTATTCAGCCCAAAAAAGGGAGACAATTCTACTATATGCTACCGTGTAGATGAATCTTGATGAAGAAAGCCAGTCACCAAGGGACAAATACTGTATGATTCCACTTATATGAGGTATCTCAAATTCCTAGAGACAGGAAGTAAAATGGTGGGGTGCCAGGGGTTGGCGGGGAGGGGAATGAGGTGTTAGTGTTTAAAGGGGACAGTTTCAGCTGAGGATGAAGAAAAAGTTCTGGAGATGGATGGTGGTGGATGGTTGTACGGTGTGAATATACTTAATGCCACTGAACCATACACTTGAAAATAGTAAAGATGGTCAATGTTATGTTATGTGAAGTTTTCCACAACAACATTTTTAAAGGGCTGTATGTCCACCACCACCTTCATGACAACAACTTGCCTTGATTGGATTTGAGCCTTTTCACTTGCCTACATGAAAAATGGCTGAATCCTGAATAATTTAAAATTCTGGGTGAATTCTGGATGCCGTCAACTCATCCATGTATGGTTATGGTGGCACTTCGGGGTCAGAAGGGGAGAGGAGATATGAAATAGATGACATCTGTATTTGAACGTCCCGGAGGTTACTCAAGGTGGAGCTGCCATCAATTGAGACATCTGTGACTCTAAAATGCTCCCCCAGGGCGCCTGGGTGGCTCAGTTGGTTAAGCGACTGCCTTCAGCTCAGGTCGTGATCCTGGAGTCCCGGGATCGAGTCCCACATCGGGCTCCCTGCTCAGCAGGGGGTCTGCTTCTCCCTCTGACCCTCTTCCCTCTCGTGCTCTCTGTCTCTCATTCTCTCTCAAATAAATAAATAAAAAATCTTTAAAAAAAAAAAAAAAATAAATAAAATGCTCCCCCAATTCTCACTGTGGTCATTACTGTTACCCTCATAAGATTTGTGTCCTTGAAGGAGGAACATGAAAACCCATGGGTTGACAAGAGAATGACCTCACTACGGTATCTAACCCACTATTATGTCTTCATCTTGAGTCCAAGGAAGTACCCTTTGCCCCCATAAAAGGAAAATCTAAGATAGATAGGAGGGTAATCACATTAAATATCTACTGGTTGTATCTTTTTTTTTTCATGAACAACTACTCAACATCACTCAGCATCAGGGAAATCCAAATCAAAACCTCAATGAGATAACCACCTCACACCAGTCAGAATGGCTAAAATTAACAAGTCAGGAAATGACATGTTGGCGAGGATGCGGAGAAAGGGGAACCCTTCTACTGGTTGTATCTTGAAATAGCTCTCGTAAGAAAGCACTTGGAATGCTGAATTGTCCTGAGTGGGTTCCTTATGTCGGTGTTTTTAAAAGTGTAGACCGGGTGCCTGGGTGGCTTGGTCGTTTAAGCATCTGCCTTCGGCTCAGGTCATGATCCCAGGGTCCTGGGATGGAGCCTTGCATTGGGCTCTCTGTTCCACGGGGAGCCTGCTTCTCTTTCTCCCTCTGCCTGTCCCTCCCACTGCTTGTGCTCTCTCACTCTCTCTGTCAAATAAATAAATAAAGTGTAGACCCCCTGAGTTCGAATTGCTTGGGGCTCTTGTAAAAAGAGACATAATCCAGGGTTCTACCTCAGACATACTTAATCAGGATTTCTGGGGGTGAAGCCTGGGAATTTGTATTATTGACAAATCCCTTAGTGATTCCTACTGACTGAGAAACAAGAGCCCGGGGCCAGCCCAAGTGAATTAATTAGGAAGCCTGGGACAGACAGTGGCCATCTTGGGTAGCTACCATTTTGGTGGGAGAAAAACCAGTGGTGACCACCAGGGGACTGAGGGGTAGTAGTAGGGAATTGACAAGCAGGAGGTTTGGCTAACCTGATCATTTCTTTAGTCTCAGAAGGGGCAGATTCTGCCCCCTTTTTGCTAGAGTCCAGAGATGGTAGTTTTTGATCGACAAACGTGTGCAGGGAAGGCAAATCTGTATTCAGAGTATCTGTTTCAGAAGAACAAAGTGTTACCCTCCCCATGATGGAAGTGGTTAAATGTAATCAACCTGTCGCCAGGTCGCTGGCTAATCACGTCAGAGACTAGTGCCATATTGGGACTCAGTGTTTGGTCTTTGCTGCTGGTTGACTGAGCATTCAGTGGTAGCCAGGCCAGCGTCGGTGAGTGGAAGCCTGTGCATAACCTCCCTCCCTGCCACTTGGACCCACCGGGCCATGGCATCAATGGCGGAGCAAAGAGCCTGACTGGTGCCCACAAATGGGTCATGCCGTCAACTTGGTTATTTAAAATCCCCCTCTGCTGAAGTTATCCTTTGGTGAGCATTAACATGGGATACAAATCTCTTCACATTCTTTAGCCATTCAGAGAAATCTATCAGTATCCCTCTTCCTCAGACCTCCTTGGCACCAATTTTTCAGTAATGTTCCTTCCAAATTCCTGACCATCCAGCTAAACCATGTTCCACAGCCCATGAATTGGTATAGACCCTCACCTTGTCATTTCTTCTTGTGGGCAAAATGCACAACCAGGTGCACTGTTCCCGGTTCTGCCCTGGGAGGATTTCCCTTCACCTGTCCTCAGGGATGCTCCATAAAGGGACTGTCATGCTTCAGTGTCCACTTTTGGGCTTTGAACACAGTTTTCCATAACCATGACATACCCTCAAGACCCCGAGACCAACCAGTGAGGTTACATAGACTTTTTTTCCAAGAACAAACAAGGTTCACAGTCAGAAGGAAATGGGTAGAGTCTGCTCTGGGACACCTATGTTCATTCAGCAGCTGTTTCATGAGTACTTGCAATGTGGAGAATGGGTAGTGATGGGTCCTATCCATGGACCACTAAGGACCAGTTCAGGAAGAAGAGCTCAAAAGAACCCACTTTCCGACATCAACAGCAATGAGACAGAATGAGTTGAAGAAGCCTCCTTGGTGCCTCTCTTCTCCCACCCAAAGCCCCTTTGGTACTTGTGGGAGGTGGGTACCAGTATTAACTTCATGCTGGCCTGGGTCCTCGAATGAATGATGCTTGTTCCTGCTGACACCATGAATCCTAGGTGGTGATGGGTACATTCCTTGCCCTCAGTCACTCAAGCACACCGTTACAGACAGCTTTCCTGTCTTGATGCCTAAGCAAGATGAGAAAGGTCTAGCAGTTGGTTTATTCATCTTCCACGTATTTTAAGAGTTGTTTATTAACCTACTGCTGTGAGATCTAACTCGCGTGCAGCAAGGACTATCACCCCCTTTGATCTGCACCTCCTGGTTCTTAAGATACCACACAGGGTTATCTACTTTGTGCAGGCTCCAGATTTCTGGTTTCTTTCATACTCTGCTCTGTTTAACATTCTGATCCTTCTGTTTGCCGTTTAAATAATTTCCTATGGTTGTCTCTTTCAAATGCTGAGGAGGGTTTTAGGCAAGCATACATTGCAGCTTAAAAAGTACTTGAGGTATGAAAGTGGTATATTTTAGTTAAGCCACAAGTAGTATCTATCTATCATCTATCTATCTTCTATCTATCTATCATCTATCTATCATCTATCTCTTATCTATCTATCTATCATCTATCATCTATCTATCATCTATCTCTTATCTATCTATCTATCTATCCATCTATCATCTATCTATCATCTGTCATCTATCTCTTATCTATCTATCTATCTATCATCTATCTATCTATCTATCATCTATCTATTATCTATCTATCTATCTATCTATCTATCTATCTATCTATCTATCATTTATCTGTCTGCCTGTCCATCATCTATCTATTGTGTTTAGGCTCAAATACACACACACAAACACATACAGACACAGACATACACACACACACACACATACACACACATTATGTTTAGGGTAAAGTATACCCACACCTAGGCACACACATTCATGGCAATTCTGTTACCATGGAGACAGTTCTACAATGGCTTAAAAATTGCTTAATGTATAAAAGTATTAAAAGATTATATCCAGTAAGGCACACACAGTTCCACTAAAAAAAAAGACCATATTTATTCCTCAGGATCTGGGTCTTTCCCATGAACGTGCAGTAATGAAACTTACAAAACTCTCAAATTTAAGAAATTCAGTGCTCCTACCGACCATAAAAACCTATTTGTAGGCATTGAGTCATTTGCCTGTATTTAAGAAGTGTTTGCCAAATTATTGGTACTGCTTTTTTATTTTTATTATTGCTACTAGTATCCTGTTGAGGGTGGGCAGTGAATGATGAGGGTGAAAGCAGTACAGAGAGATGAAAGGGGCCCTTGAGACCATCTGTGTGTGTGTCGTGGCCATCCATCCAAGACAGGCCAGTCACTTCCAGGTACTTCCCTGGGTGAGTGCAATAGCCAGTCTTCACTGAGGGATGTCATGGGACAGCCCCATGGCCAGTGCTGGCTGGGGAAGCCCGGGCATGGGGTACTTGCTTCGCCCTATGGTGGAAGGCTGCCCTGGCCAGAGATGGGAGGGTCATTGCCAGGGATGCAGGGCAGGTGGCTCCAGTTCACAGCTGTCTGCTCCCACCACCAGGAGACCCAGGTCCAGGTGTTCATTGTTCAGACTCATCCAGAAGAGAGGAGTGATCCTCCAAGCATCGGGTTGAAGGAGTTTCGAACTCCAATGCAAAAGGTTCAGGAAGAGGCTTTGAGAAACCCACAGCTGCTTCGCAGGGGGCTGGGCTGGCGTGGTGGGAGCAGGGACCACGCAGCCCGGGGTGGGATCTGGCTCTGCCCACCACGTGCTGCATGGCCTTGGAGCATCCCCTCATCCCAGCCTCATTGCTTCCCCAGTGAGGAGGAGGAGGTTGACGCTTAAGACTTCAGAGACCCCACCCATATCATCTCTCCCCCAGGGGAGGTAATCTCTGTGTTATTACATTTCTCTGTATCCCCTCCCTCTGTCCCCACAGCACTTAGAAGCCTGCTTCCGACAGATGAGCAAGTGAGCACAGTGCTCAGGAGCTCCGACTTGAGAGTCAGATCAATGAGGGTTTGAGTCCCGGCTCCGAAAAATGGGCACCCTGAAAGGGCCCATAAAACCACAGGGTTGTACGAGGACACAGGTGACTAGAAGCACCCCGTCAGAGCCCGATGAGTAGAAGTTCTTATGAATAGGAGCTCCAAGGACCCCCGTAGATTGGGTCCAGAGCAGCAGCTCTGACGGACACGGCCTCCCCGAGATGTTTCCCTCGGTTGTATTCAAATCGGGTAACAATGGGCCTGGCGTTCTGGGAGGGGCCGAGGGTGGTCCCTCAGATGCCAGTGGCCGGAGCCCACAGGGAAGTCAAACACCTCCTGGGCTGGACGTCTGCACCATGGACAGGGATCTGAGTGACAACGACAGTAAGTACAGCCGGGGGGACCCGGGGAGCTCACTTCTGTGGCCAGCACTGGCCGAAATCTTCCCTCTGGCCTCTGTGCTGTCTTGGGTTCTGGGTCTGTGTTGCTGAGAGCATCCTTCCTTCCTTCCTTCCTTTCGTGTGGAAAGCCCATTTGCAGCCTGCTGGCTGTTCTTCCAGCATGTGCCTCTGGGCAGTGCAGGAGGATGGTAACAACCAAGACGAGAACTTTCCTCCCTGACCATGGTAACCCCGTCCCAGTCTTGTATCCTTCAATCTTCCTTTCTCTGGCTGACCGTTCCCCAACCCCCTCTCGCCCCAGCCACATGTGAGCCTGAATACCACACTTGGGCTCAGTTCTGAGGTGAGGTTAATTTGAAAGACATTCCTGGAAGGTCTTTACTGGTGATCTTCCTCTTGCAAAGAGGGACGTGTTCATTATTGCTCGAGAAACACAGTCCTGGTGACCCCAATGCTGTCATTCCTGGGACAGAAATACAATGGAATCTAAGGACTATTTAAAGAGATGAAGACAGAAATGGCATTTTATTTATTTATTTTAAAGATTTTATTTATTTATTTATTTGACAGAGAGAGAGAGACAGCGAGAGAGGGAACACAAGCCGGGGGAGTGGGAGAGGGAGAAGCAGGCTTCCCGCTGAGCAGAGAGCCCGATGTGGGGCTCGATCCCAGAACCCTGGGATCATGACCTGAGCCAAAGGCAGACACTTAACGACTGAGCCCACCAGGTGCCCCAGAAATGGCATTTTAGGAAGAAATGTGCCATGTTTAAAAAAAAATGTCTGATCCTGAATTTGGAAGGGACAGTGTGTGGAAGAGTATCAGATTGGGGATTGGGAGGCTGGGGTTCGGGTCCTGGCTCTGCTATGAATTGGCTGTGTGATCTTGGGCAGGTCACTTAACCTCTCTGAGCCTCAGTTTCTCCATCTATAAAAGGAGATGGGTCAGGATTCCCTAATTTGAAGACCACGAAGGTGAGGGCAAAATGTTGTATGAATGTAGTTTTCTAGGGGGTGGGGGGTGGTCCTCAGCTTTCATTTGAATCCCAGAGAAGCTTGTGACGCTAGTACATTTTCATGGTTCCCGAACTTGGGGACTTTGAAGGTCCTGTGCAGGTCCAGCTCTATTGTCTTTCAGTTTCAGAGCTGAAGTGGGATATGAAATAAGCCCATGTAAATCTAAGCAACGCATTTAAAATTTTGTTGGAATCCTTTTTCACATTGAAGTGGGAGACTGTACAGAGATATTTTATCATGTATTTGAGCTGGACCTAATCTGATCTCTGATATATTGGAAATTGTGTAGTCATAATTTTATAAGGTTCTACTAATAATCAAAAGCAATTTTTCCTCTTTGAAACACTGCTCATTATCAGTCTTGCAGTTTACAGTAGGACTTTCTTAGTAACAATGGGCTAAGTTGGATCTGGATTCAGATCCAAGCTCTGCCTCCTAATTGTTGGGTGACTTTGCTCAAGTCGCTTAACCTCTCTGGGCTACATTTCTCACAATAAAAACATAGATCATGTCATGTGGAAGAAGTGGTGAAAGATTAATTGGATGCGAAGTGCCTACAGCATCACTCAGAGTCGAGTAAGCATGGAATAAATGTTGACTCTAGAAAATTATCAGATTCTGTCTCCCAGAGCTTTAAAATTAAACTGCTATTAATGAAAAATATTATCACCTGCAGTGTTTCTGTTTTGGCATCATGCCTTTTGGTAAGCCAGGTGAGAGTAAGGTTAATTCTTTAGTTCCCTTAAAATTCTAAAGACTCTGATTCTGTCATAGTGTCACCCTACATGCTAGTTTCCAATATAATCAAACCATAGGGTCTACTGCAAGGCATGAGATTGTTCAGAAAAGTTTTTAGAAACAATGCTGATGAACTCTGAAACTAGGTCAGTATTTGTCCAGGTTTCGGAAAGGGAGCCTGCTATGGGACTTAGATAATTGAAACGTCCCTCCTTAGGCGAGGGACTTTGTCCCAGTTGAGTTACCCTCCCCAGTCACGAAAATGTCGTCCCCTCAGTTTTTGAGTCTGGAATGTGGGCAGCTTTAGAGAGAGAATATCTTCTTCCAATGACACACTGTGGGACAGAAAGTGGGCATGGACAGAGACATTCTGGGATGTGGCGTCCACGTGGAAGTCAGCATGAAGGTCTCTTAACTCAGCCTTAGCTCTGACAGCATTCGGCTCATGGCAACACCTCCCGCCATTGGCCGAGACGCTTCCGGTGATGGGCCGGTCCGCCTTCCATAGCTGAAGCGGTCAGGAATTCTTTCCTACATTTAGGTGATCTCTCTTTCCCTGGCACTTCTACTCTTTGGTCTGGATTCTACAACCCCCCCATCCCCCTGCCCCCAGGCTACTCAGAACAGGTCTGTTCCCTGTTTTAAATAAGAAGCCTTCAGAGTTTTTTCTTTTCTAGCATGACCAGGTCTTGTTTTTCCAATAGGCCCAGATGTAATGTGGTTTCAATCACTCTTCTCTTAGAGGGAGATATCCTAGCCCAGAGACGAAGAAGAAAAATCCCCTCCCTTATTCTAAAAATCATATTCCTTGTAATACAACTTATTTTATTACAGACTGAATCCCCTCCCAGAAATGGTGTGCAAGAGCCTCTTCAAGTCAGACGAGCCCCACCCCATAATTGGAGGAGGGGGCTGCTGTGATTCTGGACAATAGGACCTAGATGGCAACTCCTTACTCTTGGGTGCTGATAGCTGGGGACGGGGAGAAATGATCTGAAGCCACACCACTGTCACCATCAGTGACCCAGTGCTGAGGGATGGGACTCTTCCCTTGGTACCCTGGTCTGTCACCCAAAGACACTCTTTCATGCCCAGCTCTGAGTTGGAGACCAGAGACTGGATGAAGCTATCCAGGGTAACTTGGTGGGAAAGATGCTGGACTTCATGGTAGGGGCCCAGCTTCCAAGGGCCTTGGTGACTGACCGTGGGGCTTTAGTGTATCTCGCACATCCCTTAGGAGGGAGGTACGGCCACCAGGAGTGCAGGCCCTCCCTGCCAGTTTGGCCCTGACCTCATGGGGCAACTCTTAATGGAAAGATAGAGTGTCCCTTTCTCTCTGTTTTCCCAAGAGCTCCTCCCACTGACTGTATTCCCCGAGCCCTGTTGTAGGGAAAGAAGACCAGGGCCCTAAAAAATAAAGTGACTCTCCCCCTAGACTACACAGTAGGCTAGCTATTTGGAGCTGTGCTCATGGATGGGGGAATAAGGATGAATGCACTGATCTACTTTTCAGGTGTTCAAAGCCTCGTGGGGGAGGCAGACCCCCAGCTGGACTTTTTCTAAACAATTCGTAGAAAGCTGTTTGGCAAAAGTGACAACAGAGTACGGAGGGGCACAGGGAGGGGAGAGCACCCCCAGGCAGGCTTTGTAGGACGTCAGGCCTGGGCTGAGTCAGGCTGAGGGAGTGGAGGGGGTGTGTCCTGGGCAGGAACAGCCCGAACAAGGCCTGGGAGAAATGGCACAGTACACGTGTCAGGGTGAAGGCCAACATCAGTGTCCCGAAGTGACAAGCCAGCCCTTACACCCCCTTTGCCTTCCCTGCCCCGTGACCCTGTCTTGGCATGGTGACGCTTTCTACAAAGCAAGACTTACACATCCCAACGAATTGGACATTTGTTGTAACATTTGCCAGGCTGTCTCTTGGCATGCCAGAGGGGCCTGAAGAACTCCAAGGACAACTTCGCCCCGGCCTTCTCCCCGTTTCTCTTGATGCTGATCTCCCTCCCACGGCGGGCCTTGGGTTTGCTCTCCCAAATATGTTCTCGTTGGCTCCCACCTGAAAGCTCCCACACGTCTCTCTCCTCTCAAGCCCCAAGGAGGCTTTTCTCTCTCCTCCCCCCTTTCTGCTCTGTTCTTTGTCCCCACCCCTCCCCGGCCACAGGGACTGTTTTCCCTTCTCTCACCTGTTCTGGGCAACGTGGGGAGGTTTTTTAACCCCAGCAAGGGAGGAGACTCCACAGGTAATATAGGGCCAGTTAATACAGGGCCTTCTCTGCTAAGGGCCGGAGCTTAGTTGTTAGCTGTGGGCTGTGGTGGGCGCCTGGGTGGCTCAGTCGATTGGGTGTCTGCCTTCGGCTCAGGTCATGACCCTGGGGTCCTGGGATCAAGTCCCGCGTCGGGCTCCCTGCTCAGTGGGGAGTCTGCTTCTCCCTCTCCTTCTGCCGATTCCCCCTACTTGTGCTCTCTCTCTCTCACTCTCTCTCTCTCAAAAAAAAAAAAAAGCTTTAGGCTGTAGTGAGCCACTGCGGTGTTTAAGAGATGGGATGGCCTGGTCAGCCTTTCTGGTCTTGCTATGAAGACTCTTACATAACGTAGCCAATTATTTGTTCTTCTTGGCAAGCAAGACTCTTCTTTCTCTTGTGATCACCTGATTCTCCTGTTTTTATTACTTTAAATTATGGTAAAATACACATAACACGAAATTTGCCATCTTAACCCTTTTTACCTGTGCTGTTCGGCGATATTAAGTACATTCCCATTATTGTGCAACTATCACCACCATCTATCTCCAGAATCCTTTCATCTCTAACCCCATTCAACAATTCCCCACTTGCCTCGCCTCTTTGCTCCTGGCCAACCCCAGTCTGTTTCATGTGTGTGTGGATTAGACCACCTGAGTCTCTCCTGTACCATCTTCAGTGCCGTTCAAACCACAGTGTATTTAAGTGCACTGACTGTATGCAGGAAGGGGGGGTTCTCTGTCTGAAAGGGACCCTCACACCTGTTGGAGGAGACAAGGTAGGAAACAAACAAAAGCAAGATGGCAGTGGGGCGCCATCTGAACAGAGAGGTGGACCGATTTTAGTGTTTTTAAGATGATTAGTCCTGGAATCAGAGGCAGAAGATGTGGACTCCTTTTATCCTCAGAAATAAAGGGAATGGCATTTTAAAAAGAGGAAGTTAAAGAGGTTATCCATTAATTATACCTTGCTCCACAAGAAAAATTCCTTTCTACACAAAAGAAAAATTGCTGGTGGCTGGTGAGCACTACCTTAGAGACGCTTTGCATAGCTTTCTCAGCAACCACTTGATGCCATTTGCATGGAGCGATTGGGCGTTCAGCGAAGTGGAAAGGTCATTGGCTTAGAGTTAGGATCTGGGTCGTAAGTACCCTTTCTGGCTCTGCTGTGAACCTGTGAGCTCGTTGCCCCAGATCCCACCTCTGAGTCTCGTGCTTCCACAAAGCCGGGAAAACAGAAAACAGTGGTTGTCGTTAAATGCAGAAAAAGATCACACCCGCACCATCCCTTTGTGAGCCACGGGACACAATGCATGTCTTAGGGTGGGGTGGCCCAGCTGCAACTCAGCCCCGACCCTGTGGAAACAGTGATGCGGCTGGGGGGGCCCCCTTTGGAGTGCCCCATGCTGGGCGTCACACAATGACCCGTGACGTCCACGTTCCTGTTGTACCCGCTGAGATCTGCACAGGAAATGACGCATCTGCCTGTAGGTCAGCCTGGAGCCCTTTCTTTTTGTACATAACATAATGGTGAGATTAATTTAGTTCTGACGAATTACGACTGCCCTGCGAGGTCAGGGTGGCTCCTGGTTGATGGATGGAGCTCTGAGTTTCCCACCTCTTATTCTTCCCCTCTTCCTGCCTCTTTGTTTGGTTTCCAGCCAGACGTCGCAGCTGTATGGCATTTCTCTGTCTTCTAGCAGCGCAGAGTCTGGATGCCCCAGCAGACCCAAGACCTCGGGCTGGGCGGGGGCCATCCCCGGGGAGAGGGCTGTGCAGGTCTTGCCTTTCTTTCTATGCTTGACATTTTCCCCTCTGGCTTAAAGGAGCACAAAGAAAGAGGAAGACCCTCCCTCCTCAGGTCCAAGGCATTGACTGAGCGTTTCTTGAATGCCAGGCTCTGGGCTATGAGCTGTGTGCACATTGTCTTATTAGATGGGCGCTAATATCATCTGTTCTGTTTCACAGCCCCAGGGGCAGGGGCTTGAGTTCTGCAAGGATGTGTGGCTGGCACAGTATCATGCAGTCCATGACTCAGACATATCCGAGCCCAGGTTCCTAACCACCGTGCCTCAGGAATTCTGACTCCGGACAGACAGCCTTGGCTACGGTCCAACCCTGACCTTTATCCTTAACGCTGATAACCGGGCTCACGGGAATTGCAATGACATGCACGGGCCCTGGTCCCAGAAAGGTTCAAATTCCAGCTTCCCTCTTTCTGACCCTCCCTCAAATCTACCCATGAGTGTCTAGGGCAGCGTGGGCAAAATAAGGCTCAAGGGCCAAGTCTGACCCACGGCCTGTTTTTGTCAAGTTTTATTAGCACAAAGCCATGCTTACGTAGTTGTGCATTATCTATGGCCGCTTTCAGCTGAGCTGAGTAATTGAAACAGACCGTATGGCCCGCAAAATCGACAGTATTTACTACTTGTCTATTTGCAGAAAAGTTTTGCCGATCCCTGGTGGCTAAAATAGCTGAAAATGCTAATCCACTTATCAGGAGCAAACAATGTTCAGAACCAAGATATGAATGATAATTCCCGATGAGTTATCATCTTGGGGACTTCAGTACACTTCAGCAGGCACCAGTGTGAAGCTTTGGGTTGACGTCCCTTTGCATCACACCCATCTCTACCCCAGGTCTCTCACCTGTTTCTGCACAGAGTCGTTTGTTTACAAAGATAAGCTTTCCTGCTAAGGAAAGCACTCTCTACATCTATACACATTCATCTATTTCAGCTTCCTTTGTAAATTTCCTGCAAGGAGAAACCGTAGAGATGCCTATGCATTCCTTATTGTCAGAGGACTGAGACATTTCTAAGTTGGGGGGAGTGGAAGAATGAGATGGTTCATTTGTCTTAATGACCACCCCCCGCACTGTGCATGGCTGTGGGTTTCAGCATTCCTCCCCATCTGCCCTCCCACTTCCAGATAGCCCCAGCTGCTCCAACTTAGAATAGGATCTGCTGCTTCTTTTGGCCTCTGTTTTTATTAAACTTGAAAGGACAGGGCATATTATTTTTATTTTTGTAGAGGGAAAGAGTGCTAGGCTTTAAAGAGCTGAGGAAAAAAAAAAAAGGAGGGATCTAGGGGCTGAGATGGATCAGCTGTTGACCAGAGTGTGTTCAGTGACTTCATGCAGAGAGAATTACTTTCCACTGACCATTTATCAGCTTACCCTTTAAAGTCAACTTCCTGTAATCATACTGGGCACTGGAAAGACAGAACTGAGGAGTTCTTGTCCCCCAGCTCGGGGGCTGCAGGGAATGGGTTTACGGGGTGGCCCAGTGTGCTGGAACTGGAACAAGGAGCCTCTAGCCTGCTCTGACTTCACTGCTGTGCACCCTAGGACTACTGGAGTAACCTCTCTGAGCCTCAGACGCCTCATGTGGAGCGGAGTTAGAAGTCCTGCCTCCCGTATCTCCAGGTGGGAGGGTGGGGTGTAGCAGCAGGTGTGGGGAGATGCTTTATGAGTTGTCCAGCGTTTCTGGGAGCCAATTCTTATTTTTATGCTTTCCTTCCTTGGAGACTCAGGGCTATGGGTATCTCTTTCATAGCCTGGCAGATCAAGTTGAGGGTTTTTATAAACTTAAACTTAAATCTAAAAAATTGAAGTATAATTAACATGCAGTGTTACATGAGTTTCAGGTGTAGAAGATGAGGTTTGAACAGCAGGTGTGTAGTGAGTGATTCTTCTGCCGGGCTGCCTCATGAAAAATACTTGGGAAGAACATGGGCTTTGGAGAACAGTGAGTCTTGGTTTGAACCCAGCTCCATCACTCACGGGCCTCATGATCTTGGGTGAGCCACAGCTTTTCTGAGCACCATCCCCCCATTAGGAGAATGGGGCGACAAGTGTCAGTTTGGGCCATCTGAGAAGCAGACACCCACTGGTGTCATTAGATGTGTCAGAGGTCCCTCAGAAACACATGCGAAAGGCAAAGGGCAGCGGGAGCAGGTGTGGGCCGAGACCGCCTGCAGGACCACACCGCAGGGGGGTACACCTGTGAGAGGAGAGTGGGAAGCAAGGCGCCTCAGACTGCGGTGTGGCTCCAAGAAAGTCTTGCTCAGGTTTGTGGGGAGTCCCAGAGCCAAGACTGCCTATTATGGGAAGCTGCATAAAAAAAACCACTGCGCACCTCAGTACCTTAAGACAGCCCCCATTTTATTATAGTTCATGGTTTTGTGCGTCTGGAATTTGGGCAGGACTCAGCTGATTCTTCTGCTCCCTGTATAATCCATTAGGGTCTGTCTTAGTCAGTGTGGGTTGCTACGACAAAACACCATAGGCTTCCTGGCTACTAGAAGCAAACATTTCTTTCTCAGTTCTGGAAGCTGGGAATCCCAAGCTCCAGGCACCGGTAGACCCGGGGCTGGTGAGAGGCTGCTTCTGGCTTGCCGCCTGCTGCCTTCTCACCAGAAGCTCACAGGGCAGAGAGAGAAAGGGCTCGAGTCTCTTTCTTTTCCTGCCAGGGCACTAATCCCACCACGGGGGCTCTGTGCATGACCTCATCTAAACCTGATCACCTCCCAAAGGCCCCAACACGGAATCCCATTCCATGAGGGGGGTCAGGGCTTCGGCATATGAATGTGGGGGGCCATGGACCCGCAGTCCGTAACAGGGTCACTCAGGGGTACTCAGCGGGCAGCTGGCCTGGCCTGGCGGAGCCCGACGGCTTTGCTCATGTGCTTGCTGGCTCGGCAGGATGGTGGAGTGGCGGGAAGGCTGCGCTCGGCTGGGCTTCTCTCCATGTGGTCTTCGGGTCTCCATGTGGTCCATGTGGTCTCCCCGGTAAGGCAGCCTGATGTCTTACACAGCGGCTCAGGGCTCAAGAGGGCAAGAAGTAGAAGCTGTGGTCTCTTCATGGCTTCTGTCCACAGCGTTCCCTTGCTTGAAGCAGTCTCAAGCCTGCCCGCGTCCAAGACGAGGAGACACAGATGCATCTCTTGATGAGAAGCGCGTAAGCCTCTCTAATTCAGTCACTGTCCCCTGGGGTCCTGGGGTACGATCCTGTTTCTAAAGCATCTGTCATGGTGGTTGGCACAGAGTAGGTACCCAGCAAGCAGGAGTTGCCGTTCCGAATGTTTTTCTCACCAGGATTATTCGTGCCGCTCCTATCACACCCCACCCATCCCTGCCTGCCCTGCAGATGGGTGCCCGAGTGAGACTGGCTTAAACTGTGAGCCTTTTCAATAATGCATTGTATGGAGGCTGGGTGCGTTATTGTATGGAGGCTGGGTGCGTTATTGTATGGAGGCTGGGTGCGTTATTGTATGGAGGCTGGGTGCGTTATTGAAAAGGCTCACAGTTTAAGCCAGTCTCACTCGGGCACCCATCTGCAGGGCAGGCAGGGATGGGTGGGGTGTGATAGGAGCGGCACGAATAATCCTGGTGAGAAAAACATTCGGAACGGCAACTCCTACTTGCTGGGTACCTACTCTGTGCCAACCACCATGACAGGTTGTATGGTGACTAACATAACATAATAAAATAAAAAAAAAAATAACGCACCCAGCCTCACTTGGCAGCTTCTGGTGAACCGCCCCTCCCTCTCTCCTCGCCACCCCCCGGAGGCTCAGGCCTGCCTTCCTCCCACAGGTGTGGTGGACCTTAGCTTCGAGGCGGAGAGTCCTCTGGCGCCCCCAGCTGAGCTCCTGGAGAGACTGACCAGCTGTGACTGGCTTCTTCAAGGAGGTGGTAAGTCTGTGAGGTCTTGATTCCTGCAGCCTCTTCCTGGGGCTCATGCTGGTTGGGGGAGACGTCTCTGGACCAGGCCAGGGCTGGGATGGCTTGCCTCTCCTCTGGGGCGCCCTGGGAAGCCTCTTGTCACCATTGGGGGGGAACGGGAGGACATGGGGCATCAGCCCTGTGTCCACGAACATTCCATGACCATATCCCTGTCTGTTTAAGACTGGAATCATGCTGGTTTGAGAACCATTCTTCTTGCATTAGCTGCATTAGCATGTGGGACTCTTTCCCTTTGTCTCATTCAGCCTCACCTTCAGCCAGTCTTTCCTTCTTTTGCCCCACAAACACCTGTGCCTTTGGGCTAGGCTGTTGAGCCCCTGCCCCCTCCCCTCTCCCCCAGGACAGCAGATATTCTTCCCACCTTTGGAGGCTCCCGGGAGACCCCTGGAACAAAGGTGCTGGTCCTCATTCATGGAACACAGGTGAGCTGGTGCCATCACATAGGATGTCGCCCTTGCCCCCCCCGCAAGAGTCTTCCTTGGGGATTTTAGGGTCCATGGATCTCAACTGCCAGGGCCTCAGGATCCCAGACCTGCTGGATCAGATTCTCCAGGGACAGAGGCCAGGAATGTGTATTTTACCAAGCTCCCCAGGCTGTTTGGCTACCAAACTGGGGTTGAGAACCAGAGTGTGGACCAGGGGTTATAAACTGTAGCCCCCGGGTCTAATCCAACCCACTGCCTATTTTTGTAAATCAAGTTTTATCAGAACAGAGAGCCACGCTCACTTGTTTGCTTACTGTCTGTGACTGTTTTTGTACTACACCAGCAGAAGGGGGTGAGTGAGGCAGAGACTGCACAGCCCTTGAAACCGAAAATATTCACTCTCTAGCCCTTCACCGAAGAAGTCTGTTGACCCCTGGGCCCAGAACTCTGGGCAGAGCGCCAGCTTTGTGCAGAGAGAAGGTGGAGCCCCGCTTTCTGGGTCCCGCCTCTTGGCTGGGTGGCTCTGTCCTGCCTCCAAGGAGTCTCCTGGGTGCTCCTGGCCCCACTGCAGCCTGGAGCGCCTCCCCTTCTCCTCCCTGGCCGCCCACCTTCCGTGCCTAGGGCAGACCCCGCTTCCTCTGTGGAGCCCTCTGGGCCATTCTAGGCCCCACACCTCCTGCATGCACGCAGGCCCCCTGGTGCCCCAGGCCCGGGGTGCTGGAGACATCCCTGTCCTACTGTGCGGAGTCAGGCTGCTGTGGAGAAGTAAATGGAGATGGGAGGGAGGGGAAGGAGGAGAGGACTCCTGCTTCCGGTAGGTGTTGGCAGGGGAGGGCTTGGCTAGGAGGGCACACGGCAGCTGGGCCTCAGGGCAGGCTTTTCTAGGAGGACGGGGAGGCCTCCAAAGAGAGCGCCAAGGAGGTGGCCATTGGTTGTGCGCCCCTCACAGCCACAGCCGCTGCGGCCCAGCAGGCTCACGGTGCTCTCTGTGGGCACCTCAGTCAGTTAGCTCCCGGCCGGGGTCTTCCCGTGAACCCTGCTCACAGCTCCTCTGGCTGAGATCAAGGTCTCCAAGGGCAGGCACGGGGTCTAGCCTAACTTTGCCTCCTTCTAGCTGTGTGACATCTTCTGCAGACCTCAGTTTTCCTCATCTGTAAAATGGCCTAATTCATGTTTAAGTGTGTGTGTGTGTGTGTTTGAGTTCTGAGATTCTCTCAGCCTTTCTTGTGAGCCCTGCGCTTTAGCTAAAGAAGTTTTACTGTCCTCTAGAAAGAACTGTGTTCCCGCTGCGGGCGTCTGTTCACACAGCTCCCTGTGCCAGAGACGCCCGCCCCAGATGGAGCCCTGAGTGCTTTCCCACCACGGTGGGCCGCGGCCAGGCCCTTCCCTTTCTGCCGGCCTCGGTTAAGAGCGGGCTGGCTGGCCCGGTGGAGCCTGGAGGCCCTTTCCAGAGACCCTGCTTCTGTGCTCTGTCCCCAGCAGAGTCCCCATGGTGACAGAGGAAGTGGCTCGGGAAGCCCTCCTCAGCTTTGTGAGCTCCAAATGCTGCTATGGCCGCGCAGCCGCCGGTGACCTCGTCATCCAGAAGCTCAAGCAGCAGACCCTCTGCAGGGTAAGGGGGCCTGGGCCTGGCGGGCACCCTGGGGCGCCTCAGGCATTAGGTCCTGGGTGGGGGGTGGCTTGTGTGATGGCAAACGGGAGAAAGGAGTCTTGGGGGGGTGGCGCGTATGAAGAGGGGTGACCCTGAAGCCCTTTGTGCCGCTTCTCTGGTCTGTGGTCCGCTGAAAAGCTCAAACGTGCTGGGCGTCGTGGGAAGCACATCACATATACGTCATATGAAGTCCTCGGTGGCCACCCTACACGGTAGATATGACGGTCACCTGTTCAAGGGCGAGGAACTGGAAGTTTAGAGAGGTGGAGTTACTTGCCCCAAACGTACAGCTGGGAGTGACAGAGCTAGGACTCTAACTGGGGTTTGCTGGCCCAAAGTCCACGTCCTTAAACACATGACTAACCTGCTTCCAGCAGGGGTGGGCCGAGAAAGCTCCATCTGGCCCCCTCGATCCCCCAAGTCACATCTGTGCCAAGGAATCATTAATTCGTTACCCTTGGGCCTGAAGCTCCAGGGAGATCCTGGTACTGAGGCCACAACAGGTACTTGTGTCACCTTCTGCGTTGACTGGGCCATGGGATGGGTTTGGAGTCCACACTTTCCAGTGTCACTGGCACAGGTGAGCGTACGGTCCCACCAAAGCCACACAAGCCTCGCAGGGAGCGCTTAGGACAGGAGGCTGGCGGAAGAAGCGCCTAGTGTAGCTGTGTGAACTTGGGCAAGTCAGCCAGCCTCTCTGAGCTCTGTCTCCTCCAGAGTCAAAGGAGGAGCAGCTGGTGTCCAAGACCCCTTCCTGTTTTGTGATTTTTGTGGATGAGCTCAAGGAGGCTCTTGACATCAGGCAGAAAAATTCCTCCGAAGAGGACGTTTGGAGAAGCAGACTCCATCGGTCTCCGTCTATCAAAGGGCAGTTTTGCTGCTCTGCAGCTTGCCTTGTAGAACATTCTGGGTATAAAGAAATGGAGGGCTGAAACCACCCCGGTTGTGAGCCTGTCAGGAGAGATTTCCTGGGGCTGACTGATCTCCCCGCAGACGTCTGGGGGTATCTGGAGCAGAAATCGTCATTGCCAGCTTCTTCTCAGCAGCCTGTGGTCTGGGAGTGGGGCCTTTCGATTTCCCCTCTGAGGCTCAGCAGGTGGGAAGCTTCTTCGTTTTGTATAATGTTGTCTTCCTAAAGGGCATGAGTGTGAACATGCTGGGCTTTTTTCCCTCTGTAGTATCGACTAGAGACTTTTACCGAATCCAGAATAAGCGAATGGACATTTCAACCCTTTACTAGTAAGTGAAATCAGTTTAATTGGGAGCAAATCTGATAGGGGCTGGTGGAAAATAGCAGGACACGTCTTAGCCACTAACCCTGGATAAGATGCGCTTCTGCTGGCAGCCTCAGTTTCCCCATCCCCTGGAAAAAGAGAGGGTGAGCTTTCATCTTGGACTTTCCAGCGCTGATCTCAGCAAATCCTTCCTGTCTGGGAAGTGGTTTGCAGAAAGTCTAGTGTTTGCCTTTGGTCACAGACAAAGGCAGCGTGTGTGCTTGGGCATCCGCCTGCCTTTGAGGCCAACTCCAGTGCCTCCCGGAGGCCCTAGGACCCTGTTCACTGTGCCATCCCACCTGCTGCTGAACCCTGCTTGGAGGCTGAGGGTTCTCCCTGGGGAGCCCTATGCCCTTCTTTCTCTGATGACCACTCTGGTTCATCCTTCAAGACTCAGCTCCTGTGTCACCTCTTTCATGAAGCCTTTCAGGATTTCTTCACCTGCTGACACTTTCCCCAATAGAAGGAGCCAGTCTTCTGAGTTTTCAGAGCCTTTATGCAGCTCTGGTCCAAAGCTCTCTGCATATCCTATGACCTCGTATGGTGGTTGCCCCTGTCCTATCTCCTTGAACGGAGGAGGGGGGAGGAGAAAGAAGGAGGTGGGGACGGTCACGATAGTGATGGTAGTTCTTGTTATTGATCCCTCTCAGGGGCCAGCCTGGTGCTCAGCATTTCTATGCCTTCTATTTAATTTTCACTACCATCCTATCTGGTGGGTACCCTAAATTTATCTCATTTGGGAGAGAAGAGAGTTGAAGGTTGGAGAGGTAGAGTAACTTGCCTGGAGTTACATAGCTAGGAAGTGGAAGAATCAGGAGTCAAACCAGGTCTGTTCAACTCCCAACACTTGGGTGCTTAACCATGGACTCTGAGGGGCTCCTTGTCTACCTGTCCCGTAGCCCAGGATCTTGCCTAATGCCTGGCGTCAAGTGAAAGCTCCATACTATTTGGTAAATAAATGAAAGCTTGTCCTTGCAGCTGTTCACTGGCCTTACAACGATCCCTTTCTGTATCAGACCAGTCAGTGGATGGGCCACAAAGAGGGACCTCCCCCAGGCTTTGGGACATCAAGGTCCAGGTCCCCCCGATGTTTCAGGAAGACATGAGGAAGTTTCAAGTCCCTCACTCGTCACTGGTCAAGGTAACGTGATTGTTGGCATCTTTGCCCTTCTCTCTGAGCTGCTTTCCCAGGCACTGTATATTTCCTCAAACTTTATCTTTTTAGAAAGGAAACCCAGAATGCAGACCGGTGGTTCATTCCTTGGCTATCAGCAAGGCGAACTCTAAGGAAACCCAGAGTGTGGAATATAGACCCATACAAAATTCCATGCAAATTAGGGAGTAGTCACATAGCGAAAGGATCATTCTATTTACCAAACTGTCACCAGCTTTAAACAGTGAGTGTTCACATTCCTAGACCATCTGAGTGTTTTTAATTTATTTTTTGTTTTTTATTTTTGCCTGACAGTAAACAGCTGAAGTGATGAATGAAACAGATATAAAATAAAGCTCAAACATTATTTGGATTTTCAGCAAAGTCAGTAAAGGGACAGAATTTGACTCCTGTCCCATTTTATGGAAGTATAATCATGACACGAGGCGAGGCTAACCTAATGTATTACAAAAGCACAGATGAGATATTTCCTATTATGTTCTCATTTTCACTTTAGAACTTGATTCAAGCATGTAACTTTCCCCTCTGAGTTTTTGTAGCATCATATGATAACGAGGACTTTGAGAGGTCCAGAGCGGGTTCCGTTCTTTTCTCAAGAGTGGAAAGGCTATTTTGATTCAGGGATTAGATTCCAATAGCTAACTCTTTGCCTTTCACAGAAATGCTGTGCATTTTTTTTATGACTTCTATTCCCAAAGACCTCTTAGCTATTCAGTGGGCCAAGGACACCGGCCTTTGTGGTTTAGCCTGGGAGCGTGAGTTAGGACATGGAGCTTGGAGAACAGACTGGGCTGGGGCCCCGAAGAGATGGTAATATGATCTCCTTGGTTTGGCATTCAAGGCCCTGTGGAATCCTAGGCAAATGAGAATGGCCGTCTTCCCATGCTGGGCCTGGGACTGGGGACGCCATGGGGTGGATGTGGGGCTGGTGAAATCAGGAGGCGTTGGTGCTTGGGAAACTGGAGCCAAGGAGAGCTTTTCACTTCCAGGGATGCCACAAATGTCGTGGGCGTGGGCATTACAAATGCAGCGGCTGCCATGGGGCCGGCATGGTGAGTCCTGGGTGGCTGCTGGTGAGTTAATGATCTTGGGGGAGGAGGGGCCCTGCAGGGACGGAGGGCTGGGCTGGGGGCCCGGGGCTCCTCCACTAACAGTGTGACCTGAGGCAAGTCATCTTCCCTTTCTGGGCCTCCGTTTGCTCACCTGTAAAATGGGAAAATTGGATTGGGCATTCGCTACTGGCCTTTGTTCACTTTGATGGTTTATGGTTCATGATTTTAATTCTTCTCTCTGTTTCTCATCTGTCTGCAAACATTTGTTGAGACTGAGTACCCGCTCAGTGCTGGGCCCCTGTAAGAGGACTCAGACCTGGGGGCCTTCCCACCGGGGACGTTCTGTCCTTGGGGAAGACCGACAGGTGACCAGCACATGTAGTATTCGGTGATGAGTCTGAGAAGGTGAAGTTCAGGGGGCTTCGAGGGCCAGAATAGATGGGGGCCTTGAGTTAGTGCCCTAGGGCTTCTGTAATAAATTACCACAAACTGGGGGGCTTAAAAGAAGTGATATTTATTCTCTCACATTTCTGGAGGCTGGAAGTCCAAAATCAAGGTGTGAGCAGGGTTGGTTCTTTCTGGAGGCCCTGAGCCACACTGCTAGCTTCTGGCAGTCCCCAGTCCTTGCTGCACCACTCCATCCTCTGCCTCTGTTGTCATGTGGCCTTCTGCACGTGTGTCCTGGGTCTCCTCAGGCGTCCTTGTGAGGGCCCACCCTAGTCCAGCATGACCTCATCTTAACTAATGACACCTGCCAAGACTCTTTCCAAATAAAGGCACATTCTGAGGTTCTCTGGTGGATGTAAATGGTGGTGGTGGTTGGGGACGGGGGAGACACTGTTCAACCTAGTACAGGTCCCTAAGTGCACAGCCAGGCTCTGGAGCCATCAGCCTCCTCTTCAGAACCCTTCAGGGCTGCTGACCTCCCAGGAGGAAGCCCACGCTCCTCACATGTCCTCCGCTCTCCCCCTTCGCTCTGATCTTTTAGACACACATTGACCACTTGCCACTCTAGGCCACGCCTTCCTCCATCCTTCTCTCTGCCCACCTGCCCTGCCACACTTTGGATGCCCACCTTCCCCCTGCTGTGTATGTTCCTCCGCCTACTCATGTGCCACCTGTGGGGCCCTTCTGTCACCTCTGCCTTCACTCCTGCCATATGCCTCCTTCGGGCCTTCTTGGAGCCCCTTCCTGTGGTCTTTTGTGTTCCTCCCTCCACCCCTGCTCTCCTTCCTCCCCACCCTCCTCCCTTAGGCTTTTCCTGGAGTGTCTCCGCAGTCCACTCTGAGCCAACTGTGGGAGCGTAGCCTTGGGGCCTTTCCAAGACCGAGCTCCCCATCCCCAACTCAGCCAGCCTGTCCCTCTTCCCAGTCCCTCTGGCCATGGCCATTTGGTCAGGGTGCAGTCTCAGGGGTGGTGGGGACCCAAGAGGAGCAGGGGAGGATGGTGTCTCAGGAGAAACACAGAGGCGAGGATGTAGCATCTTTGAAGGCTACAGCTGGAGGGGCCCAAAGGTCCACAACATTCACCCCTCCCACCTTCCAGCTGCGGGAGCGGAGGCCCAGGGAGAGGAAGTGGCTTGTTCAAGGTCACCACGTTGGGATTTGAAGCAGGTCTCAGGATGCCCTTTGCCCCTCTTCCCTGGGAGGCCAGCGGGGGCTGAGGCTCTGCTGTGTCCACAGGTGAGGTGCCCATCCTGCAGTGGAGCCAAGCGCAAAGCCAAGCAGTCCCGCAGGTGTCAGATGTGCTCGGGGTCTGGCCGGCGGAGGTACGAGCGGGTCTCCCCAGCACCGAGGTGAAGGGCTCTCACTTACCAGCTTTCTTGCTTTTCATCATCTGCCCTTCTGGAGGGCGGTCAGGTGCCCTGTCTTGTCACTCTTGTGCCCCAGAACGCTGTGCCTAGCAGGTGCTCAGTAAATATTTGTAGAATGGGTGAGCTTTCCTCCAGGCTTGCTATTTTGAGATGAGACTAGAACTCATCCAGCCATCTATGGGTCAGATGTAAGGAATGAGGCACTGTGGAGAGGAAGGGAGGAAGGAGGGGAGACTTCTTCCTGCTCACATGGTGAGGAAATGAACACAGAAAACCAGATCTGTAGGTGAGATCTGTAACTCTCTGAGGATCAGGACCTAGGCAAACCCTTATTTATAACTCATTGCAGGGCTTGAGTGGAGGAGTCAAGGAAGGTTGGTTGACTGACTAAATCGACAAAGTTCCATCTCTGTTCCCAGGGCTTTGCAAATACTGGGTCATTGCATTTTGTAAATCATGTCCTTAATGTATTTATAAATCTTTAAAGGGAAACAGGAAACCATGAGGAGTGAGACTATTCAGAGTTGTGTTGGTTAATGATACTTTTGGTTCATTGAGGCCCAGGCCATCCTTCAAAGAAGCCAGAGAGCAAAGCTTTGGCAGACCTGCCACCTGTGGTTGGTAAAGAAGGTCTTTGATTTGGAAAGAAGCTCAGGTTTCTTTTGTTTACAAGTGAAAGAATCCTATTTCAAATGAGCTTAACAAAAAAAATTCTGCCCTTGTAACAGAAAAGTCCAGGATTATATTTCTGGGATGGCTTCAGGTTCAGCTGGATCCAGGTGCTTAAACAATGTCACCAGGACTCTGTCTCCATCCCTCACCCTGCTTTCCTTTGTGTTGGCTTCATTCTCAGGCAAGCTGTCTCTTGTGGTGACAGAGGGGACAACAACAGCTCCAAGCTTAGTAGCCTCAGTCAAAAAGCATATGCCTTTGCTGATAGCTTCACAAAAATTTTGAGGGCAGATTTCATTGCACTTACCAGGGTCATGTACTCATCTTTGTGCCAGCCCCTGTGGCCGGACAGATGGAATAAGCTGATGGGCGAAGCCCAGGTCCCAAGCTGGTCATAGAAGGGGTGGGGGCAAGCCCACAATCCATGTGGTCAGGGTGGGAAAAGGGTGGTCTCCAAAGGGAAACTGGGGCATTGCCACCAGAAGCAGGAGGTCTAGATGGTGGGCAGGTGGAAGCAATTGAGGCTCACCTTAGTCCACCTCTACGAGGAAGGATTTGGGGTGAGCCCTCGAGGAGCTGCCAGGCCCCCCCGACTACCCACGTGGTGCTGACCATGTGCCCCTCTCAGGTGCAGCACCTGCTCAGGGAGGGGCAACAAGACCTGTGCCACCTGCAAGGGAGAGAAGAAACTGTTGCACTTCATCCAGCTGGTCATCGTGTGGTATGTGGCAGTGTCTCAACGCTGTGGCCCAGTGGGGGTGGCCGGGGGACGTGGCCTGGACTGGTTCCTGCGGAGAAACTCCACTTGGCTGGGGCTTTCACAGTGCAGGGACCTGTGCCGGAAGAAAAGGGCTTCAGGTGCCTTGGGAAGGGGAGAGGCCCCTGGGTCTGAAATCCCTGTGTCAGGTGTTAGGGGAGGCCCCCAGGCATTACGGGGTTCTCCTGTGGGGCACCGTACGAAGCACTTCACAGGTGAGGACCGAATGAGGTAATAGAACAGAGCTGTCAGTACTTTACCGGTTTCCCATGGTACAGATGAGGATGCTAAGGAGCTTGCCCGAGGTCCCAGCGGTAGGAATGCAAGCCCTCCAGCCTGTGTTCTTCACCCCACACACCGTGTACTCCGTTCCTCATCCTCTCCACTTCCAGGAAAAACAGCCTGTTTGAGTTCGTGTCTGAGCACCGACTGAATTGCCCTGGGGAGCTCCTTGCTAAAGCCAAAGGAGAAAGCCTCTTTAAGGATGAAAGCACCATGGTAAGGAGGGCTTCCAAGACCATCACAAGGGAACCTCGGTTCTCCCCTCACTCCTGTGAGGGCTGCTTCTCATGGAAAGACAGGCTGGGCGGGAACAGTGCTGCTGAGCAGGGGAGAACCTGCTGGGACCCGGGGCGGCCAGTTCTCTCTCGAATTCCACATGCTCGACCCCTCCCTTCCTCCTTCCACACCCTGACATGAACCTTGAGACCCTCCTCTCATACTAGGCACTATTGTAGGCCCTGGGGATACCGTAAAACAAAACCTTTGCACTCATAGATCTCATAGTCTGGTGAGGGAGAAGGTAATAATATTTCACCCCAATGTCAGATGGTGGTAAGGGTCACGGAAAACGTGCAAGCAGGGGAAAGAGACAGGAATGGGTGTGGGTTCAGCTGGGGGCTGGGAAGTGACACCAGGCAAAGACCTGAATAGTGCCGTGGGGGAGTGGACCCTGTGGGCTCTGGAGCCAAGGTGTCCAGCAGAGGGAGCTGCAGAGGGAGGCCTTGAGGAACAGCAGAGGGCAGTGGGACAGGAGGGATGTGAGTTGTGCAGAGCAAGGAGCTAAGACATGAGACATGCCAGTGGTCCTTGGCCCTTGGCCTGCTTTTGTAAATAAAGTTTTATTGGAACACAGCCATGCCTGTTTGTTTACATATTGTCTGTGGCTGTTTTCCTGCCGCAAGGGCAGAGTCAAGTAGTTGAGACAGGGACCCTGTGGCCTACAGAGCCTAAGATAGTTACTGTGTGGCCCTTTATAGAAGAGATTTGCCAACCTCTGCTGTAGGCCTTGGCAGGGAACTTGGCCAAGAAGCGTTGGACGTCTGAGAGGGCCTGTTTTCTTTAAGAGGGTCAGGTGCTCAGCCTCCTTTTTTTTTTCTCCCTCTCTCTTTCTTTCTTTCTTTCTTTTTTTTTTTTTACAGTAAGTAGCCTTTTCAGATTGGCTTTCTTTCACTTTATAGTATGTATTTTTAAAAATTGAGGCATAATCACATACATTATTTTCAGGTGTACAGCACAGTGATTCAATATTTGTATGTGTTGTGAAATGATCACCACAATGTCTAGTTAACGTCCCTCGCCACACACTTACAATTTTTATTTTCTTATGATGAGAACTTTTAGGATCTAGACTCTGAGCAGCTTTCAAATATACAACACAGTACTATTAACTGCAGTTACCACGTTGTACATCAATCACATCCCTAGGACTTACTTATTTTATAACTACATTTGTACCTTTTTACCCCCTTCTCCCATTTCATACCCCACAACCAGCAATCTGTTTCTGAATCTATGAGTTTGTTTTTTAGATCCCACATGTAAGTGAGATCATACAGTATTTGTCTTTCTCTGATTTATCTGCTTTAGCATAACGGCCTCAGTGCCCATCCATGTTGTCGAAACTGGCAAGGTTTCCTGCTTTTTTATGTCGGAATAATAATCCTCAGCCTCCTTTCTTTGCCCCAGTCAGTCTGGCTCAGCTGGGGCATCGCCCCTCAGGAAGGCCCACCCCCCGCCCGAGTCAGAGAGCAGCAGAGGGGTGCAGGGTGAGAGAGTGGGCTGCAGGTGAAGGAGTGCTCGGTCCACAGCCCCCCTTTCTTGGTGCGTAATCAAAGGCCCCTGGAGGTTAAACAATCCCCAACCACTCACTGGGTGGCCTCGGGCCCTCCCCTGTCTGGGCTCGTTTTCCACCCCTGTGAATCAGAGCTGCAAGGCTCCAGGTGCTGACAGCCTCAGGCCAGCGAGGCGGGCTGCATCTCTCCTGCAGGTGTACCCCATTGTGGATTTCCCGCTGCGGGAGATCTCTCTGGCCTCCCAGAGGGGCATTGCCGAGCACAGCGCTGCCCTGGCCTCCCGGGCCCGAGTCCTGCAGCAGGTGAGTGGGGTGGGGACTGGGGGCTGTTGGGAGGCTTCTGGGGCCGGACTAGGGCTCGGAGGGTGCTGGCCCTCTGGTCACATGAAGGAATGGGCTGTTCCCTTTGCTGGAGGGCCCCTTCCAGAGAAGGGAGGGAAGGCGCCAGCTAGGGGAATGGTGGAGGAAAGGAGCCCTGGCTTAGGAAGGGGGGTCAGGGGGGAGTACTAGAGACTGACCAGAGGCCCATGTGTCCAGAGGGCAGAGAGCAGAGCAGTGTGGGGCCTCAGGGGCAGGCGGGACCACTGGACATAGAGATTAGGATTCTTATCCTGAGAGCAATGGGAAGCTATTTATTGTCGGGTTTCAAGCAGGACTGTGGCTCAGCGTGATTTTGACTCTAACCCCATGTGTTAGAATCGTCAGAGAGGGAGAGGGAAAGTTCAAGACTCGGGGTCGTAGGCAAGTCTGGAACCCGGAGTCCTGCCCCTCAGGAGCACTTTCTGTCGTGGGCAGGGACGGCTTCGGGCCTAAGGGTTGCTTTGGTGCTGTGTCGGGATGGCCACTAGGTGGCGGTGGTGCCCGTTGCGGCTTTGAGTGGTCATGGCAGCAGGTGGCTGGGGGCTGGGGGAGCTGGGGGTTTGGCCAGGGAATGGCCAGCGCCGGAGCTCCTGAGTCTTATAGACTAGGCTTAATTCCTGGTTTTCCTGTGTCTCAGTGTGGTCCTGGGCCAGCTACTTCCTTCTCCCTGAAGTCCGATTTCTCACCAGTGTTTGCACCACCTCGGGTTTTGGTAGAGATGCAGTACTTTAAATGCCTGGAACCTGGTGCTCAAAATGTCCCTTTTCCCTCTGGTCCCTTTGCAATAAGTATTTCCCCTTCTCTCTCTGCACGTCTCCCCTGTCTGCAGGAGAGAGAAGGATGCACTTATTAAAAAGTAATGATGACCATCTTGGAGCGGCAATGGGCCTCAGAAATCACGGATTTGGGGTACTGCAAACTCAAAGGCCTGCCACTGCTGGGTAGTAACATGGGTGGGAGAGCCGCCTTATCCAAAGGGGTGGGCCACCACTCATCTTTGTGTAGGCAAAAGGGCAGCGATTTCAGACCTTCTGAGACCCCAGATTTTTATATGGAACCTTCCAATTTTTCAATATTGAGAACAAAAATTTGAAAACGCTAGGAATACTACATGGGCTGACGGGTTGGCTCTGGCCTGTGGGCTGTTGTCGGCTACCCCTGCCTAGCCCCAACCCATGACGTTTCCAGTAAATCAGAGGAAGCTCGGGGAGTGGAAGTAATTTACCTAAAATCACACAGCTGCTTAGTGGAAGAGCCCAGGAGCAGAACCCACTTCCTAGCTCCAAGCCAAATGTTGCTACTCGCTGCGTTCAAGATACACCGTTCCTTGAGAGCCAGTGCAGGTTTACTGGGGTCTCCGCTGAGGGGGATCTGGGGCCAGACACACCGCAGGGACAGTTCCCGTCCCAGGTTGGCACCCGCTTGTGGCTCCAAGCCACGCTCTTCCTTTTTAGGGCCTCAGTGTCCTCGTCTGTAGAATAAGCTGGGTTGGACGTTGCCTTAGGGTGGGGCCTGCAGAAGCAGCTTCGAGACGAGAGCTTGTGTGCAGGACATTTATGAAGAAAGGGCTCCCAGGAGAAACCTGTCAAGGAGGTGGGGGGGGCAGAGCCGGAGGGGCAGGGGTCACAGAAGGGCGCAGTGTGATGAGGGTCGGCTCGCTGCCCCATCCCACAGGAGCTCTGAGCACCAGTTACACCTCAGCAACGGTGTGCCTGGGGCTGAGGAAGCTGGCCTCGTGTTGTTTGGTTGTGCTCCCTGTGTGCGAGGGGGGTTCTGTATCTCAAGGACAGGACCCTGCAGAAGAACGATGGGCTGTGAGTAGCAGAGAAGAAGCAGATGTGCAGGAATGTGAGGCAAGAACAGTGTCCACAGAAGCCCCCAGAGCATCACCCCTGTGGGACTTTGCTCTCGCCTCACTAGTATTAATGGTGTGGGTCACACAAAGAGCCCCCAACATTGGGGTATTGACTCCGGGAATGGGAAGAAGATAAGGGCCTGATTTTAGCAGCTTGCAGGCACTCGCAGTTATTCTGGGATTCTTTTACTTCTGAGACTGACCATCTGATTTTGAGCCCTTGATTTGGCAGCTGGGGCAACTGAGGCTGAATAGGGGAAGTGAGCTGCCTGAGACCACACAGTGTGTCTGTGACAGGCCTGGATCTTCGGGGGCTCTCCCCTACAGGACAGTCCTGTCTTGGGCAACACAAGCCCCCTGTGAACCAGTCCCGAAGCAGGGAAGGGTAAAACCGGGGGCAGGTGGGCGGATTTTGTTAAAAGAGAGTGCCATGGGAGAAAAGGGCTCTTCTATGAATCTTTCTGGTCCTGCATTTGTAGACAGAGATGCATGCTGATACTTTGTTCAGGATTGAGAAGTTAGCGAGTGGAGTGAGCCTGAGCATACACCTGTCATGACACCGTGCCCCCCCCCCCCAACCCCCATTGCTCTCAGACCTGGAAACGGCTCGTCCTGGGGGGTGCCAAGGTGTGCCAACAGATCCGTGGCTGATTACAAGGCAGCCACTTGATGGCAGCTGATGTCCTAATCAATCTGTAGCCTTTTGAATCAGAAGCAAATGGAGGCCGGAGGGGGTGGTATTGTTGTCCCTTTTGATCCTGGCAGAAAAGGTCGGAAAGGATCCTGCTGCCCAGGCACTCAGAGCAGTGATGTGGGCTCCCACCTTTTCTTGTCTCTTGGTGCCCATTTTGTGTCTTCCATAACAAAATATCAAAGAGGGGTCTTCTGCCTTTGATTTCCAAAATTATCACTTAGACACCACTTTCTGGCATACGGGAAGTCCCCGGATCTCATTTGGTGATCTCAGCAACTCTGTGGCATAGAAGCTTTTATCCCCACTTCCTAGAACAAGCAAGTGCAAGATCATGCAGGGACCTTCATGGAAGAGGCACTTCTTGACTCTGAGTACCCTCTTCCTGCCACAATGTCACACTGCCCTTCGGCTGCCCCTCCCGTGCAGTGGGGAGCCTGTTTCCCAAAATCCCCTGCCTGGCCTGTTTCCCTTTCCCCGGTGGCCTCTGGACTATCACCTACCGAGAGAGGACTTGGAACTGTTCCCAAGGAATGGAACTTCCTGAAGTTAGACCCTCAGAGGGTCTAATCCTGGGCTGTCCACACCACCTCCCTCTGGGCTTGGGGACCCCCTAGATGTGAGTCTGGGACAAAGAAGCATCTTGTGCAGAAGAACTTTGGGGTTTTGATGCAAAGCCTGGACCACGGGACGTGCCCAAGGAAGCTTAGCTTCAGCGATGGCGAGTAACTTTCCTACGTCAGCTATACGTAGCTCTCCCTAACACAGCAGCACCCGAAGCTGATGGAGGCGCGTGTTTCACTAGGACGCTAGTGTTCTCCTCCCAAGGTGGTCTGCCATGTTCCATTCAGGGTCCCACAGTTTGGGAAGGTTGTAGAATAACTGCTCAGAGAAGGGGCCGGAGCATGAGGGGCTTTAGGATCCCTCTGCTGGGGGCAGTGACTGCCCCAGGCTCTTAGGTACAGGGTGGTGCTGGGAGGAGATTTGAGCATTAAACACACGGGGCTTGACCTGGATGGTCTTCCAAACCTGAAATTCCATGAGCCTATGGGCCTCAGTTTCTCCATTTCTAAAAGAGAGGGAGGGTTTGAGAAAGACCTCTCTCAAAGGAAGGTCAATGCAAGACCATGGTGAGGGAGGGAGAGTCCTGAGAAAAAAAAGCCTGAAGCGGACCACCAGATTTTGAAATTTCTTTGGTGTCATTGTTTTACCTTAAAATTTAATTCAAATTGTATAATCGACTCCCTAATATCTCCATGGCTGTATTAATATAGAAATGCTTAAAATGGCTTTATCTTCCACCTTTCTCTGCCCTTCCTCCCCATCTAAAAAGTAATGCTTCTGAAAGATGTCCCATTTGGCTGGTAGCTTACCATACATCCTGGGACGCCCCTGGGGATGACTGTGCCCCCACTTTGTGAAACATATCATCAGATGGTGGCTAATGCTGAGAAGTCCGTTTGGACCAGAGCTTAGTGTGTGTGAAGGGGAGTAGTAGGAGACACACCTAGAAAGCCACATGGGAGCCATAATGCCCACTCCAGAGCGTGAACTTCATCTCCTAGGAAGTAGGGAGCTACTGAAGGTTCTTGAGCAGGCAAGTGACTTGAATAGAACACTGAAGTTTTTCTTGGCCCATTGTTTCCCCAGCGCCAGACCATTGAGCTGATCCCCCTCACAGAAGTGCATTACTGGTACCAAGGACAGACTTACGTCTACTACATCTATGGCACAGACCACAGAGTGTATGCGGTCGATTACCCCGAGCGGTACTGCTGTGGCTGTACCATCATCTGACGTGGCCCAGCCACCTCCAGAGCCAGGAGGACAAATGACGTCCCTGAGTTCGCTCGTCATTGGCTACATTGGACAATCCTATACAAACCTCGGTGTGTCCTTCTAGACAATTCAGCTTATCATCTGTCAAGCCACAGGTCTTTCCAGAGTTCCTCTGGTGGGATCCATCATGTGTTTAACCTACGAGAATTCAGCTACACACATTTTTTTGGAACAAATAATTTAAGCGGCTGGGGCCATCCCTCTGGTCTCCAAGCTAACGTCCTGCCCCGATGGAGCTTGTGGTTAGATTTTGCCTCTCCCTTGGCCTGTCTCTGTTCCTCCGTGCCGCTGCTAGCATGAGCCATTTGCTAAGCCGAGTGTTGCTCAGATGTTTAGAGCTGTCCTACAAACCGGCTGCCTCTTAATGTGCACCACACAGTGCTCTTAGGCATTGAGAACAAAATTTACTCCCTATTCTGTGGGCTAGGAATTCAGATGCAGACACAGTGGAGGTGGTTTATCTCTGCTCTGTGATGTCTGGGGTCTCACCTGGGAGATGTGAAGGCTGGGGTGGCTCAAGAGCGGGGGCTCAGATCATCGGAAGGCTGGCTCACCCAGAGGTCTGGCCGTGGACGGTGGCTGTCGGCCGGGACATCCCTGAGGACTGTCAGCTGGAACACCTATAGGCCACCTCTCTGTGCGGCCTGGGCTTCCTCACCATGTGGCAGCTCTCTGGGTAGGCGGCTGTCACGCACACCCCAATTGAAGAAATAGAGATCTGTTTCCAAGCTGGAGAACAAAGCTGCCGTGTTGGATAAACTGCAGGTCTATGCGCTGGTCTCTAACATGGTGCGTGTGCAGGGGTAGGTTTTGGAGAGTGATTCTGGATATATGTAGATTCTTACATCATGTGCTGACCTTAGAACCTGCTCATTAGTAGGACCTGAACTGGGTGTCCTGTGCACCCAGTCATGTGCATGAACTCCCACTTTGTGCAGCAAGGCTGGGTGGGTGCAGGGGATGCTCTGCCGACTGAATGCCCAGTCTGCTTTGGGGGCCAGCTGGGCCACTATGCACCTGGTTGGGGGTAACCAGAGGCCCCTGTCATCTTACTCCATCTGCACCCCATCCAGAGGGGATTGCTACACACTGAGAGGGCCAGGCGGTGCCCCCTTGTTCCCCAAGCTCCTGCTGGCCTGCAGCCCTTGTCCCCCTTGGTGTGGGAGGATGTGGACATAACAGGCCTCCCTGAGGGAAGCTTGGGAAGTCTGAGGCTACCCTCCAGGGCACTGTTGACAAATGATATGCAAATGAGCACTCGCACCCTCACCTGCTACACCCCTGCCCCGGGATTGCCCATATCCCATTCGGTCACCGCTGTACCCTCGAGTCTGGCCGAACTACTGGTGGGGTCTTGCTCACAAGGGCATCGGCATTTGGAGGGGTGTCCCGCTCCCTTGGGGTTGCATGGAAGACAAGGGGAAATTGAGAAGCAAAGGGACGTGAACCAGGAGCCTGAGTCACCTGGTCCTGGCCAAGCTTCCAGGCTCAGACTTTGCCTCCCACGCCGGCTGACCCTAGCCAATGCCACACGTTCTGCCTGTGGGGGAGGCTGAGGGCAGGATGAGGTTCGTCCTCGCCTTGCTCGGCCCTCTGGCCCCTGGGGACGGAGCCTGGTGGTGGCAGAGGAGACAGACAGAGAATACTACGAGACTCCCTTCCTCCCCTTCCTCCCCTTCCTCCTGGAGCTCTGCAGTGCTCAAGTCTGGGAGGCCAGCACCTCGACCCTGGTGTCCCTACAGCCCACCTCTCTGGGGCTCCCCCGGGATGCTGCTGCCCCCTGGGGGCAGGCAGGCTTTTGGGTTGTTGCAGTGACTGGAAGTGACACTCCTGGCATTTGGTGGACGGAGAACAGGAAAGCCGGCTGGCTACCACTCTGTGCAGTGAAGCCTGTTTCACGTCTTCCACGACTCGCAGATCTGCCACTGACCTTCACCGAGAACTTCATTACCCAGAACCTCAGCAGGGACTGCTGACTGCAGTGCTCACCCTCACTTACCGGTCAGCTCTGCTCTTTGATTTTCCCGTATGGTTAGGAATTGCTCCGGTCCTCTCACTTCTTGAAGTCCAAACTTGTAACTCCCTGACTACTTCGTTACAGCCCCTCACGCCTTCCTGCCTGAGCCGTCACACCCAGAAATACATGCAGTAAAATGTTACTTTCTTCTCATTTCTCTATTCTCTTTCCGTTTGGGCATTAAATTGCTTTTGTGTTTGTTTGTTGTTTTTAAAAACATGGTATGTAAGTGGACTATACCCGAGTGTCATTTTGGGATGAAAAAAAAAAAAAAACCCTCAAGTATGGTAAGGTTGTGGCCTGGTGACCTGTACTTGCTGTTGATGTGTGAACTCAGAAAATCCAGCGGGAATAAAGTGGGGCCAAAAGGACACTGTTCCTGTTCAGCACCAGGGGGTCGCTAGCCCCAGGGTCCTTAGTCCCCTTGGTTCTGGCAGAAGTCCCAAATAAATCCCGGATCCTCCAGCCGTTTCGTAACTCTTGCGTGTTTTTCCCTGTAGTGTTACCTATTTTTATGGCCTTTGCTGCAGCCAGGATATGACTTAATTTTCTATTTCTGCCTCTTTCTATCATCCCAGGGCTGAGTTGGCTGGTAGTGTGTAGCCTTAAACCTAGTTGAAGTCACTGGGGAGTAGAGAGTAGAACACAGGACAGCCCTGACCCCAACACTGGCCACCACGGCCTGTGGCTCTGGTCTAAATTCTGTTTCGTTTTAAAAGAACATCGGACTCCAGTGATTTGCTTCTTCTTCTTCTTTTTTTTTTTTTAAAGATTTATTTATCTGACAGAGAGATACATAGTGAGAGAGGGAACACAAGCAGGGGGAGTGGGAGTGGGAGAGGGAGAAGCAGGCTTCCTGCAGAGCAGGGAGCCCGATGCGGGGCTCGATCCCAGGACCCTGGGACCACGACCCGAGCTGAAGGCAGATGCTTAATGACTGAGCCACCCAGGTGCCCCTGATTTGCTTTTTCTTTATTGTTCTGCCAAGGGAGAACACTGGCTCTGCTCCCCACTAGTCACTGATGGTCAGTCTGCCAGGTGGCCAGAACCATGCTGGGCATTGTGAGGGTCACAGAGATTGGCAGACTCTACCCTAAGACTACAAGATAGTAGGAGAGAATGTATGCAGAGGGAAACCTAAGCATGGACGTGAGAGTCAGGTAGCTTTAGAAGATGAGGATACCTAAGACCCAAGTAGTGATTACAGGTGACGGAGACTCAAATTGACTTAAGCAGAAAAGGTCACTGATTAGTTCTTATCTCTTAATAAAGTTCATCAGCTTCAGGTACAGCTGGATCCAGGGATTTGAAGGATTTCATTCCAACGTGGTCTCTCCGGCCCTTCTGCCCTCTACCTTTCCTATCTGCTTTTCTCCCTTTTCCTTTTGTTCTCAGGCAAGCTTTCCCTACCTTGGCAATAAGACAGCTACCAGCATCCTGGAATTTCATCATATGAATTCAGTAACCCCCAGAAAGGGGGTTCCAAGCTAACTGGCCAAGGAAACTCCCACGGAGATCCCAGGGAGGGTTCTCAGTGGCTCATTTTGGGTCACATGCCCATCCTTGAACCAATCACTGACCAGTGAATGCAGTGACTCAGTAGGCCAGCCTAGGTCACATGGTACCCCTCCCCTCAAGCTGGGCTCAGCCTGGGGCTATCAGAAAGGGCCCTGGAAGCTGGGCACCTGCCCATTAGAGGCATAGACAGAAAGTGCTGAATTTATCCAGGGATGGTGTTCAGGAGTTTTCTATGTACTTTGCCCCAAATGACATCTTAAGCCAGAGAGGCGAGACTGGGGCTAGGTCCTTTCCCTGCCTCAGCCCTGCCCCTCGCTCCCTGTGTTTGCTGGGGTTCCCTGTGTAGCAGAGAGCTGCTACACCCCTGCAGTTTGGCTATTAAAATAAAAATTTGGACTGATCTTGGTCTCAGGGGAGGCATACCGTGCTGGAATAAGAGAGGGTATATGTGTGCGTGGGTGTGCATGGGGGAGCGTGCACATGCGTGTGTGGATGTGTGTGTGTTTGCCAGATGGGGAGGACGCTGCTTAGAAGGCAGGAGGGACTTCCTCGCCCGACCTGGTTTTCCTCCCTTCGCTCCAGGTCCCTGTCATTTCTCTGGAGTTCCCAGGACCTGGCCTTCATCACGTGGTTAGCTTGTTGAACCCACAGCCAACTTCAATTTCTAGGTCATGTGCAGCCCTTGACACGGAGACTGATGAGAGAACCATTTCCTTCACAGTCAGGATAGACAGCCCAAGTGGAGTTCCGTTGCTCCGCAGCAGAGATCCTTCTGTCTGCAGCGGCTTGGGCCCCGCCGGCTCCCGGCAAAGTTCCAGGCGCCATCTGTGCACACCGAGGGCTCAGGGATCCAGGAGAGGGCACGGGTTTGGGGTCACCTACCTCCCAGATGGAACTCTGGCCCTGCCTGTTATCAGCCGTGGGACACAGCCGTTCCGCTCACCTGGCAGAGCCTGCTTCCTTACCTGGGAGATGCGGATGCCACTGCTTGCTTGCAGGGTGGGTTGGAAAGGGACGAGGTGTGCCGAGCTCAGTGCGGGGGAGGGGCTGTGTCCTCCCTGAAGGAAATGCCTTTGGGGGGGCAGGACTTAAGCGTTTGTCACAGGGCCTGTCCAGGTGACAATGAGCCAAGCCTCAGGTGCCACAGTGACTGTGAGAGCTCTCTTTCTCGCCAGCTCCCCCTTTCTTCATCCTGCAGCTCAGCTCATCCACCCCTACCCCAGAGGTGTTTCTCCTCACCCTCAGCTCGGGCCTGATCTGGCCGCCCCTGCTCGGAGCTGGGATCTCAGCAGAAATTACAGGTGTATTTTTTCCTGATTTGACTTGTATCTATCCCCACACTGGTCCACCCACCGGTCCCATGGGCAGGACTGGGTGTTGCTCATCACTCGGTTACCCGTAGTAATATGCTCTTAGTAAATACTACCAAGTGTGACTCAGTGACTGAACGAAGGTTCGGGATATGGATGTAACACAAAGAATATTGCATCTTTTTTTTTTTTTTTTTTTAAGATTTATTTATTTGACAGATAGAGACACAGTGAGAGAGGGAACACAAGCAGGGGGAGTGGGAGAGGGAGAAGCAGGCTTTCTGCAGGGCAGGGAGCCCGATGCGGGGCTTGATCCCAGGACCCTGGGATCATGACCTGAGCCGAAGGCAGACGCTTAACCACTGAGCCACCCAGGCACCCCAAGAATATTGCATCTTAATTCCAGTCTCCAGTAGCTGTGTGGTGCTGAGTAAAGTCCTTTTATCTCTTGGGCTTCAGTTTGCTTTTTGTACCATGAAGAGTTGGTTAGATCCCTTTTTCCTTTTCTTTTTTATGGCACCCTTTCCTTCTCCCTCAAATAAAATCTTATGCGGGGCCCAGATATTTAAACACTGCTCACAGATCAAGTGGAACTGCTGTGACTGAGGTGTGGATGGGGTCCCAGAGCCCTCCCCTGATGCCTGCCACCTCTTCACCTTGAGCCTCCAGGGGCTTGGCGCCCACTTGAACATGGCCAGGCCAGAGTCTCATAATGTTCTGGGATATGGTCTACATCTCAGACCACAAGACACTCCTGGAAACCTTTTTTTTTTTTTGAAGAGAATTAAATCCTTGATGTGAGCTTGTTTTCTGATTATTTCTCAGAGTGAAAAATTTTTATAGATAAGAAGGCACTATGAATGTTCTGTCTACTGGTACTCTGGCCAGTTGATAATTCTCCTGTATTTTGTCTGGAGCTGAAGGGCCCTGGGACATCTAGCTATAGGTGTTCCCTCTTTCTACCTTGGTCCCCAACCTGGAGGAGAGGGTTGCTATTTGTCCTTATGTCTTCAAGTCTGGGGCATTCTATGCTTTCCCCCCCATCAGCTAATTGAGATTTCCAGCTAAAAGAAAGTGTGACCTGGACAGAGGGAGTTAATATTTTAGGCCAAAATCAGTCACTGTCATTTTAGTAACAATTAGTTTCTGTCCCATGGTCAGAGAGTCAGGCATGACTTTCAGGGGGCTGGGACACAGGGCGGGGCCTTCTGTTGGGGAGCTAGCACAGTGTGGACAAAGCCACATGGTGTGAACTCTGTGGTCACAACCTGGGATTCCCATCCTGGCTCAGCTGTAGTTCACCCATGTGGACTTGTGGACCTTTGATTGCCCAGAGGCCCCATCTGTCAGATGGGTACGTTGTGCACTGACTGTTAGGACTATGGGAGACAAAATGAATAGTGTATATGGTCTGCATGGCATGTGAGTCCTAAACAGCGTGAGAGGTTAATAGTATGAGCGTAACAGGAAGAGGTAACTATTGGGAGGAAGAGATCAGACCCTTAGCATGTGGAGTAGAGCAGAAGGAGAGTGCTATCAACTGAGTGAACATTTGTGTCTCCTCAAAATTCATATGTTGACATCCTAATCCCCGAATGTGATGGTATTTGGAGATGTGGCCTTTGGGAGGTAATTAGGTCATAGGGGTAGAGCTCTCATCCGTGGCGGAGGAGGGCCCTTATAGAAGAGACAGGGAGGATATAATGAGAAGACAGCTGTCTCTGAACTAAGAAGCAGGCCTTCACCACACACCGGACTTCCGGCCCCTTGATCTTGGACTTCTGGCCTGCAGAAATGTGAGACATTAAGATTTCTTTTGTTTCTAAGCCTCCCAGTCTATGGTGCCCTGGGATAGCAGCCCAGACTAAGGCAGAGGGTGTCTAAGTACAGGATCTGAGGCTGTGTGATACAATGCAGTGGTTTTCAAACGCCGGTCCAGGTGTCGGGATCTGACTGCACCAGCCTCCCCTAGAAAGTTTGTCAAAGATCCAGCTTCCCAGTCTCACCCCTAGATATTCAGGATACCGATGGCTGAGATTCTGTAGCCTTAACCAATGCCCCAGGATGATTCTTGTGCATAGTCAGAACAGGAAATTGACATTTGGAGTCAAAATGATTGGGCTTTGGAACCAAAATTCTCCACCTTTAATTTCAGTTGTTGGTTCACTGTGCACTTACCTGCTCTAAACCTCAGTTTCTTCTGTGAAGTGGGGACAGTCCCTGCCCTACCTATCTCCCAGGGTTGTTTGGAGGCTCATATAAGACACGGAATGTGAATGCACTTTGCAAACGAGCACCCCACATATATATCTCTTATTACGGGTGGGAAAGACAACCTTGATGCTTTCCAAGGCTTCCTGCTGCATTTGACCCTGTCCACCAGGGGGCAGCAGGTGCACGCACAGGAAACCTTGGAGCAGTTTCTCCAAGTTGAGTTCTTTGTCTGGTGAAATCAGAACTTTAGGAAGATTGTTCTCAGCAGTTCCTGGGCCATGGAGACCCTTGCAAGGCCCGGGCCTCGGGGAAATCAAGGTATCTTCAGAAAGTCCTTCAGAGATGCATTTACTATATTTATACTAAATAGTATTCAGAGGCTCCAGTTAAAATGTTTTATCCTTCCAGAAGGACACCATGTGACTGACATTTAGGAAGCAAGGCTCGAGATGCCGAAATAGAAGTTAACGGTCCAGGTCAACACAGTAGCTCTTGAATCCAATTCATTCATTCACTCACTGACTCATCCGCTCACTCATTCAGCAGATAGGAACTAACACCTTGGCCATGCTGGGCACTAACCAGACCAGGCATGGGGAAAACAAAGGGGAATCAGGCACAGAGATAGCCTTGAGGACTGTTCTCAAGATAATGGTGAACATTTTTGGAGCATCACCCACGTGTCAGGTGCTGTTCTCGGTTCTTCATATGTGTTAACTCACGGGAGCCCTGCCAGGTAGGTATTATTACTACCTCCACTTGACAGAGGAGGGAACTCAAGTCCGGAGAAATTAAGTCAAGGTCCCATGGAGCGCATGGGTGGCTCAGTCAGTTAATCGTCTGCCTTCGGCTCAGGTCATGATCCTGGAGTCCTGAGACTGAGTCCCGCATCAGGCTCCCTGCTCAGCAGGGAGTCTGCTTCTCCCTCTGACCCTCCCCCCTCTTGTGCTCTCTCTCACTCACTCTCTCTCTCTCAAACAGATAAATAAAATCTTTAAAAAAATAAATCAAAGTCCCCCTTTGAGGGGAGAAGCAAGGATTTGAACATGGGCTGTCTGCCTCCAGAGCCCATGATCTAGCTGGTTTAGATGGGGGAGGCAGACATGATTAATGACTTAGCAATGAGAGCTGTAAGAGACTTGTGCCTTAGTCACTCCATGTTCCCAGGCGTGCTGAGGATGTCTTACTGAGCTGGGCAGTGGGGCAGTGCTGGAGAAAGGATGCCCCGGGGTGGGGTGGGGGCGGAGATTGGAGGATAAATACCCCAGCTCCCTAGGGTGGGACAGCTCTGGGATGTGTCTGTATCGCCCTCTGGTGCTCCACTGTGGGACTGCGCTCTAGGTGGTCCCTGCAGTACCTGCTCAATAAGGTGTGTTCCCTGCCTTCCTACCTGTTCTGTCTCATTTCCCCACACTCCTCTTGTTTCCTGGGATTGCCTTCCAACTAAACTATCCCCATTGCAACCCTTGGTTCAGGACCTGCTCTGGGGGAGCCCTGTCTGGGACACCTATCTCCCTGAAGTTTGTAACCTTTAAGGAGCAGAGAGCTGGATCCAGTTCATAGCTATAGCCCTAGCCCAGAACATGCCAGGGCTGAGTGGAGGGGAGCTGGAGGCTGCAGAGACACAGGGGACATTGATTTGCCCCGTGGGGAACAGCGAAGGTCCCTCAGAAGAGATGACATTTGAACTGCTGAATCTGGATCTTCTCTCCCCACCTTACCTCGCTATTAAAGTGCATTCTTCTTCATTGATTTCCTCCTGGCCTTTGGCACCCACAAGCTTCCCTGAGGTCTCCAAGAGTCATGATCCAACCCCCCCCCCCAGGATTCCAGTGCCCGCTGAGCCCTGCACTATGACCCTCAAAGCATTTTCTTCCCACGATTTATCAGCACTGTGAACCAATTAATTGCTTTTGCTTAGCTTTTTTTAGTTATCTGAGGCCACAGGTCACCTTTTGGGGCCTCAGTTTCCATATCTGTAAGATGGGGATGGTAATACTCCCTCACCAGGCACTTGTGAGACTTGTGAGTCTCAGTGTAATAATGTGAGGACAGGCTGTCCTCTCAAGGGCTTCCCTGGGAACTCCCAGCACAGCGCTGTCATCTTGTGCATGAAGGTAGCTCAGTCCCTAGCTGCTTATCTTCTCCCCGGTCCCTGGGTGCCAGACAATCTTTCAGTCTGATCTTTGTCCTCCCTCATGATGTCCTGGGTTCCTAGAAGAAATTAAAAGGAGAGATGCTCTACTTCTTGCTTGTTTCTTTTGGATGCCCCCCACACTTGGTACAAATCCAAGCATCTCCTATTAGGGACACATGGCCAAATAAGCAGTCCTCTGGACTCCATCCAGGAGACCCAGCCCTACATCTGGGCCTGATTATGCTAATAGAGCCCTAGTCTCCTCCCACTTTAGTATACTATGAAGCTCTGTGGGGTTCCTCTAACCTCACCTTGGGAAGGCATCGTGATTCCTTCCAATTCCTGTTTCCGCTTTCCACTGATTAAAACACGTAATAATCATGGGGAACATTTATTAAGCCTTTACTGAGTGCCAGGTGCTGTTCTTACCATTTTACGTGTGTTTGGCCCTAAATCTTCTTAAGGATCTTGTGAAAGAAGGACAGTTTTTATCCCCATTTTACAGATAAGCAGACTGAGGCCCAGAGAGTGTAAATCATTTGTGCAAAGTCACGGAGCAGAGAAGTGCAGAGCCCTCCTGCCTGGCTTTCCGTCTTGGGTGTAAATGCCGTGCGCCAGGATAGATGGTGAGCTTGTGTGTGTGCCTAAGAGGGGGTGACCCACAGTCCTCCAGGAGTGAAGTGTGCCCGAGGCTGGGTGGGCAGAGCAGTGGGCCAGCCTGTGGGTGGCTGGAACAGCTGTGGATTTGGGAGGCCTCTGCCCGGCAGCTGCTGAAAGGAAGTGTGTTGTTCTTCGTGGATAGAAATTTGGGGCCCAACATTCTCTGTGGCCAAAGCTGACTTGACCTCTTCTCGAGGTGGGTTGGTCCCAGGTCACCTCTTCAGCCACACCCGAGAGCAGGAACTTGGTTTTGGGATGCAAGTAGCCGTCCTGCCTGTGGCTTCCTATGTGTGTCACTGTCCGGGGAATGGGGACTCATGGAGCTCTGTGTGGTCCTTCTCTCTGCCAATAATTCATGGGGCTGGAGTTACTCATACATCATATGATATATGATATATGTAGGGCACACACACGGCACATATATGAGAAACTGTAAAATCACCCCTACGTTTGAATCAATCCCAACTATGCTCTTTCTAGCTTGAAGACCTTGGCTCATCAATCTCTGTGAACTCAGTCTGCCCATCTGCAAAATGGGATATTAGTAGTAGGTCCTCCTCCTGGAGCTGTTTGAGCACTAAGGGTATGTAATGCGTGGAAAGCCCTGAGAATGGGGTCTAGCACACACTAAGCACCCCATAATGATTACTATTATTAACCCAATGTCAGTGATGATGACTGTTATTCCTGTTACTTCTGTTTGGAGCTCTTTGTGGGGCTTAAATGACTTAATGCGTGGCACACAGTAAGTTCTCATTAAAGGGTAGTTTATTATTTTATTTTCTTTTACTAAGCTCTTTTACCCTCATTTGGTCCTCACTCTGGATCTAAGGGAAAGCTGGAATTCCCTTTCTCATTTGAAATATATTCAAACAGATGAGTAAAAAAGCAAAATGTCTTTTTCCAGTTTTCCTGAAGAGTAAGGGTCGGGGCACCTGGGTGGCTCAGTCGGTTAGGCGGCTGCCTTCGGCTCAGGTCGTGGTCCCGGGGTCCTGGGATCGAGCCCCACGTCTGGCTCCCTGCTTAGTGGGGAGCCTGCTTCTCCCTCTCCCTCTGCCTGCCGCTCTGCCTGCTTGTGCTCTCTATCTCTCTGTCAAATAAATAAATAAAATCTTAAAAAAAAAAAAAGTAAGGGTCAAAGTCGTGCCTGAAATTCAAAACATTTGGGCTCAAAACGCTATGTCCTTCTTAGGCATTGAAGACTCCTTTAAACTGTCCTCAGGTTATATTGGAAATCACCTTTTAAACCATGTCAGCTCCTAACCGCTTATTTATGAAACACCTATCCACCTCCTATCTCAGTCTGATGCACATATAAGACCCATTTCAAAGATGGGAAAACTGAAGCTCAGAGAGGTTGCGCTTTCTGCCCAAAGTCATGTGGCAGGTTGGACCAGAGTCAGAATCTTCTGGCTTCTCCATCTCCAGCATGGAATTAAAGAGAGTTCCTTTAAGACCAGAAGAGGCTCGGGTGTCCCAGGAAGCACATACTAACACAGAGCATGGGTCTTCCTTCCCTGTCCTGTCTTCCCTGATCACCCTTGCAGCTCCAACTGTCTGTGAGGCCCCTATCACTGATTCGGGCTCTGTCCCCTCTTGTATCTGATGACTCCAGTGGAGCTGTGTCCTAGAACCAAGCCTGCCCCACTTCTCACAGCACAGACCGTGTTTGGACATCCGGAGCCTCCTCTCCCAGCATCTGATCCCTGGCCATCTCTAGGTTCAGCTTCCAGGCTCTTCTCCCAGATCTGGGAGATCTTGCCGCCACCTGTCTACCATGCAGCCGAGCTGGGATGCTCACCCCTCACCTATTGCCTTCTCCAGACCAAGGCAGGACACTCAAAGACTGAAGAGGAAGGTGTGCAGAGGGGAGATGTGGCTGACGCCACCAGCAGAGTGACTCAGGTCTGGCAGGAAGATAACATGGGTGTACGTGTGGGCACCGGGACACTTGGCTGTGGGCACAAGAAGCCTGGCTCACCCTGGCTGAAGCAGTCTGTTGGCCTCAGGGGTTTTCTGCCCGGGGGCCCGGGTGTACCCAGAGGTTCAAACAGTGCCTTGGGGAACCTGTGTCTCTCCATCTCTCGTCCAGTTGGGTGGTATGCTGTCCACCTTAGTTCCACGCTTAGGCTGACTCTCTCAGCAACTCTTGCAGCCAAGAGCACATGGCTTTCCTAGTTGCTCCAGAAAAGTTTCCAGGACTGAGACTAATGTGGCCAAATGGCCTGGTTTGGGCCAGCTTAGTGCCAATGGCTGTGGCCCGGGTGATGAAATGAGCTGATTAGCCAAGCCTTGATCCGGGGAGTGGACCAGCCCTATGAAAACTGCCTGGATCCAGAAGGAGAGAAGGCTGGTTCCCTTAGGATAATCTGGTGCTGTTCCCAGAAGGGGAGGAGACTCTAGGCAGCCAGATAAGCGGTGACCAGGGCAGCATCTATGCACACTCTCGACGTGGGCCATTCCCCAGCCAACCTCTTTCATCCTGACATGGTGTGCTTGGACCTGTTCAATGTCACATGTGATAGGAACCCGGGTGCACAGTTTCCTTTGAGGATGCAGGGACTCTTTGTCTACACCAGCCTGAGTTCAGTCTGAAGCTGGGCACCCAAGTCAGGCTCCTCGCTCTCTGTCCTTCCTGTGGCGCACTGCCCATGGAGGATCACCCTGTCTCATAGCGGGCAGAAGACAAAAAGCCAGTTGCTTCTAAGGGACCTAGGCCGTCTTCAGGTGGTGCTGAAGGCAGCCTCTTCCCTTAGGATGACGGAGTGCCTGAGCATAGGCTGGGCTGCTGGAGCCCGTGCGGGCTGGCCCTGGGCGGCGACGGGCAGACCGGGCCGGTGGCTTTGGGTCTGCGGTGGTTGGTAGGCACGAGGGAATCTAGACTCTTGCAGGGGGCCAGACCAGATCCCATGATGCAAACATGAAAATCCTCCTGGCATCTGCTGCTTTTTCTCATCCGTCCAGCGTGGCTCGGAGAGAGTGTTCTCAGAGAAAGATCCACTCAGTGGCTGCCCCGTATAGCTGCAGAAAAGCCTCCTTAGCTTTGCCCTGGAGCAGAGAGCTGCAGACGTGGCAAATGATCTGCGAACGGATGGGATTTGTATTGACACATGTTTATCCAGATCAGTTAGGGAGAATGATTTTATTTATTTATTTATTTATTTATTTGCAACACTCCCCCAACAAGTCTTTGCAGCTGGAGTGTGCAACATGAACGACAAAAACGTGAACTGGGATGAGAAATGGATTTGCCAGACTGCCTCCGGGGGAGGGCACGGTATGGCCGGAGGAAATGCTGTGTGACCTCTTGGAACAGAGGGCAGGATGCCTCCTGAACGGCTCTGCATAATTAAGGAGGAAGAAGTTTGAAGTTGGGGAGGGAGTGACTAATTTTGAAAGCCGGCCACTGTGCGGAGGAAGGCGGGCAGACAGGGAGAACAGCACTGCTGAGAAGGGCCTGAGGAATGTTGAAGTGTCAGGTGGGGAGCTTTTCAAGAGAAATTCAGGGTGCTGGCTGAGGAGAGCCTTCCCTGGGAACATACAGAGTGTCAGTAGAAATTATTAAGGAGTCCCCAAATGCTTGGTGAGCTGAATCTCTTCTCTTTGCTCCTCTAGTTCTGGGAGGCTATCCAGGATAGGCTCTCTTGCCCTCTGGCTTCCAGGAAGCTGTGGGTTTGGCCGATGAGGAGCTTCCCTTTACATCTGGTCAGGGTCTTGGAGGGAATGAGGAGAGTGATGTGGGGGGCTGTTTGTCCCCCTGCTTCCCACTTTCACATGTCCTTGAGTTGGCTGTTGCTAGATCCTGGGAACCCACACCCTGCCCACACCTTTGTAAAATTTTTCTCTATTCAACTGTCCCTAAATTATCCTAATTTGAGTGTGCTGGCTGTTTCCTTCCAGGATGCTGACCAACCCACCCGGGATGAATGCATTTCTCACGGACGCCTGAGAGGGACGGGTCATGGGTCCTGTGTCCTGGGCGAGGGGCTGAGGCAGCAGTGCACCCAGGCAAAGGAATCGCTGACTTCCGGTTGTCGCGAACAGGTGCTCTCCAGGGATCTTCCGGCAGCCTGGCTGCCCCTAGCAGCTATGGTGGCTCAGAAGTAAAAAATGTGAGTTCCAAAATAATCAGGGTGGCCCAAGGAACTTGCCCAGGCTGGGGCCCACATCACAATGTGACCCCCTTTAGACTGAGGGTGGGGACATCGAGGATCTTGAGACACAAGGTATGGGGAATCTGAGAATTGCTGGGTGTGATCATTTCCTTGATTGAAAACTGAGGCTGTAAGTGACTCAAGGTTCCATGTCAAGGTCACGTAGATGGCAGCGTCGAAAGAGCCGTAGGGGAGCAAAAATGGGGTTTGGCTTAAGATCAGTTCACAGTGTCAACAAGAGGAAGAGTCAGACAGGTAAATACAGGGTGGAGTTGGCCGGATCGAGGAGGGTGCTGAGCTGGAGCAAAATTTACACAATGGTTCGGGCAAGGCAGCTAGGACACTTCTGTGGTGGGGACATTGAGAAGTGCTCCTTCGTTTTGCTGGTTATACTTTTATAATTCAGGTTCATTACAGGGCACTTGAAAACCACAGCATAAAAGAGAAATACCCAGGTTCTTCTTCCCACTTAGAACTCAGTTGCTATTTAAGTATATTTTCTTCCGAGTTGTTTTCTTCAGTATAGTAGTCATTCTTTTCCTATAATTTTGCAATCTACTTCCTTCTCCTAGCATTGTGAGTAAACATTATGGGTAAACATGATTTTAAAAACTTTCTGTTTTTTATATCATACAGATTGTCATAATTTGTTTTTGTAACTATTCTTATGATAGTGGGCATTTAATTTTTTTTCTTTTCAAGTTTTTTTGCTATTGTAGTTGAAGATATATATATATATATATATATATATACACACATATATATTGTATATTGTTCAATATATAATATATATAGTTCATATATACACATATATATATTTCTGTCCTTTCAGGCCATGATCCCACTTTTAAAATTCTGAATGAAGGAAGGAATCAGAGATGAACATAAAAATGTGAGTACAAAGTTTGTGACATTATATATATGCTTTTTTTAGACTCTTGTTCTATGTGGATGATTTGCATTCCAGAAAAGCTGTACTGGTCCCATTTCTCCGACCAGTCACCTAGGAGAGCACAACCGTCAACGCAGCTCTGCCTGTATGGAGTTGGGTAGGGCCTCATTTCCAGGCCCTGCCCCGCCGCAGGTCCCACCTCCATCTCCGTTAGTCTCAAAAGTGAGCCCACTGGTAGGGAGCCCATGGAGTGGTTCCAAGAGTAATACATATCTACTTTCTACTTTCCAGATGTTTCTTCTCTCTGGGACCAGTTCCAGAGCTCCCTGGAAGGTGATATGATGACCTTGGGCTTGAACCCAAAGAGTACAGGAAATTTTTGGCAGGTTGATGGTGGGTTGGTGCCAACCCACTTAGAACCAAAACATTGTATGTTGGGCTCCCATGGAGGAAGGCATCTGCCTCCCATGGACTCAGAGGCCACCACAGGCTCCTCTAGGGGACTGCCTGAGTGGCTGGATCCCCTGGAGGGAAGCAGGCAGGATGCACTTTAGAAAGGATTTATGTATGGGGAGTTGGTGGAAGATGAGGCATGCACTAGGTGTGGAATCAGGAGACATGGACCCTGAGAGACCATTGGTACAAAATCAACAGTAGTACAAGAAGCAGGTATTTAGCCTCTCTGGATCTGTTTCTCCATCATGTGGGTTAGCGTTGGAAAGATTTCTAGGGCCATCCCCGTGAGCTCAGATACACTCGTGCACGTGCAGACACACACAAACACATGTCCACAATATACGTTTTATTGCATCCTCCACTTGTTGGATGGTGAAATCACAAATCATTCATCTTTAATGTTCAGCTTCCTCCAACTTACCCTAATGCTGGAAATGCATTTAGTAGATTACTAGTAGTAGCTATTAAAACCCGGGGCTGCCTTGCTCCTGCCTCATGTCCTGTGGATGGGTACAGTTCATTTTATTATTAGCACAAAAAAAAAAAATGATTAAGAAAGTTGATCCACAGAGCTTGCATGTGGTCTTATCCAGTGTGTATGCAGTCATGCTGCATCACTTTCTCCCTGAGTGCAGGTAACTTAGAGCTGCTGGAGTGACCATCTTGTAGATGTAGAAACTGAGGCTGAGAGAGGGGCATGTCTAGCAAGAATGCCCACCCAGTGAGTGCTGGAGCCAGGATTAGAACGTTAGTCTCCAGGTTCCAGGCTGGTCCTTTACTTATTTCACCTGTCATTTGTAAAAGTAGAACTCCTCAAGTATGAGTCTTATGTGAATCCTCTTAATTCCTAGGCAGATAGAAGTAGTGGGGAGGGGCTTATGTGTGTCCCAGAGCCTCATCCACCAGGGGCTTTTGAAACAATTCCATGGATCTTTACAGCTCTACTTACAAACCAAACAATCTGCCCTATTCATTTACTTAGTCTTTCTTCATCTATCCATTCAACAGACTCGTGATGAGCACTCATTATATCTTCAGCTCCATGCTTAAGTGAGCTACTTCCTACCCTTCCAATAAATTCTTCACCCTTGACTTATTTTCCTATATTAAATTATTCAGATTTGTTTCTGTTGCTTTTCATCAATGAGCCCTAATAAGTACAAGGAGTTTATACTATTTAGGTGGTGGAGCTGCTTTGGAAGATTTTAGGTAGGGGAGTCTCTGGGAGAGATTTGAATGTTATGTAGACCATGCTGTTAACTGAACAATGGATGGCTTGGTTCTTGTGGGGGTTGGGGGGAGATAGAGGCAAGAAGATTGGTTAAGCAGTAATGAAGACCAGGAAGGAAATACTAAAGGCATAAACTATGTCAGTACTTGTACCAAAGGCAGAAAAGTGCCTTTGATTAAGAGTTTGGACTCTGATGATAGATCTGGGTTTGAATCCTAACTGTGCCACTTACTTGTAAGTATAAATATGGGCTAGTCACATAACCTCTCCAAGTCTGTTTCATGATCCAGATAGGCTGGATAAGAGTATTTCTGCTAGTGGAGGGTTGGGAGGATTCACTGAAATAACTCAAGTGAAGCCTTCTCATTGCCTGGCTCACAGGAAGTATTCAGTAAAGGCTGCTAACCATTGATGGTGACGATGGTGGTGATGGTGATGGTGGTGATGAGGATGATGATGATGCTGGTGATGGTGATGATAGTGATGATGGTGACTGTGAGGAGGAGGAGGAGGGGCTGATCGTGGTGGTGGTGAGGATGGTGATGACAGTCATGATGATGATGATGAGGATGATGATGGTGGTGGTGATGATGGTGATGATGATCATGAAGGTGATGATGGTGGTGGTGGTGGTGATGATGATGATGATCATGAAGGTGATGATCATGAAGGTGATGATGGTTGTGGTGATGATGGTGATGATGATGATCATGAAGGTGATGATGGTGGTTATGGTGATGATGGTGATAGAGAAGATAATGATGGTGATGATAATTATGATGACAGCTAACAGGGATGGAGATGACAAGTGGGATTTGAAGAAAAAGTCAGGGATGACTCTAGGAGTTCTAGGCCAGGTGACTGCGAGAGCACTTTTTAAGAAAAATACCACCCAGAATATATTAATATGGTTATATGCTTTCGTAGAATTTCAAAAGTTGTATATTGTATATTTTAACCCTAATTGGCTCTGCCTGCCTTCTCTGTCCACTCTGACTTCCCCTCCTGCATGCTGTGTCTTATGTTGGATGGTGCTGGGGCAGCTTGAGGAAGGCTGTGCAAGCTTCGTTAAACCTCCGCTTTATCACAATTTGCAGAACACCTGAATTATATTTACTTAACATTTCTTTACCTTGTCTTCTGGTTGTACATGGGAAGCCAGCATCGTTTCCATAAATAGAAAGTGGCTACAGAATTCAGTATGATGAAAATCAAAGTTAGTTAATGTTGGCTCAATACTGTTGCCAGCAAGGACTCCAAACCTGAGGCTCGCTCTCTGTTAAAAAGGGGGATCAGCTAGCGTTAGAAAGGTGTTAAAGACACTGGCACCAAAAGTGAGCCCTTGTCCTTATAGACACCAGCAAGTGAATTATGGCAGAACATGGTAAATTTCTCAATGTGTGGGTCAGTGTTATTTAGTGCCTGGGCTGTGGACCACCCAAAGCCATTCCTGAGCTGTGGGTGGAACTCACCCTACACCATGGATAGTCCTGCCCCAAAGATAGGCTGTCATATCACCGTGTCACATGGCTGCACTATCCAGGACCTGTAGAAATTGACATCGACAGGTGGACACAGGTAAAAATTAGCTCAGGATTAATCAGCTTGGCCTTTCAGGCTGGCTTCCTCAAGCAGGCAAAAGAAAGGCACCATCACACAAGGTTTCTATTTAGAGAAGGCATCTGAGCAACTGGGTTTGGGATGGGCCAGGCTCTGCAGACGGGTTGTTCAAATCTCCAAAGCAAGCTTGCTGATGACGTCACTGGCCATGGCACAACAGTCGAGCCCGGAGACCACCGGGAATCAACTGAAGGGACAAGAAATCTTCTAGGAACTTCCCCAGAGGTACCCACTTCCCATGAAGGAGGCTGAAGCCAGCAAATTGGCCTCCCAGAAAAGAAAAATGAGGATGAGCACCCTCTCTGCCATGTTTTTAATGAGCGTCCTCTTCTCAGTCTCTGCCCTGCTCAATAGCAATTTGCTCAAATGACTTCCAGAAGGACTAATAAGCACTAACATAATCACGGACACCAAAATTGACCTTTGCAAACTATTTGCATCCTTTTAAAATTCTCTTTCTAGGCTGTAACATAAGCAGTGATGCTCAAAATATTGGCAACCTCTCCTTTTCAAATATTTATTTAATTATAGAAGATTTCAAACATAGACAAGAGTAGAGAGAATAGTATATAATGAACCCCCTTGTACGCAGCACCCAGTTGCAGCAGTATTAACTCATGGCCAGTCTTGTTTCATTTATGACCACCTCCCCCTCCTCTATTAACCTGCTAGGGTATTTGGAAGGAAGTCCTAGAACTACGTTATTTCATCCACAAGTACTTAAGAATGCGTTAGGTTGAACCCTACGCTGTTGCTAATAGACAAACATATTTATTTGAAGTTGGCTTTGGAGTCAAGAGTCAAACGGGGTCCACCTATTCTGGTAGCTTCTTCATGTTGCTGCTTTCTCTTCCTTCCACCAGCCTCCATCCTTTTTCTGTCCCCCAGGTGTATAGTCATCCCAAGGGGGCATTTGGGGAGGGAGGTACGTTTGTTTTGGAACTCCCAAGCTCTTCTGGGGGTTGTCTGCTCTGTGGGGTTCCTACCCACCTCCTTTATGCACTCAGAGATGACCTATTTTCTACCTATTTAGGAATGTTGATTCTCCACAAATTCTGATTCCTGAAAAAAGAAGTCCCAGAGATGAGAGAGCCAGTGAATTAGATGATAGAAGGGCCTCCTTGGTGCTTCTGGACCCAGTGGGGCTGGCATGTCTGGTTAAGAATTGACAGAAGCCTTACTACTGCTCTGTGACCCTGGCCCAATCACTCAACCTCTCTGGGCTTTGGTTTCTTCATATGCCACAGTGAGAATGTTTGTCAGTTATCATTCCTTTCCTTTCCCACCATTAGAATCGAGTCTGCCTTGTTCGTCGCTATAGCTAAATACCTAGCACGTCGTGAGCACTCACTCATCTGCCGGGCGAGTGGATGATGCACTCTCAGGAACACTTCCCCTCTGAAGCCCTGCTGTTCCATGACACCCAGCCTGGTCGGTCCTGCCCATGTGGAGAGGTCTCCCGTTCTCACCCCAGTGAGGGTGATCTCCCATCTCTACTTGGCTTGGCTGATGGAAAGGAAAATCATTGCAGAGAAGTGGTCAGGGACATTGGAGGCTGCTTCCCCAGTGTCCTTGACTGAACGTACCCCTCCTGGGTGACAGCCTGGGTCCCAGCGCTCAGCTCTATTTCGATCGCCATTTGGCATGTGTCACCTTACAGAGGCCGGGCCCTCAGGGACAAAAGGCCAAAATCTGCTACAAGAATGGTAATTTGAGGAAACTTGGCCCCCTGCCCCTGGGGCTTCGGTGTTCTTTGGGACCAGTTGAGTAATGATATCATGGACTAATTACTTTCGGGACTATGAAGGGCCTTGTCTCCAGGCTCAGCCGGTGTGAGGCCCCAGGGAGCCTAATTTAGGAAGAGGAATCAGTGGGATGGCAGCTGTTGAAAGCGCTTGGCTCACGCCTTCATCCAGAGAATTTAAGAAAAAGGCCATTTGAGGCACCTGGCTCCAAGCAGGTCTTCCCTCCTGAGGCCTCTCAGTTCTTAGAGATGGAAGGGCCCACAGAGGTCCTCTGAGCCTGAGAACACCCTTCCCAACCCCCCTAAGAGGTGGTCATTCTGGCTGGGCTTGATTACTTCCAATGATGGGGAGCTCAGTCACCGGAGACAACCTGTTTGAATATTGGACAGCCCTAACTGCTGGACAGTGCCAACCTGGCTTCTACATGGCCCCATCTGCCTTCATGCCCCTTCCATTACCCTGGGTTCAGCCTGTGGAGCCACATAAAACACATTTAAATTCCTCTTCTTTGTGGCAACCCTTCAGATATTTGAAAGCAGCTCTTATGTTGTCCCTGAGTTTCTTCTCCAGGCTAAACATAGCTCTTTCAGCCATTGCTCATATGACATGGCTTCAGCCCGTGCCACAGTCCTCATCATTTTCCACTGGACGGGCACCAGCTTCTCGCTGTCCTTTAGCTGAGAGGAGTTGGATACTCCCTTTATTCCGACCCTCACACTACTATCACAGCTCTGTTTGGCAGACGCCCACCCTCTTTACACGCAACAAAACCCCCTACATCATCCTCACACATGCTGCTGTTAAGCCCTGCCACCCACTCTGGGATTTGGGCAGCTGTGTCTCAGGGCCCAAGCACAGGGCTTCCAACCATCTGTCCCCATTAAGGCTTCGCCTTGTTGAATTTGTGCTATTGTTCCAGGCTGTCTGGGTATTTTTGGGTCCTAATTCTCTCATTCACCACTGGCAGCCCCGCCCAGCTCTGGGCTGCCCACACAGTTGACTGGGGAGCTGCCTGTGCTCGCTGGGTCACTGGGGAACATGACCGGTGGGAACGCACACGGGTGTCCCTTTCAGGCTCCTTCGAAGCCATTATTCAGCACCTGCTCAGGGCGGGCATTCAACACATTCCAGGTTGTAGGGTCCATTGGCTCCTGTTTCTTCACCCACTCCCAGGGACGGTTGGGGAGGCCAGGTTAGAGTCCCAGTGTCCCAGATATTCTGTGTCTGAGCACAGTCCCTGCTGACTTGTTCTGTTGAAGGTGATGAAGTGGTCGGCGGTGTGTCCTGCAGTGACCCCACGCTGCTCCTAGTGTTCTCTGCTATCTGGAGGACCCTGGAGGAACCCTCCATATTGTCCTGGAAGCCAGAGGGAGGCAAGCATGGGGGTGACAGCCACCTGTGTGGGGGGCCTGGGGGCTGATCAGTGAAGGCTCTAGGCTCCTGGCTGAGGTCAACAGGAAGGGCTGGGTCCTGGGTGACAGGTGCAGGGAAAGGGGAGCCTCCCACCTCATACTGGCCTGCTTATCTGTGGAACCTTGTCCAGGGGCTGGGCTCAGTGAGTTTATAGCTAGCGGGACTGTAGGTCTCAACATTTCTCTGGTTTATTTTTCTTCCCCCTTCCCTCCCTTTCCTTCTTTCTCACTTTCCCTGCCTTCTTCTCCTTTTCCTCCTTCCTTTCAGCGGTGCCTCCCCACCCGCCATCAAAGTCTGTCTTGTTGTTCACCATTGCCCCGTGCCTCTGTCTGCCAGGTCGCAGGCCAGGGGGGCAAGATACATGTCAATCACCAACATCTATCCTACTGGTGGGAGGCGGGCCCAAAGTGCACACTGGGTTTCTGGGTGAGCCCAGTGTTTGAACTTCTACTCCATGCTCTTCATAAGCCCTTGAATTCCCTATGGAATCATCACACTTTGGGGTCCACATGACAACTTCCCAGATTAATTTTCACACCTGAAGGAGAGTAAAATTTCTCTGTTAGACGCTTGGCTTATTTTTGGTTTGAAAAATGTATGCCTGTAATAGGTGACCTTAAAGTTAGCCTAGGTTATTTTGGGATTCAGGATCCTTCTGAATTTGGGGACAAAGCCTGAGAGGGAGCAACTAACCATAGGTCAGTATGATCTGCTGCAACCAGGACCACCTGTGGGCTGGGAGCCTGGGAGAACCGGGAGCTCTCAGGACCTTCTGGAAAGAGTGTAGATTCTCACATCAGTCTTTGGTTTGTATGGTAGCTCTTCCTCTCACTGTGTGTGTGCGATGTTGAGCCTCTTAACCCCTGTGAGCCTCAGTTTTCCACATCTGTAAAATGGGGATAGTCCTTTGCAGTGTCAGTTGTGAGGATTCATTGAATTAGTGCACCACCTGGTAATAGCAGACACTGTATTTCGAACTTCAGTTACGCGTCTAATAGCACTATGAGCTCTTTTGAAAAATCTGTCACTCTTCTAAAAAGGAAAACAAACTGATGGAGAATATGAATAATGTAGTTTCCATAGGGGGCTTGAACTATGGTTTCAAAATGAGTTCTAATACATGTCTCTCATGCATGCAACTTGGTATAAGTTTGCCTTTCTTCACTGTTAAGTTTTGTTAGGAAGTCTTTGGAGAGGTAAAGTACAGCTGCATTTCAAAAGAAAGATGCTGGGCTTGCCTTTGTTTGGGACAGCTGGGCCCCGCAGAGCAAGCGTCCGTCCTGATGAACAATGACAGGTGGGCCCGGGGCCTGCCCTGATCTGTGCAGTGGGGTGGGGTGTCAATCGGGGAGCCCCCCTGGGGTGCTGAACTGGGAGCACTTTTGCGTGGCTACGACAACAGGACGGAACAGGCCTGGAGTGTCATGCAGGAGGGATGTCGGGAGGCTTGGCCACTCACTTCTCCTGGGCTCCTGGCTAGGGAATGGGGTCCAGGAGCATCAAAGTGGGGAAGATTCCTCCTGCTCTGCTGACCTTCACTTCCTCCTCCCCCATTTGCAAGGCCAAGGTCTGAATTCCATGTTCTCCATCCTGCCTACTGTCCTCACTTATCTGCTCACCGGGCTCAGCTCAGCCCGGCTGCCAGCTCTCTGCAGGTCAAACTGAACCTCGTCTGATGATCATTTCTCTCCTGGATCTGCCTCCCTTTCGCCTTCCTCCCGAGTCCCAACATGGCACAGAGTCACTAGGATTTCCCAACTCTGAATTCCATGACACGGCCAGCCCATGCCATTCCTCACGAAGTTAAGTCAGCAGATTTCATACTATTTATAGGATGATACAGCAGTTCAGACCTGGCGCCTCGGAGGCTGGCCTGGCGGCCACAATACACTTTATTTTCTTTTCTCTTTTTTCTTTATTCTCTAAGTTTTAAAGATAATTATTCTCATTGGGAAAGACTTAAAAAATAGAGAAATATAGAAAGAATGCTTAGAGTAAAATATTTAGGTTTCACTTCATTCAATTCTGACACTTAACAGTTGGTATGTTTCTTTCTAGTCTTCTATGCATTTATATACATATCTGTGTAAATATAAATACAAATACATATGTGTCTGTGCAGTAGAAAATTTAACCTTGCTCGCTAGGACGTCTGGTCTTAGCCCTTAGCTCCTGGGAGTTGACCTTCATTTGCCAGGCGGCATTGGGCCAGCCAGATAGTCACAGTTGATTTAGGGTGAGGCTGGCCATGCCAGAGAGACCAACAACGTAATTTAGGGTGGGGGCTTTGGGTCATGCTCAGTTGACCTGCAGATGAGACCAAGGAATCATTCATGCCTATGTAATGAGCCCCAGTAAACACTCTGAACACTAAGACCTGGGTGAGCTTCCCCTGTTGGTGATACTCTGTGCATATTGTCACACATGGATGCCAGGAGAGTAGCATGTCCACGACTCAATGTGGGGAGGACAGTGGGAGCTCTATGTCTGGCCCCTCTCCTGGACTCTGCCCTATGTACCTCTTCTTTTGACTGATTTTAATCTGTATCCTTTCTCTGTAATGAACTATAACTGTGAGTGTAAGAGTTTTCATGAGTTCTGTGAGTTTTTCTAGCAAATTATTGACCCTGAGGGTTTGGGGCAGCCCCCTGAATTTGCAATTGGTGTCAGAAGTGAAGGTCATCTTCGGGATAGGGCCCTCTGACTTTATAGTTGGTCTAAACTCATCACTGTGTGAATTTACATGTGTGTGTGCATGTGTGTGTATGTGTGTGCATTTAAAATTACATAATTGGGAATTCTATTCATGGTGCTGGCACTTGAATTATTTCACCTTTCATGTGCTTGGAGATCATCTTTTAAGGCTTCTGTGCCCTAGTTTCCTAGGGTATAAAATGGGATTAGTAGCACCACCTGTATCTGTAGGATGTTATGAGGAGTAAATGAATGAATGAATGAATATTTTTTAAAAAAGTTCTTAGTACCTGGCATGGAGTTAGGGCTACCTAAGTGATGATGATGATGATTTCCATCCCAGACCACTGAAGTCTAGCTTATTGCTTTTAATAGCTGATTAATGGTTATCACTTCTGTGAGTTCCCTTTGGGTATCCCACAGAGAGAGTAGTAGGTTGGGGGCTGGAGTGATTTATGGGAAATGACTCTTTGCTGCCCTACAAGGTCAGATAAATTAGCCAGTGTTTATCGAGCACCAATTATGTATTGAGCAAACATTAATTTGGAACACACTGTGTGCAGTGTGCAGAAGCGCTGTCCTGCAAACTGTGGAATTATCAAAGCAAATGTACTTCCAGGGAAAGAAAAAGAAGAGAATGAGCAACCATTGGAACACACTGTGAATCTGTTCTTTCATTTTATCCTTACTGCAACCCTACGAGGGAAATATTAGGACCCCCCCATTTTCCAGAAGAGAAAACTGAGTCTCACGTTCAGAAACTTGCCCACCTTGATCCCACCAGGATGTGTTGGGGGCCAAACTGAAGGCCAGGCTTGCTCCACCCCCGGACCTTGCCACCTGTCCCCTGAGGGTGCCTGCGTCTTTTCGGATTCCTAACTCCTTTCTCTTCTGCGCTAGCTGCTTGAGTCCTCAGGACCCTGGAAGCACATTTCTTTGGGCTCTTGGTAATGGGGCATTTCAAAATGGAACCTAAATTAAAAATAAAAGCCTTAATTAGTTTCCTTTGCAGTTTTATCTGCAAACAAATAAATAGCTGCCTCTGGAGGGGTTTCTTCATTTTTCCAGGCATGATTCATCACCAGATTTACGCTTCCTCTAAGATACAGTAGAAAACTAATGAGAATCTAATCTCTGCTGAGCAGAGGAGGAAAAACGCAAGTTGGCCACAGGGCAATCAGTGAGTGGCTTAGAATGCTCTGTCTGGCCTAGTGTGGCCTTTGAAAGGGTGGCTGAGCTCTGAACCACCAAAATAAGTCACGAATGAAATTGGCATTTATTTTCCACATAAGCTTCAGCTTCGAGACACTCCCAGCACTTGACCCTCCCTGTGGAGGGGGCCCAAGCCCCCCAGCCTCTGCAAAGATACCAACTCTTCCTCCCTCTGGCATAGCCACCCTGGCATAAAGGTGTCCCAACCCCTCTTGGAACCTGGGATCTGGTTTTCCTCCTTGGAATCACAGATAAACCTGGGACAAATATTGGGACCATTCTCTCAGGCTCTAAGGACTGTAGGATTTCTGGGACTTGGGGAATTACTCAGGAACATTCTGCTCCGAGAAACCTTTGTTCAGTGGAAGCAAAACCGATTCATTTGCCTATTCATCCAGCTACTTTTGATTGAGCACCTACTGTGACCCATCCAAAGTGCGAGGAACTGAGGGCAGAGCCAGGAACAGAACAAATGTGGACTTCCCCCCCTGCCCCCCCTAGGAAGCTGGAATACTCTGTGGTCATGACGAAGAGTTTTCACAGCCAGCCTCAGCTCGTACCCACCACAAGTACATGGACGAGGCAGAGATCAGTCATTCCCATCTCCCAGGTGATGAAACCGAGGTTGGAGAAGGGAAAGTGACCGGTGACAATTGCAAACCAGTGTTGGAACCAGGGCTTCAAAGTCACAGCTTATCCTACCCTCCCTGCATTTCCAAACCAACACACTTGGCAAACTTCGGGCATGTTACTTCCTGTTTCAGAGCCTCAGTTTCCCCTTCTCTAAGGCGGGGCTGAGGGAATCTACTCTGCAGACCTGCTGAGGTGGTTGAGTGAGATGATGTAGATGGATATTAATAGGTAGACACCTGTCTGCAGAAATAGATCAAATAGATAATAAGATGCTTAAAGCACTTGGCATTTTACCGAGAGCATGAGACCAATCGCCATGACAGCATGAATACCAGCTAATCTTTATTGAGTGCTGACGATGTTTCCGGCAAGTTCTATCACTGTCTCCGTTTTGCACTCAAGAAAGTCTAAGCATGCCGAAGGGAGGTGATTTGCTTGATGGTTACCCAGTTTACTGCTCAAGCTGATAAGGCAAGTACTCAAGGCTGCAATACAGGCACATATTCTACTATAACTCCAGGAACTACATCCCCTTGCCTTTCACCGGTGGAGAGAAAAGGTAATTATTTTGGACCCCATAGAGGAGAGGCTGAAAAGCTTTCCTCAGATAGCTTATATGGAGACTTTCCAGATGTTGAGGTAGGCGTAGACTCTGAAGGAAGACTGGGGCCTCATACTGGTGTCACCTGCCCGATGGCGATGGTGGTAATTCTCTCCAGCTTGTTGTGAATATTGAGTGAAGAGTCTGAAATGCTTTGTCCTTGAAGTGCTGCCTGCAAGAATGGCTTGTCCTCCTATGTGAAGCTCATAGGTCCACAGCATTATGTGCTCTGTGTAATGATGCCATTTGACACAGAGATAAATCATTTTTTCTAAGTCTCCAGCCCAGAAGATGGTATTTTATTGGGACAAAAGGACACCCAGCTGACTATCTTGGAAATTGCAAGTAAACTATTTAAATTAAGTGCCTGGGTTATTAATGACCTGCTCCTTCAACTGAAGACCTGACTTTAATGTCATTTTTTTTTTTTTTTTTTTGGGGGGGGGGGGGAAGGGGGGGGGGACAGGGGGGGGGGGGGGGGGGAGGAGCAGGGGCAGAGGGAGAGGGAGAGAGAGAATCTTAAGCAGGATCCACACCCAGCGTGGAGCCCGACATGGGGCTCTATCTCACGACCCTGAGATCATGACCTGAGCCAAAATCAAGAGTCACAGGTTTAACCAACGGAGCCACCCAGGTGCCCCCAATCTCATTTTTAACAGACTTGTCCAGAAGCTGTTTCCTTGTTCTCATTTTGCCTTTAATAACCTGCCTCTTGTCTTAAAATAATGTATTGAAGTGCATAATTCAAAGGGGGAAAAACAACAGAAAATTGAAATTCCTTTTATCGGTAAGCAAAAAACTAGAAATACTCTCTGCTACCCCACCAATTTTCAGATGTGGTGAAGAAACTTAAGGTAATAATTTCTTTTAGTAGATTTTTTTTTTTTTTTGTGAAAGTATACTTTCTTATTGTGGTAAAATATATATATAACAAAATGTACTATTTTAACCATTTTAAGTGTGTAACTTGGTGACATTAAGTACATTCACAGTGTTGTGCAACCATCACCACTATCAGTGTCCAGTACTTTTTCCTCATCCCAAACAGAAGCTCTATAACCAGTCAGCACTAAATCCCCATTTCCTCCTCTTCCCAGCCTGTTAACCTCTATTCTACTTTCTGTCTCTATGAATTTGACTACTTTGAGTACCTCATCTGAGTGGAATCGCATAATACTTGTCTTTTTGTGTCTGGCTTATTCGCTTAGCTTAATGTTTTCCAGGTTCATCCATGTTATAGCATATTATGAACTGAATTGTGTCCCCTGCCCAGCTAGAATTCATATGTTGAAGTCCTAATCCCCTAGTACCTCATAGTATAACCGTATTTGGAGATAGGGTCTTTACAGAGGTGATTAAATTGAAATGAGGTTGTTGGAGTGGGCCCTAATCCAATATGACTGGTGTCCTTATAAGAAGAGAACATTTGGACACAGACACATACAGAGGGAAGACCATATAAAGACACAGGGAGAATATGACCATCTGAAAACCAAGGAGAGAGGCCTGGAATGGATCCTTCCCTCATGGCCCTCAGAAAAAAACAACCCTACCAACATCTTGATCTTGGACTTCTAGCCTCCAGAACTGAAGAAAATAAATGTCTGTTGTTTAAGCCACCCAGTCTGTGGTACTTTGTTATGACAGCCCTAGAAAACAGCATGTACCAGGGATTCCTTCCTTTTTATGGCTGAAAAACATTCCACTGGATGTATAGACTACATTTTTTTTATGCATGCATCTGTCAATAGACACTGGGGTTATTTCCATCTATTGCTTGTTGTGAATAATGCTGCTTTGAATAGTGGTGTACAAGTATTTGCTTGAGTGTCTACTTTCAATTCTCTTGGGTATATGCCCAGAAGGAGAATTGTTGGATCATATGGTAATTCTGTTTAACATTTTGAGGAACTGCCAAACTGTTTTCCAAAGGGGCTGCACCATTTTAATTCCTACCAGCAAACCGCAAGTGTTCTAATTTCTCCACATCATTGACAATACTTGTTATTTTACTTTTCGGGGGTTATGTTTGTTTTTTAGTATTTGTTCAACCAGAGACATCAAAATCAACAACAAGGAGTTACACTTCCAGGATGGCAGAGTAGGCGCCTAATAAGCTGTCCTCCCTCAGAGAACAACTGTGAACTCTGGATAAAATACAAGAATCAGTACCAGAAGCCTCTGGAAAGTGCACTAAAGTGAGCAGGTTTTGAATAGGGTCAAAACCTGAAAGAAGGGACCAATATTAAGTAGTTTTCAGTTTCTGTGGCTTCAGCTTGAAGGTGTGGTGCAGTCATGGTGAAATGAACGTAGCTAAAACTCCAATGGAAATCCTGCCATATCTCTGGCCTGGGAACTAGAACTCAGTTCTGTGGGGCTACTGCAACCACTGGAGAGCAACAGTAGAGTTCAGGACAGGAGAGAGCTGGAGAAGGAGGACCCGCCCCCCAAATTCTTCTTATTCTCTAAAATGCCTCTGGCTGAACATAGAAAACACATGTGCAGGGCAGATGTAAGTAGCTTCCAGCTAAGGTTAAACAAAATCATATGTGTTTTTATATGTTAGAAGTAACAAATTGGAAAATAAAATTTTGGGCGCCTGGGTGGCTCAGTTGGTTAAGCGACTGCCTTCGGCTCAGGTCATGATCCTAGAGTCCCAGGATCGAGTCCCGCATCGGGCTCCCTGCTCGGCAGGGAGTCTGCTTCTCCCTCTGACCCTCCCCCCTCATGTGCTCTCTCTCTCATTCTCTCTCTCAAATAAATAAATAAAAATCTTAAAAAAAAAAAAGTTTAAAAAAAAGGAAAATAAAATTTTTAGATATTACAATATCATCAACAATTTAGGAATACACTTAACCAAATATATCTGAGACTTTTGCAATGGAAGACATTTGCAGTACGATAGATAAGACTTACACAAATGGAATGATATACCATATTCATGGATTGGATGACTCAATATTGTTGAGATGACAATTTTCCCCAAAGTGATGTACAGATTTAACACAATCCTAGTCAAAATTCCAGCAGACACTTTGGTAGAAATTGATGAGCTGATTCTAACGTTAATGTGGAAAAGCAAATGATCTAGAGTCAACCAAAACAATTTCAGAAAAGAATAAAGTTGGAAGACATATACTATCTTATATAGTGTAACTATTGTTTCAAGACTTGCTATAAAATCGTAGCAACCATAGAGGGTGGTATTGGTGAAGGACAGACATATAGATCAGTGGAACAGAAGAGAGTCCAAAATAGACCTACACATACATGATCAATTGATTTTCAACGAAGGTGCTGAAGCAATTCGATGGGGGAAAGAATAGTCTTTGTGTTCTTTGGGCCAAAGCAGTTCCCAAAGCTAGTCCAGAATCAAGGAACGGGGACATAAACTCTACCTTTTGATGGAAGGGGCGGCAAAGTCACATGGCAAGGGCTGTGGAGACAGGGAGACATGAAGGACTGGATTCATTTTGGAATCTACCACCCCAAGCAACCTGAATGAGCCTTTGGGACCACTCATCACACAACTCTGTTTGTCTGCCTAGGCTTCAGCTCAAAGGCCACTTCCTCGGAGAGGCCTGCCCAGATGGCTCTACCTCAAGGTGACCTACCCATGACCATTTATCACACTGTTCTGTGCAGCTTCTTCATAGCTCTTCTATAGTCTTGTTTCTTCATTTGTTCATTGGTCTGTGTTTCCCATAGCCATTAGGATATGATTATAGTTTAAGATGGCTTTGAAGTAGATGGAAAGAATTGAGGCTGGAAGCGTAGCCAGAGTCCAGGCTGGGGCTGCACTGTTCCAACATTAAGTTGTGTAAAGGGTCAGGAGTTCAGAGCAAGGGTGTAACCTGATAAAATGGATATTTTCTAACAAGACTCCTGTGGCAAGGACACCAGGGTAGAATTCCTTGTGAGGTGGGGTGAAGGGAGAATGGGAAGGGGTGAGAACAGGGGCAGAGTGCAGTCCATCTGAAGGTGGCTGTGTCAGCCCAAGTGAGAGTGGATGGCCTGAGCGAAGGGTCAGTGGGGATGGGGAGGCACGTCCCTGAAGGTGGATATGGCCAGGCCTTCTGATTTTTCAACAGAGTACTGGCATTTAGATGTTCTATGTGGAGTCTCAATATTTTTCATTGTTGGTGAATAATAAAAATGTTTAAACTATGCTGGATGGTGGCGTGTGGCCTGACCCCCCACTGACAGCCTCTGCCAGGCATCATAATTATGATTGCACGGGTATAATTTTAACTTAACTTGAATGCCTGGAATCCAGGTTATTGCTCTGAATGGCTTGCATGGGTAACACATAGTGCAGCACCTAGGAGACAAGGTCAGAAGGTGGAGGGCATGGAGCAAGGGAACATGATGAGCCCTGAGGGCGGAGGGAGGCCCAGTTCTCTGCCATCACTGGGAGGATTCCAGTACATGATGAGTGCTCATGGACCAGCTCTGCCATTTCAGCTCTTTTTAGTTTCTTCCTCTGCAAAGTGGGAATAGCTCTGTACCTCTCAGAGCTGCTTGGTGGAGAAAGCAAGGTCCTGTGTTCACTCATGTGATGATAACCGTGCACCACCCCAGTTCTGCGCCCTTTGCCTAAATGAATTCCCTTAACACGAACAACAACTCTGTGAGGTTGTTATTGTGTATATGTATTTGGTACTTTCAGACCCACCTGCCATTCTATAGAGGGGAGAGGGGCTGGAAATTGAGTCTATAATGGATCATGTTTACATGATGAAGCCTCCACACACATTCCTAATGTACAGACATCAGAGAGCTTCCAGGTTGGTGGGCACATCCACATGGTGGGAAGTGAGCGCACCCCTACTCCATGAGGACAGAAACTCCTGCACTTGGGACCCTCCCAGACCTTGCCCTATATATCTCTTCATCATATCCTTCCTAATAGCTCTGTAAATGCCAGTGTTTCCCTGAGTTCTGTGAGCCATTTTAGGAAATGACCACACCTAAGTTAGGGACTGTGGGAACCCTGATTTATATCCAGTTGGTTGGAAGTACAGGTGACAGCCTGGGATGTGTGGTGATTTCTGGGTTGGGGGCAATCTTGTCAGACTGAGCCCTTACCTTGTGAGGTCTGCACTAACTCCAGTTAGTATCAGAATTGAGCTAAATTGTAGGACACCCAGCTTGTGTCAGAGAGTTGGTCGGTGTGGGGAAAAAAAGCCATCCATGTGGTCACAGAAGTATTCTGTGGGTAGTGAGCATACTGAGTTGGAGAAATAATTTTCCTTTAGTTGGTATAGAGGAGTTTTCCCTTACAGGGGTAAGACGCCGAATGACTGGTGACGGGCCTTTGAGATGGCCAGAGGTGGCCAGAGGTGGCCTCTACAAAGAGGTGATATCTGAGTTGATGCCAGAACCAGCCATGTGACCATCTGGGGAAGGAAGGAGCATCCCTTGGCACAGCAAGCGCAGAGTTCCTGAGGCTGAAATAGGCTTTGTGTGTTACATCTCAGGCAAGTGTGGAAAGGCCTGGATGGCTGGAAAATGGAGAGCAAGGGAGGGAGTGGTAGGAGAGGAAGTCAGAGAGGTTGACACATCCCAGATCTTGCAGACTGGGTTTTATTCTATAGGGAGACATCATAAGGCTGCAAATAGAGAATGACTTGAGCTAATGCATGTCAAACATCAGCTTGGCGGGAGGGAGGATGCATCATGGTGGGAGCAGGAGTGGAGACCAGTTGGGACTGAACTGAAGCCGACCAGGTGAGCGAGGACAGAGCACCAGTCACTATGCTGGGCAATGAAGGGGCCACAGTCCTCAGGGGCTCACAATGTAGAGAGCAGACCACCAGGGAATAGACGCTTACATACCTGGGACAAAGACGAGCTGCTCATCTCCCCAAAATGCCAGTTTCATGAGCCTTGTCTTCCTCACTGGGCCATAGGGTTTTCAGAGTGTTCAACTTCCTCTCCTGCATTGCTCTCCTGCTGGGAGAAACCAGCAGAACCTCTCATAAAGTAGCCGTTCCCTGGAAAAGCACTTAACCATATGTTCTAGGCCCCTAACTTTCCTCTCCACTGTGGTCTGGGTGAACTGCGAACAGGGCTCCAGGCCCTTCGGTGAGTGCCTTGAATGTAGGTGGGCCTGTTGGGGTCACTGGCTGTTTTTTCTACCTTTTATTACATGTTCTTGTGGAAGTATATGACTTAGATGTATCTCCCCGGGCCAGTCAGTATTTTAGTGTGGATTCTGTGAGAATGGAGGTCATGTTTGTCTGTTGTGGTTCATTGAACTGCACTCAAACTCTGGCTGACACAGGGAGTCTATCCACTGGCAGGGACTAGGCTCAGTGCAGATTCAACTAATTGGGGTGGCTTGATTTTTGTTTGCTTTTAAACTGAGAGGGGAGGACCAAACTGCATTGCAGGGAGAGTCTAGTGAAAAATGACAATAAAACAAGAAAAACGAATGTTTTTTTTTTTTTTTTTGAATTAATTCTTCCTTTGCCAACCTACCTCAATTAAATTCTCTGAACTTGGTCAAAAAAATGATGAGAGGGCGCTTGGGTGGCTCAGGCAGTTGGGTGTCTGATTCTTGACCTCAGCTCAGGTCTTGATCTCAGAGGCGTGAGTTCAAGCTCCACACTGGGCATGGAGCCTACTCAAAAAATAAAAATAAAAAAATAAAAAATGAGAGAAACAACAACAAAAATAGGGACAACAATATCCCTAATAATTGCTTCTTATTGCATGAGTTGCTACCACCATTCTTAAAGAGGAGTAGAAAGGTCTGGAGAGCAGGAACCAGGAAAACGGGTTCTATTCCCAGTTCGGCTACCTCCTAGCCATGTGGTTTTGAGCAAGTCACATTTCTCTCAGGGCCTCAGCCTCCTCGTGTATAAAATCCCTACGATACATTTTATCGTCTACGAAATGCAGTGACATCTATCCTGCTTTGCCAGCCATCTGCCAGGCAACCCTGGGCTTGCTACCTAACCTTCCTGAGCCAGAGTTCCCCATTGGCACAGAGGAGTTAGTAACACCTACTCCGGTGTAGGCAAAACCTGAGGCCCACAGTAGGTTCCCTGGACACAGGATTTCTGGGCTGAATGACCGATGGTAACTTCTTCCTACTCAACTGTCCTGACATTTTCCCTGTTAAAATGTTCCTTTGCTCCACACTTAATATCCTATGATCTACAATGACACAGTCATGCAAAAACAAACACAGATGTTCGAGCTTGTTTTCTAGGTGCCAGAGGGCCTGTCAGTTTTGGGGAAGAACAGGACTGAGCAAGTCCTCACCAGTTATGTGAGGCTGGGAGCTGGGATTGTGTTTTTTTTCTTTTAGTTAATTAATTAATTATTATTTTTAAGTGATTCATTTTTTAAATTATTATTTTATTTTTATTTTTTTATTATATATATATATTTTATTATTATTATGTTCAGTTGTGTTTCATGTTGTCTACTGATCCGGGCTGGACGTTTGTCACTCCCAGCTTAGCTCTGGGCCATTTTCAAGGCTGGTTTCCTTCCCGACGCTGCCATCTTGCGTGGGATAGTGGCCCCAGTCCACTACCTGAAAGACCCCAAAACTGGTCTGGCAGCCAGCAGGTCCACAGCCAAAATGCTGCTCCATCTGGTTGTTTGGTTAAGAAAAACAAATGTGGGGAAATTTCCCTTAGTTCTGCTCTTCATCACTCTGTGGATTGTTTGGTCAAATTGTCTGCTGTGCTTTCCCACCCCTTTCTGTGTCCTTTCTCAAGAAGCTTCCAGAAGGAGCCAGCCTGGCAGCACAGGACACAGGGGGCTTTAGCTCCTGCCTCTGTTTGTGAAGTGGTCACTAGCCAGGGAGGAGCCTGATGGTGAGATCTAGTCTGGAGCTTTCCCCCTGGTTCCTGGGAACCCTGGGGTCTGTGGGGAGACCTCAGATGTGGCCATCAGTTTGAGACCTAAGCTAAATGGGGAACAGGGGGAGGGTCTCCAGCTCCCCTCCCCCTGCTAATCCTTGTATTCCTGCTTTCATTTATTTCATATTCAAGGAGGTTGTATAAAATTTCATCAATATTAATAGTTCAAAAATGTTTGAACATGCCTGAGCTAGCTCATTGGGTGTTACTGAAAGAGTGTTCATCTCAAACTGCAGTAGGAGAAAGCTGGTATTTCTTCTGGGAATATCAACTCAGCAGGCCATACATGAAGAGGGCTCTTTATCATTTTCACAAGTCTTTCCTACCTGCTGTCCCATCCAATCCACTGCAATCCCGAGAGGTGGGCAGGATGGATGCCATCACCTCCATTCTACAGGTGACCATTGAGGTTTAGAGGGATCTCGTGACTTGCCAGGGAGTCGGGAAGCTCAGATCTGAGCTCAGGCTTTCTGTCTTGTAGGCCAGTGCTTCCTTTGTTTCCTATCTAGAATCTCCAAGAAGAACCGGGAGCCCCAGCTGCTGAAAGGGAACCCTGGCGAGAAAAAGCCCTTAGCTAGTGAAGTGTACCAGAAAGGGTGCCACCCAAAGGAGCTACAGACCAGTGAGAGCAAGTGGATGCCTGACAAGCTGTTAAAACAGGGCACAAAAGGAAATTCACTTTTATAAAGTAGATTTGTATTTGTAAAGGTGTCTTCCTTTCCTGTAATAGGAAGAGAAAGGCTTAATAACTCTCAGTGGAGAAAGTATGGACTTAATTCTGCGTAACAAATCTTTTTTTAAAATTTTTTATTGTTATGTTAATCACCATACATTACATCATTAGTTTTTGATGTAGTGTTCCATGATTCATTGTTTGTGCATAACACCCAGTGCTCCATGTAGTACGTGCCCTCTTTAATACCCATCACCGGGCTAACCCATCCTCCCACCCCCCTCCCATCTAGAACCCTCAGTTTGTTTTTCAGAGTCCATCGTCTCTCATGGTTCGTCTCCCCCTCCGATTTCCCCCCCTTCATTCTTCCCCTCCTGCTATCTTCTTTTTTTTTTCTTAACATATATTGCATTATTTGTTTCAGAGGTACAGATCTGTGATTCAACAGTCTTGCACAATTCACAGCGCTCACCATAGCACATACCCTCCCCAATGTCCATCACCCAGCCACCCCATCCCTTCCACCCCACCCCCCACTCCAGCAACCCTCAGCTTGTTTCCTGAGATTAAGAATTCCTCATATCAGTGAGGTCATATGATACATGTCTTTCTCTGATTGACTTATTTCTCTGCGTAACAAATCTTGCTAAACAATCATTTACTGTACGTTTCTGGTCACCTTTCCATAACTTGCCTCTCCCCACCAGAAGCCCCAAACCCCTTTTCCTTTGTTTAGACTAAGATGATCTAGAAGCCTAATTCATCTGGCCATCTCCTTGAGCCACATTTTTCTTTGCAAACTACTGTGCATAGATAGGTATGTAATTGAAACAGGGTTTTGTTTTTTTTTTCCCCTCTTCCTAATCCATTTCTTTTTTCTTCAGTTTGATTCTTTGGTCCCAGCCAATGAACCTAAGATGTATAGAGGGAGAAAGAATTTTTTTCCTCCCCTACACTAGTCTGCCAGCAGTGCCCAGATTTTGGGGCATCAGTGGCAGGGGTAGAGCGAGGAGAGCATCAGAATGGTGTCCTAGTCTTCAGGCTCCTCGGAAAGATGCTCTAAGTAACGACTGGGGCTGACTCCTTTGGTGCTGAGGTAGTGTCTGCCATTTTCCCTCTTCCTTAACCTTTCCCTGCAACACTGCAGGTAGTGTTCACAGAAGGGGAGAACCCAGGTGTCTGACCTCAAGTTAAGGCAGACATGGTAACCCCTCTTCATCCCCTATAGAAAGGAATCCCAATTCGGCATGTGTCTCTAGTGTATTTGTTAGAATAACCATCTGGACTCCTCGCTGCCCAGTTGCCTGCAGATGACTTAGCCTTTTGGAAAAAAAGCCATCTAATTCTAAAGAATTAGAGAAAATAGCTCTTATTGTGCATTATAAATGGAACAGAAAAGATCCAGATTAGCTCTGTTTCTTATTATTCCTTTTGGAGAGTTTCCTAGCGTGGAGGATGCCACCTTTGTCATAAACCCTTTGCCAGGAACTGGGATTGCCTTTAAACTTTGGGATGGAAAGAAGTTTCACAGAGAGAATAATGTCCCGACTCCAAAGTGAAATTGGTTCCCAGGCTACTCTTGATATGAAACGGATGGCAGATAAATAGAGCTGAGTGTGCATCCCCATGCAGGGGACTCCTCAGCAAGACAATAGAAAGCTATAACAGTTTGGGCAAAATCTGGAGGATCTCACTCTCACTGGCAGGTTGACAACCTAACAACAGCCTGACCAAAACAAGTACGTGTACCCATCAGAAGGCACTTTTGACTCTGAATACAGAAGAAAAAAATCAAAGTCAGGAGGCCAGCAGTGGGCTGCCAGATACGTTCTAACTCGGGGACCTGGCTTCTCTTTAGGTCATAGGAAGTGTCTCTGGAGCCATGTAAACTGCTGTTCAGTTGTTCCAAAACAAGGTTTTTTCATTTGGAAGTTGTGGGCATTTCATCTAGAATATTTGGCATTTTCTTCCAGGCCCCTATTTTGAAACCCTTTCATTAAAAAAAAAAAAAAAAACGCTTTCCTTAAAAAATGTGAACGTTTAGGTGCAGTCATGTCTCAGTCTCTCAGAGCATGTGCTAATTTAGAATTTGTGATAATTTTCCAAATTGATTTCTTTTAGTGAAGTTGAACTGGTTGTATGTGGTGTGCCAACCACCTGTCGGGGAGTGGGGTAGGGGTGGGGGTGAGAACTTAACTTCTGAAAGGAAATGACAGTTTCCAACCTCTGGCTCCAAAAGAATCCATACTACTCCCAGAAGCAAGCCAGGAAGTTTTTCCTAGGTGGAAAAGCATGGGTTGCCCTGATTTAGAAATTCAGCTTGCATACCCTCGCACACCTCTCTGGGGGGCTTTCTTTGTATGAGTTGTTTCCAGTTGATCTGATGCCTCCATATATGTGGATTTTACTTCACTGTGCATACCACCCAGTTAGGTAATAACTTGGTGAGTGGCTGGGGTGGAGGGAGGGAGAAACTCTATCAAATTAAATGTATACTCTAACTCTAAGATGAATCCTTGTGGTAGGACTGGAGTGCTTTCATTTAATGTGTACTTTGGAAGTAGGGATACAAGACACTCAACTTCTGTCCTCCATTTCTACAAACTCACAGCACTTTATTGATTCTGAAAGGCCCAAGTTGCACTTTAAACTGTTTCATAAATCATAGATGGTATAAATAGAGACCACCCCCCCCATTGTCTAATCAGCTTAGGTGGCGGGGGGGGGGGAGCACTCACCAAATCAGGCCCACCTCCTGATTTTGTAAATAAAGTTTTATTGGAACCCAGCCATGCTAATTTGTTTACGTATTATCTGTGGCTCCTTTCCCACTACAACAGCAGAACAGAGTAGTTGCAACAGAGGCCATATGGCTTGCAAAGCCTAAACTATTTACCATCTGGCTCTTTACAGAAAAAGTTAGCTGACCCTGGTCTAAGGTTATGCAAACTGCCCACCCACAGACCCGCCGTAGCCTACAGGTATGTTTTGATGGTGTTTTAAAAAGTGCGGCAACAAACGGGAGTACAAGTAGCATGGCCCCTGCTGTTGGTGCTGGGCCTCCTTCCTCCATTATGCTCATTGCCTGGCACCTATAGGCACTAGATCCCCACCCCTGGTTAACAGACTCAGGAAGGGGCTTGACTTGGAAGTCTGGAGACCCAGCTTGCAGTCTTGCTCCACTTTGCGCTTACCCTGTGACTCTAATAAAGCTACTTCTCCTCCCTGGCCTCAGTTTCCCTATGTCTTACCTGGCTTCTAACCAGCCCTTTCAACTCTAACACACTCCAGCCTTGCTGCTCCAGGTGGTCCTCAGGCCAGGAGCAGTGACATCACCCAGTGCTTGTTAGAAATGCACAGTCTCAGACCTCAACCCAGACCCACTGAACCAGAACCCACATTTTAACAAGCCCCCAGGTGTTTCTCATAAACACTAGGTGTAAGAAGCACTTCTCTAGAATATTACCTTCCTGGTGTGATGTTAGCAGTGAAATAAATTAGAGGTGTCTGGAGATTTCCATTCCTGAGTTGTTTAAAGTCCTAGGGTGAGTTAGGTGAGACAGAAAATGCTTGGCCTTATTAATGCAACATTTCCCTAGGCACTTGCTTAAGACATTGTAGGACCCACTGTGAGTCTGAGGGTCAACAGAACCGCTCACCATTCTTAAAACACACATGGCACAAATTCAGGACAGGTACCACCTGGCTTTGAAATGGCAGCTTGACTTTACCAGTAAAGAAAGAGTATCTATATTCACAACTCTGTGTGTGTGTGTGTGTGTGTGTGTGTGTGTGTGTGTGAATAGCAAAATGCTGAAATGTCTCTCTCAGTGGGGAGGTCCTATTTGGGCATTTGCCAGAAGGTCTCAAGAAATCAGAAATGAGAAAACTGATGAGCACATTTGCTGATGGACTTTAAGAAATATGCACAGATTTTTAAAAAAATCACTGTTCCACGAGTAGCGGAGATTGCCTTTGAGTCATCTTCCAGGGTCCACTGTCTGGTAACACAAACAACAACAATAATGGTAACAGCCAATCCTAACTGAGCACTTACTATGTGCCAGGAGCTGTTCTCAATCTTTTAACCTGCATAAACCCATTTAATCCTCAGATCAGCCCAATAAAGTAAATACTATTACTATCCCCATTTTATAATGGAGAAACCTGGGAATGAAGTGTAACAGTTTATCTAAGGTGACCCAGCAGAGCCGGGATGGGAATGGATGCATCTAGCTCCATGCTGTCAGTGACAATGTTATGCTGCCAAACACTTGGAATCTATTTGCTGGGTGACTGGGAAGGACCAGGCTGCTGGTGGCCTATTTGCAAGGAGCCCCGGGGATATCTTGGGAAGGGACATAGGCTGGATTCTGCTCGCATGCCCTCTTGTCTGAGTAGATAAGTGTCTGTTATTTGTTACTCTCTTCTGATAGATGGTAAGTCCTTCCACAGCAGGAACCATGCCTCCTTTGACCGCCATTGTATTTCTAATGCCTTAGCACGGTGTGCTTGGGCCATAAGTGCTGAGTAAATGCCTGGTGAATGAGTGAAGAATGAACTAGTGAGTGAGTGGCTTATTGCTTGGAGGACAAATCACAGAGTCCAACATCAGTGCAGTCTGGTCAAGGGCTGAATCACTCCCACAGTTGGTTGAGACTCTGAACCTCTGAAGGAATCACTGAGGGCTTCCTGGAAGAGGGAGTGTTTGTGCTGAGCCTGGAAGCAGAGTTGCGGAAGGCTGGCCTTTCAGGTGGGAACAAGTATGGAAAGCGCAGCATTTGCAAGCTCCGGTCCAAGACGTCACAAATGCGTCTCCTGCAGAGGGGGGACCACACAGGCAATGTATTGAATAGACACCTTCCCGCTTAGCTTGAGGCTTTGGCTGGAGCACGTTCTTCTGTCCAGCTTTGGCACCAGATGATCCCCTTGCATGGGCCAAGGATGCCCGCCTGTCTGCTCCTTCTCCCTCCCCCCGCTTATCAGCTGAAGATGAACTCCATAGAGCTCTCCTGTCAACTGAAGCACAAACCATTCCCTTGTAGGGCAAAGGCTCGTGATTCTTTGCAACAATATTTCATAATTTATATATTTGATTAAAAACCGGAATCTGCGCCAGCAGCCTGCATAATCTAACATATTGGGATCATTAGCTGCTTGTGTCACTCTTCTATTTTAAAACTTTCCATATTTGAACTCATGGAAGTACATCCTTCACATTTATTAAACTTTTCCCATAAAAACAGTTTAGTAAGGCGCCATCATCTTTCATAGAATTAAAATAAAAAAAAGGCCACAGTAAACCCTTTAGACATTTCCTTTAGGGAATACCATTTTATTTAGGCCTTTGAAAACATTTGTGTTTTCTTGCCAGTAATTAAAAAAATATCAAGACAAATGAGATTTTTAGTGGCTTGATAATTAGTTCAAGATGAGCTTTGTGACTTGGCTTCTATCCTTGCTCTTCGGGGCAGGTCCTCCTAGGCCTCTCAGGAACCTGCATTCCCCAGTCCGGGACAATCTTAGTGCCTTCGTTCCTTGGGTTGGTTCTCTTCCAACTTCTCAGATTGTTCCTTTTCTGTGCTTTCCTCCTGTTGTTTTATCCACCCTCCTTCTCTGTAGAGAACCAAGCCAGCTCTTCTTTGCCCAGCAAGCTTCCCCCGCCCCCCCGCTCCCCTGCCTCCCCCGCCCTCTCCCCCTCCCCCGCCCCCTCCCCCTCCAGCTCTAACAGGGCATCTCTCTCACTTTTTTTCCCACAAGGGGCCTGTCTCGGGTGATTTGCTTGTGGCCCCCTTCGTGAATCCCTTCTCCTCCGCCTTCAGTTGGCTGGTTGGCACGTGATTGAGACACTGCCAATCACAATAACACAGTCCTCTGGTGCAGTGATTGGTTGAGGGATAGGCACATGACCCACATTGGGCCAATCAGAGTCATTCCCAGAAAACCCCAAAAAGAGAGGGTCTTTTTTCTTTGGGCTCCCTAGCTGCAAGGGCAAACGTGACCCTCTGGCTGCTGCTGGCCCTACCTGCTGCTGTCTAGGTGAGCTTACCTGAGGATCAAGCCAACATGGAAGGAAACAGAGGTGAGACATGGAGAGAGGAATCAGATTTTTTTTTTTAAAGATTTTATTTATTTATTTATTTATTTATTTGACAGAGAGAGAAGGCATGCGCACAAGTAGGGGGAGTGGCAGGCAGAGCAGAGGGAGAAGCAGGCTTCCCGCAGAGCAGGGGGAGCCCAATGTAGGACTTGAACCGAGGACCCTGGGATCATGACCTGAGCAGTCGTTTAACCAACTGAGCCACCCAGGCGCCCGAGGAATCAGATTCTTAACTACATAATTAGAATTACTAGATCCAGTTATTCCTGAAGCTGGCACTCCTCTTGAACTTTCTGACTAGAAAGTGGATTCTACCCAGAGTTTCAGTTGTAAACAAAACAACATGGAACACAAGGTGGAAACTTTTTCTGGTGTCTATAAGAAGCTTACAGGCAAGGACGTTAACTTTGAGTTCCCAGAGTTTCAGTTGTAGAAAGTGGATTCTAGAATGTGGATCCCCTCTCATTTTTGTGTTTGTTTGTTTAAACTGGTTTGAATTGGAGTTCCCTCACTTGCAACAACAGCGTCCCAGATAATATTTATTCTGTCCAAATCCTTTCTGTTATTCAAGAACCAATGTTGTCCCAAACTCAGAGCAAAGAAACACTTTATGCCGATGCCTGTAGTTTCTATTACAGAACAGAGGGAATCAGACCAAGGGATCATTTTGCTTCAAATTAGTAGAATCTGACTGAATGTAAACAGCTGTTGAGAAAAAGGAGCGAACACACTTCTTTCAACAGCATCACCTCCAATGTTGGCCATTGCACAGTCTTGTCTTTTATGTAACTTTCTTGTATTTGATCGCAAACATTTGAAGCCAAAGTCTGATAACTCAGTGAGTCAAGCACTCATGTCACATCAGTTGCATCCCCATGGGACAGACTTGATTAAAAATCCAAATGAACTAAGGAGAGTAATGGCTTCAGAAGTATATAATGCACCCAAATGTTTTGGGTATCAGTCACATTGTTTTTGGCTAGAATCAACAAGACCCCACTAATGGGAAACTATATGATGAGGAAATATGTCCCACATGGAGGAAATGTCTCACCCTGCATAAAGAATAACAAAATGTATTGTCTCATGTAACAAGAAGCCCAGGGGTGCGTTCACCGGCTGGATGACATAACCAAGTACCTAGGCTCTGTTTGACTCTCAGGTCCATCATCCTCAGCTTACTGGCTTGGTCAGCTTGTCTCCTCAAGGTTCTAAGATGGCACCAGGAGTTCCAACCCAACTGCACCTGACTCAAGAAGAGGGACCTCCTTGAGAAACGGCTGACTACAAAGCTGGGGTAAAGAAAATACAAGATGAGCTGCAAACTCCTAATTGTGCTGGAATGTTAAAACTGCGTGTAAAGAATGATGGTGACATGTCAAAAGGACAATAGCCAGTTTAAAAGAGCATTCTTTGGCTAAATTTGGGACAATTTGAACATCCAAATAAATAACGATAGTATTAGATTATAAGTTATTGAGCATCAAAATCAATAATGATAGTGTTAGCTTATAAGAGATTTAATAAAATAGCAATCTATATCTCCAAACTGATATAAATAAGGGAATAAATAAATAGAAGAGAGAGCTTTTCCTTATAGTAGAATGCTAACTAATACATATAGAAGGGATGGCTCGATTAGAAAAATCAACATTTGGCAGCTATCATAGAAATTAATTCAGTCAAGAAACATCAATGGATACTTAGAAGCAGTGGGTGGCATGCTGATGAGGAACAGGATATTAACATAGTATCAAATACAAGCATATCTCGTTTTATTGCATTTCACAGATACTATGTTTTTTTGTTTGTTTTTGTTTTTTATAAATCAAAGGTTTGTGGCAACTCTCTACTGAGCAGATCCATCGGTGCCATTTTTTCTGACAACATTTGCTGTCTTCATGTCTTGGTGTCACCTTTTGGTAATTTCCTTAATATTTCAAATTTTTCCATTATTATTATGTTTGTTATGGTGATCTCTGATCACTGATTATGACTTGCTGGAAGCTCAGATGATGGTTCTCATTTTTTAGCAACAGAGTATTTTTTAATTTAAGGTATGTATGTTGTTTTTTAGACATAATGCTATTGCACACCTAATAGACTATGGTATAGTGTAAACATAATTTTTATATGCACTGGGAAACCAAAAAATTCATTTGCCTCACTTAATGGGTGATACTCACTTTATTGCAGTGATGTGGAACTGAACCCACAGTATCTCCAAGATAGGCCTGCACCTTCCCTCAAGATCCTCATTTAATACAAAGGGGAAAAGAGTAACTTAACAAAGGAAAAACCTGGCTTAATCAAGTGTTGAAAATTAATATCAACACCTAATAACACAAATGCAAATCTTGTGTCATCTGTTAGGGCACAATGAAAAGTAAACAACCTCTCTTTCATGGCATTTCCCCCCCACCAAAATGCATAACCTGAATCTAATTATGAGAGGATATCAGACAAACCCAATCTGATGGACATTCTACTCAATAAGTGGCCTTCTTAGATGTTGAGGTCATAAATGTCAAGGAAAGAACGAGAAACACTTCCAAATTACAGAACACCGAAGAGATAAGATACTAAATGGAATGCATGATCCTGGACTGGATCTTTTTGTAGTAAAAGATATTATTGGTACAATTGGTGAATCTGAGATTTGATGGTAGAGTGTTAATTTCTGATTTTGATGGTGGTTTTGTGGTTATGTAGTACAATGTTTTTGTTCATGGGAATTATACACTAAAATACTCCGACGTGATGGGGCATTGTGTCAGCCACACCCTCACATGGTTCAAGAAGAAAAGTTCTTTGTTCTCATCCTGAAACTTTTTTGGTAAGTTTGAAATTATATCCAAAGGGGTGGGGAAAAGAAAGCAGGGCTGTTTCTTCCAGAGCGTCTCTTTCCATTATTCTAAGCAGCTCCCCAGTGGAGAAGCCCATTGGCCAGGCCCGAGTCACATACAGTTTCCTTTTGGAGCCCAGGGCCGCTGGCAACAGTGAGTCCTCCAAGAGCCCTAGGCTGTTTGTCCTTGCATTTAGTTGTTGGGTGCTATTGTAAGGATTGGGGAACCAAAGATAGTGAGGCTATCCTCTCAAGAAGTTCATGGGGGCGGGGGGGTGGGGTGGGGAACGCCTGGGTGGCTCAGTCGGTTAAGCGTCTGCCTTCGGCTCAGGTCATGATCTTGGGGTCCTGGGATGGAGTCCTGCATTGGGCTCCTTGCTCAGTGGGGAGCCTGCTTCTCCCTCTGCCCCTTCCCCCCCCCCCCCCACTTGTGCTCTCTCTCTCTCACTCTCTGACAAATAAATAAAATCTTAAAAAAAAAAAAGTTCATTGGGGGAGCCTTTCACCAACTAGTAATTATAGCGCAGTAGCATCAGTCAATGATCACGGAATGCCTGGGATACTCTCAGAGCCTAGATGAACCTAAAACACCCCAGAGGGGAGGGTGAGGCCAGGGAAGGCTTCCTAGAGAATGGGAATAATGGCAATGGCGGCTCTTCTTTTGGCTGAATGGGGGATAAAATCAGGCACAAGGGAGCACTCTAGGCTTTTAAAGCATACCACCTTCCGGTTCTGCTACGGAATGCCCCTCAGCTGTGGCGGTTCCACAGACGAGGCAGCCATTGAGCAGAGTGTGGGAACTCTGGGGAAAGAGAGCAGTCTGAGTGATGGCGCAGAGGTAGGGAAAGCCCGGAGCATGTCTAGGGCCAGGCAAGCTGTTCACCTGGCTTCGGAGTGGGGAGCAGGAAGCAAGGTGGTTCGGGGCCAGGGAAATTAGGAAGCTTGATTGTAAGGCTAAGAAGTTTTGACTTTCTTCTGGGTGTGCAACGGGGAGCCCTTGACTGTTTTAGAGGAGGCCTATGTTTCTGAGCAGTTCATCTGGGCAGTGTGGAGAGGGGTAAATTCGTGGTAGGGAGACTCACTAGACGACTGTCAGTCTGGGCAGAAAATGTTCAAGGTGAAATATGGCCTCGGGGATGGAGAGAAAGCGATGACAGGAGAGAAAAGACCGTGCTGAGTGACCCATCTGACGGGAGAGGAGTGTCAGAGAGGATTTACTGTTCCAAGTACAAGCGTTGGGTGTCATTAGTAGACATGGGGATGGCAGGAGCATGCTCTGGGTGGTATCTGGTGGGGTCGGTTGGGGGACATCACTCTACCCACAGTGGTGTGGACAAAAAAACCAGGACAAAATTAGTCAGGCATCATGCTGGGGTTTCAACAGAAGAGAGAGCATATATCCAATAATCTGTCTAGTCATTACCACCACTGCTTAAAATTCTCTGAAAGCTCCCCATTGCTCTTAGGACAGACTGGTCTTTTCTGTGGCCCACAAAATTGGTGCACCTCTTGTGTCTCACACCCATCCTCCCTTTCTGTATGCACCACACTAGCCTTCTTTCAATCCCACCCATGGGGGATACAGTCACCACTGTATTTCCAACACGAGTAAATAGGTATTGAATAAACTGCTGTTACTTCAGTCACAGGGCCTTTGCACATGCCATCCATGCATCCGTGCTTAACCATCTTCCTTTTCCTCTTGGCCTGCTCAGAGTTTACTTACCTTTTAGATCTCAGTTCAAGTATCACTTTTCCAGGAGCACCTCTCCTGACCTCCCTGATTAGGTCCAATCTCTTTCATATGCTTTATAGATACATGTACCTCCCCTTTCTGTAATTTTACATTGACTTGTAGGAATATTTGCCTAAGGCCCATCTCCCCCACAGACTGTAAAATCCAGGGGGCAGGGAGCAGGGGGCACTGTTCTTTCTGTGAACACTCTATCTCCTATACTCAGCATGGGTAATGGAACTCTGTAATGCCCAGTGGCTATTTGCAGAATGAATTAGTGAGTGAGTGAATGAATGAATGAATATTCCATTGGTGCCTCTGGGAAGGGATTGAGAAGCAGGTTATGCTTGAGAAGCATCTTATAGGACAGACAGAATTTCAACAGATAGTGTTGGTCTTCAAGAAACCAGCACAAAACTAGCAAAAGCACAGAAGAGGGCTTGATCAAAGGCAATTGGTGAATGTCTAGGAGAAATAGGGAAATGGAAATCAAGAGAAACAGAGTTCCAAGGCCAGAAAGACAATTAAGCCAGATTTTGGAAAGATCTAAATGTTGGGGAGGTCTTGGTTCTTAACTTGAGACACTGGGGAGCCATAGAGGGTGGGGAAGGAAGAGAACACCCCCAAAGCTTCTCTCTGGGGAGACGGACATGACTGGGAACAAGTGGCTGGAGACAGGAACTGGAAACAGAAAACCACCAGGCAATTGCAATACCTTTGGTCGAACGTGCAAAGTTGGGGTATTGTAGGTGAGAGATGAGCGGAGTGAAATTCGGGTGGGGAAATGAAAGAAACTTGGCAACAGATGGGAAGTTTAAGAATGAACAAAAGCCACGGGTGGACTGGGCTGTGAGCTCGTAAGACTCATGTCTTTTTTGTCTTTGGATCCCCCCGTAGAAAAAGAGATTCCTTTTCTTAGAAGTCGTGGAAAGGAAACTAATCTGGGAGCTACAAATGCTCAGAGCGGCCATAAAAAGAGAGGAAATCTGGCCCAAAGACCAATTCTATTTGGCTCATTCAGGGTTCAGTTGGCAACATTTAAAAGCAAAGAGATTTCTCATAAACATCCCATATTTCTTCAAGACTGCCCACACTGGTCACCGTGTCCCCCAGGGCACCCTTTGGCTGAGCTCAGGTGGCTCTGCGTGGCTGTTCCCCAGCACTCCACCTGGTCTTACTCCCGGAGGAGTTCCCTCATTACCTGTGAGGGCAGCTGACCAGCTCCTGGACGCTGCTCTTCGGTGTAGCAGGAAACACGACATGTTCTATCACGGATCTGGGGCTTCCTAGAACTGGGGGGCGGGGGTTCGGCCTGGAGGACCTACACTCTCAAAGAAATCTGATGAGATCCAGTTGACAAAGAGGCACGGCAGCACTTAGGGTGTCTCCTGCCACTATAGCGCTCAGGGTCACAGAGCTCACCGGACGCCGTGAAATCTCTGCCACAGTGTAAATAACTACACCGGGGCATATGTGGACTTCATAAAACTTTTATTGATATGTTTATCATGCCAAAAAAGGTTTTTTATTTAAAATTCAAATTCCATTTGAAAAGGAGCCACAAATGATTGTTGGGGTCCCAGCCTGCTCTGGGAGGAGCCCCCACATTCATGAGAAAGCACGCACATTCTACAGCTACGTAATCTGATCACCCAGAACCGTATTCTGGGAAACTCCTAGAGATCCCTTGCAGGATGCCAGCCGTGTCTTTAGTTGGTAGTTGGGAAACAACAACAACAACAACAACATAACTCCATTCTAAGACTTCTCAGAACATTGCTGGCTTTGAAACTATTGACCCTCAAGGATCTACCACCACCCAACCTAGAATATATATGTGTGTGTGTGTGTGTGTGTGTGTATATATATTTTCCCACTGACATATCACTGTTCTTGTTGCTTGCTGCTGGCACATCAGACCCTTAGGATGGCCTCAGCACACCTGGCCTTCCTTCTGGGTGGGATCCTGTGGGTTCCGGCTGTGGATGGGCAGCCCTTCAGGAGCGCTTGGACTTGCTGCAAGTCGGGCACAGAAGCTGCCCCTTGGTGACGATGTACGCCCGGCCGCTCAGCTGCTGCTCACAGCCCTCACAGACAAAGTGCTTTCGGTGCCAGGCCAGGTCTTCCACGCGCTGGTAGTCCTCCGAGAATATGATCTGGGGAGGGGAGCAGAGGAAATGCATGACTTGGGTTCTGTCCCTAGTAGAGACAGTGCGTGGAGGACAACTTGTAGATGGTGGTTCCTCCTCTCCCCATTCTCGTCTTGACCTTTAAATGCATCAGTGGAGGATTCTGACCTAAATCTTAGGCAGTAAGTACAGTATTTGGCACAGGTCATGATTGCATCTTAGCTTCTTAGATGGAAAAAAAAACATTCTCTGCCACAGGCCCGTTTTACTCATCTAGCATCCAGAATACTCTTTGGCCCCAGTCCAAAGCCCAGTTGTGTTCTGAGATGGGATTACATACCCCAGTGAAGACTGCCCAACCACAGCTAAGGGCCAATGGCCAGTCTTCAACAGCAAGGTCACACAGGGTCATGTGGGCTTGGAATAAAGTAACACTTTGGAATATGTATATATGTATATATATGCTCAGGAATCCCTGAGGAGAGCAGAACAGCATTTAAATGCATTTTATGATTTGGGGGGAACCAGCTGCATGACGTTGGGCAAATCACTTCATCTTTCTGTGCCTCAGTTTCCATATCTATGGAATGGGGACATAAAACCGACCCATCCCACAGGGTTTTATGAGTGCTACATGTGTTACTACATGTGAAGTACCTGGCATAGTGACTGAGACACAGCCGAGGCCATGGGACTGTCATCGACCTCTCTGAGCTGTTCTCTTCTCAAATGTAAAATGGAGATAATGATGGTCTCTCCCTAAGAGACCACTGTGAGATGTAAATGGCACGTCACCTATCAAGTATGGAGCAAATGGCTGACCCATTGTAAGCCCTTAATAATGGATGGAGTGTTGCGACTCTAAGTATACTGGTGTCCTCACAAAACTGAGGTTGTGATGGGGCACCTGGGTGGCTCAGTTGGTTAAGTGTCTGACTTCAGCTCAGGTCATGATCTCAGGGTCCTGGGATCGAGCCCTCCCTGCTCAGTGGGGAGTCTGCTTCTCCCTCTCCCTCTGCCCCTCCCCCAGCTCATGCACACGCTCTCTCTCTCTCTCTCTCAAATAAAAAATCTTAAAAAAAAAATGAGGTTGTGGGGCAGGCCTGCCGACAGTCCTTTCCCCTCTTAACCTCTCTCGAACACACAGTTATTAGGTAAGACATTTGTAGGGCTTTAACTTCATATGGAGAGGAACATGTGGAAGGTGGGAGGAGGGGGGAGGCAGATACTGGCTTAAAATGAAGAAGACGTTTCTAACCCTCATATGTGCCAACAATGAAGGTAGTGAGTTTCCTGTCGTCACAGGCATGCAGACAGGAGTTACCATTATCATAATTATCATTGTCACCGTTAATATACCTTAGAGTTCCTCTAGCCTTAACTCATATTGGAGAGTCAAACCCCTTTCATGGCATCTCTATTGTATTAAGTTAATGTTTTAGTATTATATCATGTCCTATCGTATTACCTTATAAGACTACTAGTAGCTCCTATTTATTAATTCCTTGGTCAGACCCTGTGCCAAGCGTTTTCATGAATTATCTCATTTAATCCTCATAGCAACCCCTTGGGATGGGCCTATTTTCCTCCCATTTTATGAGTGGTAAATTGAGGCACAGAAGTTAGGTAGCCACACCACTAATCGTGCAGAGCCAGGTTTGAATGTGGGCAGTCTGCTTTCTGGCACCCGCCGCTCCCCCCAGAGTGTCCTTCCGAACACTTAGTAAGTGCCAGGCATTGTGCCAAGGATAAGACCTGACAAGAATGATGTGTCTGACCCATCCCGAACGACCCCATGAGCGTGAACTAATTTCTGCCCTCCTTTGCAAAGGAGGAAACAGAGGCCGAGGGCAGGACGCGAGCTCTGAGCCTCAGTTTTATCTGTGGATCACGTCCTCAATGAAGCCACACTCACCTTGGCCTCTGGGTCCTCTCCCACGGTAGTGGGAGTACCCTCCCCACTGCCCAGCACCCCCCCCCCCCCGACTCTCACCTCATCGCAGCCAGAGCACCGGGGCCGCAGGCTCTCGCAGTAATGGCGGCCACACCAGGGCGCGCCGTCCTTCCAGAAGTAGATGAGGTCCACCAGCGGCTCAGAGCACTTGACACACACAAAGCAGGTGGGGTGCCACTGCTTGCCGTAGCCTGCCCTGTCTGAGTAGACCACAGGGCTGTCGGCGGGGGCCACTCCCTTGCAGAACTCACAGACCTAGAAGGCAAGAAGGGCACCAGGGACACAAGGTGGTCAGGAGAACACTGTGACACGAGTTCGAGTTTCCACTCGTCTCTTTACTTCCTGAGGGCCCTCCAGCTTACTGTACCTCTCTGTTCCTCAGTTTTCTCATCTTCAAAGTGGGATAATAATATTGCCTACCTAGTAGATTGTTGTGAGGACTAAATAAAGTAGTTGTTTAGCTCAGGGAGTCTCAAACTTTTTATCCTCAGGACCCTCTATATTCTAACAAATTATTAAGAACCCCAAAGAGTTTTTGCTCATATGCATAATAGCTGTTGAGATTTACCATAAGAAAAATTAAAACTGAATAAAAAATGATTTATTAATTCATTTAAAAATAATAAACCGACATGTTAACATAAATATTCACAATTAAAAATAACTGTTTTCCCAAGCTGAAAAATATAGTGAGAAGAGAGGCACTGCTTTATATTTTTGCAAATCTCTTTACTGACTAGCTCAATAGAGGACTGTGGGATTCTCATAATTGCTGTAGAAACTTATCTTTTGCATTATGTGGTTTTCTTTGAAATATATGAAGAAAATCTGACCTCACACTGGTATGAAGTTGGTTAAAGGAAGGGAAGAGTATTTTAATAGGCTTTTCAGATAACTATGGAGATTCTTCCTTATTCTATACCAAAACTGGACAGGTGGTAGTTTCTCAAAAGTCAATGTGGAGTCTGAACCATATCAATCAACCTTTCATCCTGGTTACATTAAAATCCAGGACCACCTTGTACTTTGAATGGATCTTTTACCCATTTACCCATATATAATTATTTTTAATGAACTTTAAGTTTTAGAAGAGTTTTAGATTTACAGAAAACTTGTGAAGATAGTACAGAGAGCTCTCATATACTCCACACCTCAATTTCCTCTGTTCTTAATGTCTTAGAGTAATATGATATACTTGTCACAATTAATTAACCAATGTTGATATGTTATTATTAACTAAAGTCCCAACTTTATTTAGATGTTCTTAGATTTTACCTAATGTTCTTTTTCTATTCCAGGATACATTACATTTAGTCCTCATCTCCTTAGGCTCCTCTTGGCTGTGACTTCTCAGACTTCCCCCTTTTTTTTTTTTTTGGAGAGAGCGAGAGAGCAAGCATGACTGCGGGGGTGGGGGGGCAGAGGGAGGTGGAGAGAGAGAATCCCAAGCAGGCTCCATGCTTAGCGAGGAGCCAGATGCAGGGCTCGATCTCATGACCCTGAGATCATGACCTGAACCAAAACCAAGAGTCAGACACTCAACCGATTGAGCTTCCAGGCGCCCCAGACTTCCCTTGTTTTTGATAACCTTGACAGTTTGGAAAAGTACTGGTCATGTGTTTTGTAGCATGTCCCTCAACTGGGATCTGATGTTATTGTCATGATAACGTTGGGAGGAAAACCACAGAGGTTAATCGCCATTCTCATGACATACTATCCAGAGTACATACTTAATCCGTCAAATCTTTTGAGTCATTTTGGAGTTATTTCTGGCTCCTCACAACTCTGGTGATGCTGATGCAGATGATGGTGCTCTCATTTCCTTAAGTCCAGCACTATGCTCAGGATTGTGCACGCCTTACTAATACCCCTTACAGAAACCCTGGAAACTTACTTCCCCTCCTAATTTAGCTCCCTTTTAAGGAAATCATTATTTCCCTCCAGACATAGAAAAACTGAGGTTTAGAGAGATTCAGTGGTTGCTCAGTAATGGACAGCTGACAGGAGGCAAAGATGGGATTTGAACAGGGGCCAAGCCTGACCTGGAAGCCAAGGTTCTTTCTACTGCATTGTGTGTAGCCGCCAGCAAACTGCAACCATGGCCAAACCCTGCTGCTGCCTGGACCCGTAAGATCCACCAGCTAAGAATGGATTTTACATTTGAACTCCAGTTCAGTGAAATGTTTTCTCCCAAAAAAGAATTCCATTTTCCTCATTAGTGGACCTATATTATGGACTGAATTATGTCCCCCCCCCCCCCCCAGATTCCTATGTTCAAGTCCTAACTCCCAATGTGACTGTATTTGGCCATAGGGCCTTTTAGCAGGTTATTAAGGTTAAATGAGGTCATAAGGGTGGGGCCCTAGTCAGATAGGACTGGTGTCCTTATAATAAGAGAGACCAATCCCCCTCTCTCCCATTCTGTGCACGCACAGAGGAAATGTTGTGTGAAGACACATTGGGAAGGCAGCTATGTACAAGCCAGGAGGAGAGGCTTTATCAGAAACCTATTGCACTGGCACTTTGCTCTTGGACACGTAGCCTCCAGAACAATGAGAAAATAAATTTCTGTTATTTAAGCCACCCAGTCTGTGGCATTCTGTTATGACAGCCCGAGCTGACCAATATAACCCGTATTACAAAAACCTATGCTTAATGATATTATTAGATCTTGAATTTCAGAAATAGAAAACTCAGTGGAAATTTGTTTTCTCTCTTGTTACATAAAGTACCTACATGATATCATCAGTTTTGGCTCTTGGCCTACAACACCTGAAATATTTACCACCTGGCCCTCCACAGAAAATGTTTGCAGAGCCTGGCTTTAGATGAGTAGTCGATCTGACTAAGCATCAGTTATAGGTCAGCCCAAACAGAAATATTATTTTGCCATGCAAAGATGAGTAGGCATATGTTAAGAGCCTAAACACTTGGTATTCTTAAGTTATAGACTTGAATTACATACTTAATATATATTCTTGTATACAAAGAGGAAATAAAAGTTATGATGATGATAAGTAGGGAAAGAAAACCAAACGACGAGGAATGTCCATGTACTGACAGGGGTCCCTAAGCACAGTAGTTGTTGAATGAATGGCTAGATAAAAAATGTGTTTGGCTAATTGATCCAGACTGCCTGACGATGGTCCTTAGAATGTGCTAGACTTGTTTCAGTTATGCCCCCACGAATGAATGGTGTGAGTCCTTCACCACAATGAATACCCTGTTCCCCTGCACATGACTGAGTCCCAGCTCCCATGGAGCTCATCAGAGGGTCTAAGCCAAAAACAAGTGATGAATCATCATTCATTTATTTTCACCATCCCTTCGGCACATCTGGGAAGTGTAAACTCTTTGGCAAGTGCTGTATGAGCACCAAGTGAGTTTTCTGTCTGGCTGGCTTTCTGTATTTCACGGGACGAAATTTCCAGCCCTTTTCCTCCTGCGCGGAAGGGACTTAGTGTCAATCCACCAAACACCCAGTTGGGTATCACTGTGATACACCGGTGGGGCTCCCGACTCCAGATTTCCCAGATGTTGCTTAACATGGAAGCAGGGAAAGGGATACAAATGCACCTGGATGCATCTGGGGAGCACTGGAAGGCACCCACACCCCACAGAAGGAAACAGAGGGATGGGAGGTCAGGAAGGTAGTCTGGGGGCCGTGAGCCCAGGTTATGGTTGCGACTTCTGGAGGTAATGGGGAACCATTACTGGTTCTTGAGGCCGGGGGCACTGCATTTGGTTCACGCTATGGCGAGATAATTCTAGTGGCGGCAGCAGCGTGGAGGGAGAAGGAAGAGAGAATAATCCGTGCCCGCAGAGCTTGGTCCCCGCCACGTCTGAAAGCGCTGTCTCAAGGGCCTTCCTCAATGAGGAGTGTCCCTTCCTTCATTGTTCCCCCGGCATCCCTGACTTACGGCCTTGTTACTACCAGGAGCCTGCCCTTTTCAAAGCAAACAGTGTCACTGCCATTTTATGAAAACAAGATGTCCGGGTAATGAGCCCTGTCAGTATGTGTCAGGAACCAATTTCCTCCTCAGGCCTCTGATTTTCTGTGCTCCTTTCCCTGTCATCTCAAAGGATAGATCTGACAGTGTCCCGGTTCTGTCAGCCTGGTGGCCCCTCAGTCACGAGGGGCAGGCTGGCAACCAAGAGTCAGAATGCTTAGCCTGCTTGGTTCCTATGATCCTGGCCTTGCCTTTCTCTGCACAAACTTATTTTCCTACAACCTTGGTACTGAAGTTGACAATTTCTAAATTGCAGCGGGTGGCTGAGAGTGGGGCTAGCTATGTGACCTTGGGCAAGTTACCCAACCTCTCTGTGCTTTAGTTTTTTTTACCCATCAAATGAGGACTCTAATAATATTAACATCATATCGTTGTTCTTGGGATTAAATGAGATAATAGAGTTAATGGACTTTATAAGGGCTCAATAATAGGTAGCTAAAATCTCCTGTTGTCCATACCCCAGTCCTCTTTATAGAGGAGAGGCCTGTGGCTCAGAGGGGTTAAATCACTTTCCCAAGATGACAAAGACATGTTGAAGGCAGGATGTGTTTTTGGTTTGGAGGCCTGGGGTTTCTTTCCGTAATACCACGATCACGCATATTGAAAGGAGGTTATTCCTCCCATCAATGAGCTTTGTTTTTTCCCCATCTCCATTTTTTCCATCTGTGCACAGCCAGAGGGTAGAGTTGTGTGAACTGCATTGTCAATCACTACCCCAGACTCAGCTACAGTCAGTCCCTTCTCCCAAACCACCCCCTGTAAGACAGTGGTTCTCAGGCCTGAGTCTGCCCTAGCACCCCCTAGAGGGCTTGTTAAAACAGACCATTGGGCCCCATACCCAGAGTGTCTGATTCAGATAGGTCTGGGATGAAGTACAGGAATCCGCAAGCTCCCGGGGATGCTGGTGTGGTCAGGGGACTCAGTTTGAGAACCACTATCATAGAGTGTTTAAAAATGACCTTAAAAATAAGCTCAGCAGAAATGATACCACCAATTTAGTTTGGTTACAGCCCAAAAGCCAATTTGAATTCCTGGGATGCTTAAATTCTAGACAATTTTTAAGAAAGCCCAGTGTGGGCATTCTCAGACTACTTTCCCTATGAAGGAGATACTACTGTGGCCAAGTAAAAGTCCCTTGGGACTATGTTAAAAGGCATAGAGAAGAACACTTACCGCTATCATATCAATTGGTTCTTATTCATACTCTCAACCATCTAAAATCAGAGCTTGCCCTTGAGAATCTTTCTAACATTTGACACATAGCTTAATTTGCAGACTATTTCCCCCTTGAGGGGAGGAGGTGTGGCACAAATCTTTCATTGGTGGAACAAAGGTGAAGTTTCTCCTTGTGCCACTGAAGTTTGGCCCTGTCCCTGTTCAAATGGTGAGAGATTCTGAATGAAAAGGGTCTAAATGAAAGGGTTTGAAAATTCTGTACTTTGGGCCTTTGTCAAGTGTTAAAACACCTGCTTGGAGAAAGCTGAGGAACACTTTAGATGTTGCTGCCTTGGGAGCTAAGACCCCGTAGGGTTGAGGTTCCCTTGGTCATGGTGTGTGGAAATGATGTTGGCAAATTCTTGGACACTCCTCCAACCCATGGATGTCTAAGTCCCTTCTTCTGATTGTTGACCCTCCTTAATGACTTGCTTCTGTTGAACAGAATGTAGTGGGAGGGATGTTACCGATTCCTGAGGTAGGTCATAAAAAAGACAACACAGTCTCTTCCACTGGGATCTCTCTCTCTCTATACACACGTTGGGAGCCCTGAGCAGGCAGGAAAGGAATCCCGAGACCTCTTTGTGAGGGCAACCCTGTGGAGAAGCCACACAGAGAGAGGGGAAGAGGCCCAAGGAGCCCCTTCCTGCCTGGTCCAGCCCAGCTGGTTGTGTCTTCCTAGCATTGAAGCCACAGACCAGTGAGACAACGAGCTTCACAAGCCTCCAGCTCCTAGCCTACAAGCTGTTCCAAATGATGCCACATGGGCAGAGATAAGATATCCGCCACTGAACCCTGCCCGATTGCTGATTTGTGAGCAGGACAGATGTTATTTTTTTAAGCCTCTATACCTTGGGGTGGTTTGATATTCAGCATTAGATGACAAGAACACCCAATGTGGGCAAACAGAATCATTAAGGCTTCTGAAATGGGAGTAACTGAGACACAAAGTGTTTTAGGCAACAGTAGGTTAGGGACAGTGGCCAAGGGTTATGTGGCCAAAGAACTGTCTCTAAGGATGGAGTTGTGTTGGCCTTCAGAGAATGATCAACAGATATGGAGAACCCTCTGAACCAGCAATAATCTCTCTCTTGGGGTTGCCAGAAGTTCTGTCCCAATCATTCTGTTCTTTTCTGGAAGGCTCTTATCCAAAGGCCTACTCAGTCTAAACCCAGAGTGCCTTGTGAAAATCTCACTATTACAATACAGTAAATATTAACACAAGGGCCTTGAATTCAGGCGCTGGGTTCTTTCCAACACAAATACTCAACAATTTATTTATAAACAGCATCTCCCCATTTCCTCTTATGGTGATTATTCACCATCTTTGCAGCCTCGTGTATTCCAGAGGTTTTTCTTTTTTTTTTCTCTTATTTTTCTTTCCTTTTTTGGCCCAGTGTCATTTCTGGCATCTTTAGACTCTTGCGTTCTGTTCCCCCAACCCTGTCATCTTCCTGAGATTCCTCATAGTACAGATTGGGCAGGCTGGGTGCAGTGGTTAGGGTGACAGGCTTTGGAATGAGAGCCATGCCATTGCTTCTTCACCAGTGAGCCCTCAGACAAGTCACCCACCTCTCTGAGCCTCAGTTTCATCATTAGGAACATATGGCAGGCCCTGGCTCATGGGAGATGCTTTACATATGGTGGTCACTGTTGTTGGCCAACCATTTCACCTCATGCTTCTTCTTGGGGCAGATTATTGAATCTGGGGCTCTCTGCCGAGCAAGGTAACATGTTAGGCATTTCTAACTGACTCTCCCTCCTCACTGGTTATCTGATAAAGGGGGAACACGGAGCCAGGAAGGTTTCATAAATGCTACCCTCGGAAGAGAGGCCATCAGCCCAGGGTGTTCTCAAATCCAGCTTTGATGAGTGTATAGGCAAGGACTGGCTTCCCGCCAAAGGAAAAAGCCTTACATGGGATCGTCTCTGTTGCAATGGCTGTGCGAAGTGCCTGCAGCTGCATGGTTGCTGAGGAAATAGAAGCTTCCATTCACTGGAGTCTTTGTGGGGTTTGGGGTAAGGCAGGCCTTAGTTCCAGTTCTGGCTTAACCACTCACAAGCTAGATGACTAGAAAAAGGGGAAATTAGATTTTGTAGGAGAATTCTTAGGATTCAGTAAAAAAAAAAACAACAACTATGTGACGCCATTGGCATAGTGCCGGGGCACAATCTAGATAGTCAAGGGATGGCAGCCGACATCATCATCATCATCGTCATCCTATTAACCTATATAATGGCAAAATAAAGTTGGATAAAATCAAAGTAATTCATAAAAAGCTAGTAACCATCTTTTATAGTGGTTCGAGTTCTGGGGTGAGCAAACTACATCTGTGGGCCAAATCCTGCCCACCACTTGTTTTTGCAAATAAAGTTTTATTGGCACACGGCCATAGTCATCGTTTAGATCCCATCTATGGTCTATGGCTGCGTTAGGGCCACAGGGCCAGAGCGAGTAGTTGTGACAGAGACCGTATGGCTTGCAAAGCCTAAAATATTCACCATCTGCCTTTTACAGGAAAAATTTGCCAGCTCCTGTTTTAGTCAATGGAATATGATGCAGCCCACTCCAGAAAAAAAAAAAAAAAAAGATGCTTGTGAAGCCTATGTGGCAACATGGAAAAGTATTTATAGCATAAAAAATGGGATAAAGGGAATTTTCTGTGGAAAAAAAAAAAATCCCTTTAATGTCATTAAAATATCTCCATTGTAAAGAAGGAGGGACACAGATGTTGAGAAGCTTGGTAACCATGGTGATTTCCTGGGCCTTTTGGCCTGGGTTCTCCAGCTCAGACAGGGCTCAGGATGCGGGGGTGGGGCGCTGGTTTCAAATTCCCAGAGAGGGGCTGGCAGGAAAGCCAGCCTGCTGAGCCCACAAGCCAAACATCTGCTGCACAAAGGTTTGGAAGTCCCTTGCCCACAAATATGTCCCTTGTTGGGGCAGGAGTCGGGCTGAGCAGCCAGCTGCTGTAAGTTTCCATCTGAGAGGCAGACCTCGGTGGGAGGGGTGCTGAGGGGAAGGGGCTGGGTGGGGGGCACCGGCAGGGATGATAAACACTAAAGGGTGGGGATTACTCCGAGTGCTATGTTCTGGCTTTCTTTCCCCTTCCTTCAGTTACAAGTTTGGGGTGTAGGGAGAGGCGGAAATTCCACGCCCAGGAAATCCGTATATTTCATTTCTGAGAAAATATCAAGCAAGTAAGCATTCTAAAGGCGGGGAAATGGTTTGGTGGGGCTGTTAACAATCAGAGCACTGAGGTCATTGCCCTCGTGGCCCAGGCGCTCATAGGTTCCATCTAGGTGGGAGAGGTGGGGAGCAGAGGGCCTGGAAAGTCGATATGGAGCTTATCCATTCTGGAGCAAATGTTCCAGGTTGCTGCAGTTGGCAGTTCCCTGGCCATGGAGCCCTCTGAAGCCCTCCAAACCCAGGAGAACTCATGGTGGGTGAGACTGGGGTGCGGTGGGCAAGTCCTTCCATTGTTCTTGGCATGCAGACAAGAGGCCCCCAGATTCTTCACTGGATTGGGCTGTGGGTGACTCCAAACACTGCTGCTCATCCAGCAAACATAAATGAGCACACCTTTGTGGTGTTGGTCCCACCCCAGGGCTGCTCATACTCCTCAGGGCTGGTGACACACAAGGACCTGGGATGGGAGTCCCAGCCCCACCTCTTATCAGCAAGCCTCTTAACCTCTCTCTGCATCAGGTTCCGCATCTGCGAAATGGGTGTAACAACCCCTACCTCTCCTACTAGTTGTTAGGAGAGTTCGAAGACATGAATATGCCTGCTGAGGGTTCGAAGACATTAACAGTTCCCCTCCCACCTGCCCCCCTTCCTTGCCAGCATATACACATGGGGCAAGTAAAAGAGGGAGGGGAGATATTTTGGGTTTTTAATTGGCCTCACTGATTCAAAGGGCACACTTCAGGTGACAGCGGCTGTTAGCCCCTGGGATTTTTCTACTGCGGTGTCTCCTCATGAAGACAGATACCTCCGACAGCATTTCCCAGGTGTCCTGCGTCTCTTAACCTCAATTTAATAATGATGCTTTTGAAGAGGGTTGCTCTGAGGTAGGCAAGGGCAGCCACAGCTCTTGGGTTCACTCCTCAGATGTGCCTCGGCTGATGTGAGGTTCCCCTGTCCCGTCAGGGGGGCCTGAGTGTGGGCCCGGAGCTGGAAAGCTGGGGTGCACATCTGTGAGCTGGACTCAGATCTGAATAACCCCGAAGGCCCAGCCACACGGGGGAGTTGGGCTCAGAGGGTGCTGTTCCCCCCAGCCGCCTGACCCACCCACTGTTCTCAGTGGCCTCACCCCTAACTCAGCCCCTGGGGCATTTCCACATGGGCAATTTGGAAAAGGCTTCTGGCAATAGCGTTCCTCGGGTCTGGATAACCCTTTCCTCTGAGCACATTTTGGTGGAGGGGCTTGGTGAGGAGGACTCCAGGGTCTGACTCAGCCGTTGCTGGCTTCAGGCCCCTCCCAAGCTGTCTGAGGAAGGACACCACGGTAACAGGCGGACAGCAGCTTGACGGAGCCAAGCGAGTTCACTGGAGAACCGCCTGCCGTGTAGGCTGACTGCAGTGCGGAGGAAAGGGGGCTTGTGGCCTCAGGCTGCTGAGTAGTGTGGTTGCGTGGGGTATAAAGCAGTGTATAAAGCAGTTCTGGGTTTCCAGAACTCCCCATGGACCATTCAATGGGGAATGGGGAATGGGAGAGTGCTGTGCAGTGTCCTCAAAGCTGGACTCCCTAAGCCAGGAGGCCAAATACATCTAGAAAATGCCTGTGTTGTCATCTCTTCGATCCTCACCATATGCCAGTTTGGCGATATCATTTTTCCTGAGCTTATATATAAAATTATTTTTATACTCTTTAGCAGTGGTTCTCAAAGGGTGGCCCCCAGACCAGCGCCAGCATCGACCTGGGTGCTCAGTAGAAAAGCTGAGTCTCTGGCCCCACCTGCCCCTACTAAGCAGGGAGCTCTGGGGTGGGGCCCAGCCCTCTGGATTTTAACCAGCCTTCTGGGTGATTTGAGAACCATTGCCACAGCCTACCAGAGGCTCTCAGAAAATCCTACCACAAAGAAACCCATGTAGTTTTGGTCACTCTCATGTCTCCTAAACTTACATGGCCATGTAACCCCTTTATGGCCTAATATCCATTAGTTTTCCAAGGAACAAGCTTTGGGCAACAGGAAAGATGGACTTGGAGTCTGACAGGTTGGTTCAAATCCCACAGCTTTTCTTTTTAAGTTCTTGGGTGGTTGGGAGCTTTAAATCAGATACTCTAGTGCTTAGCGCTACCCTTGATTCAGAGAAAGCCTGCCACACATAGCTGCTAACGATAGTAATAATGATCATTCTTTGGATGATAAACCATACTATGTCACCAATATAGTTCTAAGAAAATAGGTTTCATGTGTCCTTCCTTTTGCTTCCATTTTTTCCCCTAAATCACTGCTTGGATTTGGGGTGTCAGTCTGAGTTCTACAATTTCCTCCCCACATCTGGGTTCTCAAATTGAACGCCCTAGCCACTTCTGGCAGAGTTCATTATCCTCATCAGGGGAGCAAAAATCAGGATTCCTGCCTGATGCCTGGCTCTGGTAAACTGTCCTACACTGCCCTTTTATGAGAAATAGAAGGCAAAGCACACAGGATGGCTAGCACCCATGTCCACTTAATGCGGCTACTCACTGGGCTAAGGCAGAGCAGTGCAGGGAGCATACATCCACAACTAAGTTTGGGGTTGCTGAGGACACACTATCTATATTCTATGTCTATCTAGCTGCCTTTATAGGATTTGCTCCCTGGATTCAAGGAGATAAACAGGGAGTTATAAATAAGAGCACCCAGCCTTTTTTCTTCCTGGAACAGATCATAAGCAGGGTTTTATAACTCTGCATCATGTAGTAGGACAAGTATCGGATCCAGGTTCTACTCCTTAGAAACTATGGGACCTTGGAAAAGTTACCTACCATCTCTGAATCTCTGATTCCACACCTGTAAAATGGGTTTGGTGAAATTCATCCCACTAGGCAATTGTGTGAATTAAACAAAGACCTTGAAAGAGTGGGCAGGTATCTGGCACAGAGCAGGTGCTTAATAAATGTGAACTTGAATCCCATCATCCTCCTGGGCAATATGGCCATCTAGATTGTCTCCATCGTTCGAGGCTCTATTTAGTTAGAACACTCACTTATTCATCCATTTGTTCATTCATTCCTGGTTCACGTATTTATTGAGCACCTACTATCTCTATCAGTGGCATCTGCTGAAGATACAGAGATGAAAAAGACAAGCCAGCAGCACCTGGAGGTGACATAAATACATGACATACAGACCTGAATCCACTGATTACATGACTAATTATCTAAGCAAGATTGGGGTTAGGGTAAGGAAGGAGAAGGCCGTCTTCCCCAGCCAGCCCAGCCCAACCAATACTGGCTTCCTTCAAATTCCCCGTTCATTGTCTGATCTTGTTGTTTATATACTTCCAAACTGTCACAACTACTTCCTAAAGTTGACGGTAGGCAGAGACCCAGCATCTCAGGCCACCTTTGCCCCACTTCCCTGCTGTGCAAATATGTGGGGCTGAGTAGAGGATAAAATACGTTCTCAGATCAGCATCTCTCTCCTGGGAATGGCAATTGGGAAGTGTCACAATGACTTAAAGAGATCGCCCTCCAACTTGGAATTAGGTGGTATTTATGCTTTAAGGACCGATGACTATTTGGATAGAGAGCTGGATGGAGAAGAGACTAATTTATGAAACATGGTAACTGATCTAAATTTTTTTTAAGTTGCTGGGACATGTATTCTTCCTGAAAAAATAGGTCTTTTCAACATATTTCCAAATTTGTGGTAGGGAAAATAGGTTTTGTTTTTTGTCTTAAAGTTCTCAGATTAGGGGCGCCTGGGTGGCTCAGTCAGTTAAGCGTCTGAGGTCGTGATCTTGGTTGGGGTCCTCGATCAAGTCCCCCATCGGGCTCCCTACTCAGTGGGGAGTCTGCTTCTGCCTCTCCCTCTGCCTCATCCCCCCCTGCCCTCTCCCCCCGCTGCTTGTGCTCTGTCTCTCTCAAATAAATAAATAAATAAAATCTTAAAAAAAAAAAGTTCTCAGATTAACAGTGTGAGGCCATAGTTCACTGGATGGCAATCCCAGATGAATGGGCCAACACATGGAGATTGGACGTACAGGATGAAGGTTTTGGATGACAAGTTTGAGTCACTGCAGGGAAGAAGGAGCCCGGCCCTCTCTGAATGTAGTGACAGCATCATTGGGGCTGCCATCTCCCTGGGATGTCTGGCTCACACAGGTACCTGCCAGTCTGTTAGCAGCAAGGCAGGTAATTTGCTTGAGGGCTCCCTGTATTGGGACATTTATCTCCAAATCCCAAATAGAGGCAGTTGAGGCCAGTTGGCTGATAGGGGCAGAGGGCAAAAGGTAGAAGGGGGCCAGAGGCCAGGAAACAGTAAACACCAGTCCTTGGTGGCACCTGCCTCAAGCTAGTCCTCTTACCTCCTGTGGGGCAGATTCAGGCAAACCAATCCATGAGACACTCTGGCTTCTGCAATTTTTCTCAAACAGCCCCCAGGAGCTCACTCCTTTACGGCATATCTTCTACACACTACTCGAGGACACTACCAAAGCACAGCTCAGATCCTGTGACGCCTCCCACCGACAGCCTGCCACAGCTCCCCATGGCCCTCAGAGGGATGTCCAATATCCCTGCTATTTTCCTATGTGGGGACAGGGTCTTCTGCCTGTTTGATTTCCTGGGGCTTGGCGGAGAGTACAGGCTAGTCAATACTCAAGGGACGAATGGATGGCTTGCCGCTTTAGGAAGCGTGCCCCTGCTGACCTGGCCAGCCTCGTGTCCCCACGCCCCCTAGCACACCGTGCTTTCAGTCACATGGGACTCTGCTCAGGCCTCTGGCTCCACCGTGCTCTCTGGAACTTTTGTACATGCTCATCTCTATAAGGCGGCACAGGGCTTCCCTGCCAAGCCTGAAGACTTGGATGCATCCTGGTTATTCTTTCCAGGCCAGGCTGGGCCCCAGCTCCTCCTCCAAGCCGACCCTCACCCCAGCCTCACCGATGCCCTTTCTCTAAGCTGTGACAGTTTGGTAGTCTGGGACCTCCGCTGGACGATGAGCCTCACCGATGCCCTTTCTCTAAGCTGTGACAGTTTGGTAGTCTGGGACCTCCCCTGGACGATAAGCCTCTCAAGCACGGTGATCGTGTGTGATTTTCCGCAAACAGCGCCTGGCCCAGAGTAAATGAGCACCGCATAGCTGCTGGCGGGATGAACACGTGAATGGATGCATGAATGAGGGGAAGAGCCTGGAGCTGGGGCCCCAACCGCGCAAGCCCCGAGCCTGGTGGTTTCAGCCACACCGGGAGGCCGGGGAGAGACTTACGTATTCTTTGGATAGGTCGCCGATGCTGCCGTTGGTGGTTGGGGCCGTGGTCTCCGTGCCCTCTGGCTTTTCCGGCTGCTTCCCCTCCTCCTTGGGCAAGCCCCCCTGCCCAGGGAGGGCCACCTCTCCCACGCCCAGCGCCTCGCTCTTGTACTGCTTGACAAATTCTTCCATCACTTTCACCTCATTCTCCAGAAGTCCACGGCAGCGAGAGGGGTCCTGGTCGTAGATGGGGAGCTGGTGCATGAGCTGGCGGCGGCGGTAATAGGCACCCTCGGTGCCTGTCACTGGCTGCTTCTCCTTCGGGATGAGCTCCATGTACTGCAGGCCCTAGTGGGGAGGAGATAAAGCAACTGTGATTTGCAGGCACCCACGCAGAGATCTGGAACGGGCGAAGTTTCCAGCTTCTTCGGGTTTTCTGCAGAACCTGAGGACGGTCAAGGCCACGATGTTGTGAATCTGGCAACACCCCAGAGAGGCCTAAATAAGTTTCTGGATGAGAATGGTGTACTTTAAGTCAGTGTTCATTTTAGATTCACGGACTTTGAGATACAGGTTTTGTTTCCTTCAACACTGAACATTTTTACTTCACTCACCTCATGGCAATGCTCCTAATTAAAAAAAAAAAAGTCAATCTAGCTTAAAATTGCTTTTCTTAGAAAAGTATAATTAAATCATTATAGGCATAAGGTATTTCATGGTTTATTAATTTAAAAACAGGCAAAGGCACCTTCTAATAGAATGAATTGACAAGGTCTCAAGGTAACATTTCCACATCAGTATGACTGGTAACCATCTGAATATTAATATGTCCATAGATAACTGTCCAATTTGGCTTTTTTTTTTTTTTTTTTTTAAGTGAACAGTAATCTTATACTTGGGTGGCTGCCAGGGATGGGGAGATTAGGGGGAGATAAAGGTCAAGGCCAGACAGCATGAGAAAGTGTGAAAGGCAAATTGTTTTCCTTGACAACTGTTCTTGGCGTCTGGGCTTGCCCCTGACTGTGACCCTGACACCCCCAGTAGGTTGCTTGATTCCCACTGCCCAGGTGGCTGTTTCCATATTAACCCTCTTGGAACCTGCCTGCCCCATATCACATCACTTGGGGCTCGACTCATTTTGGAACTGAATTGTGTGAATCAACATGGAAAGTCATATAGCAATTCATAATGACACCGCCTTGTTGTTGCCTGATGTTGGGGAGTAGGGGTGAGGAAGTGGAGGGAGGGGTGTACTAGTCCAGAGCCTGGTTTGCTGAGTTTCATAATAAATGCATTCTGGATGAGAGCAGTTTTGGAGAAGGGAGAGGCAGGTGACCCGCGTTCCCATGGGACTCATGAAGCGAGCGACAGCTGTGGATGCTCCCTAGGGGGCTCCGTCCTAGATCCTGGAACATCTGGCTGAGGCTTCTTCTGGCTCTGTGGGCTCATGGCATACCCTGTTACTATCCCTTCATCTGCAGAGTCCCCAGCACTTTTCCAGGTGCTTTGCCAGATACAGGAGATGGCCTAGGTGGTGGACAGAGTCCTGGGGTGTCAGAAAATGTGGGGTTGTAGCTCCTGCCCTGCTGTTGTTCTCTGTGTAAGACTGAGAAAGCACCCAGACCCCCTGGGCCTCAGTTTCATCATTTGCAAAGTTTGGGGTAGACAGACTGCATGATCTTCAGGGTCCTGACCCCTGTGAGAATTCTGTGGTGACCTCACTCAGTCCTTACCTCAACTATGAGAGAGAAGCGGTAGCACCGACCCGAGTCTACAGGTCAGGAAAGTGGCTCAAGGAGTCCATGGATTCTGGTTGGCCCAAGAGGCCAAGACCCTGAGCCCCCACACATGGAAGAACAAGAAGCACAAGGGGGCCACTCAGCTGACTGTGTGTCTGGAAAGGGCTGAGTCCTAACTCTGTCTGGGGAAGGCAGGGGGGGATGTGGTTTTTCTCCGGGTCAGTATGAAATTGCAGGGGGCTTCCAACACGAACATTCCAGGCAGGTAGGTGTGAAGAATCTAGTCTCACACTTTGGAGTGCATAAGAATCACTGGATGACATTGTGACTCTGATTTAGGAGTCTGTGAGGGGCCTAGAAGTGAGCACTTTTGCAGGTCCTCCTGGGTGTGAAGCCGGACATCTGAGGATTGGGGCCTCTCTGGGGACAGTGGGTGGCGGGACAGGATGTGACCCTCAGAGGACAGGGAAAGCAGCAGACCAGCAGCCTACAGGCTGGGGCAGGGCACAGGGCCCTGGGGAGACGGGTTAAGGCCAACAAGATGGGCTGTGGGGGGCAAATACCTACCACAGCCATTCCAATTTTGTGCTGGGGCCTGCCCTGCTCCCAGGATCTAAGGAGGGATTTTGGAGAAGTAGAAACAAGAGCATTGCTCACTGTGCCAGAATGGGCACCCAGACTCGGCCATCATCTCATTCATTCCAAGTGCTGAAGCAGTTCCAGTTGCATGGCTGATGGAGCTCATGGGAGCGGAGCATAACCTCTTCTCCTACAAAGGCTGCTGACCCCCCCAGGTTGAGTGGTTGAAGGCATGGTGGTGCCTATGATCCGGGCACCCTTCTAGGTGCCTGACCCATGCTAACCCATCTAATTCTCACAGAACGCCTAGGAGGAAGGAATTAATATTACCCCTCGAAACACTGAGGCACAGAGAAGGAATCTCCTGAAGCTCCCACGACGCGTCTGTAGTCGAGACAGTTTGGTACTCAGCAGCTTGGGTCTCAACCATGTGTCTATGACTTCTCTAGAAGATGAATGATTTGCCAAGAGAAAACGATTTCCTCCAATCTCTAAGGGAATTTCCTTTGGTCTTGGGCAGGGTGAGGAGGCTGTATAAGTACTGCTTAGGGCCACCATCCCCCAGTCCCTGGATACGTCTGTGACTCCGCCTTCAACAGCAGGTATCCCTCCCTGTTTTGCGTTACAATAAACACTGCGGTAGAAGTCCTGCAGCAGTGGCTCTCTGCAGGTGCTGGCCACCTGCTTGTCGATCCTGCATTCAGTGTCCTTTCCTGGCTCTGTCCTGGCCACAGGTGTTTGTGGCCCGCAGAGTTAAAGGATTCCTGGGCAGGGCCCTGGAGACAGGGAGTGTTCCTTCCCCAGGAACCCAGTGTTCCTGTCGCAGCTCAAAGCCCCAGCTGGGCAGCGCAGCATCCCGCTGCCCCTGGCGTGTGTTCTGTGATGGCTGGCCCCGCCTGGCTTGCCTTGTCTGGCTGGCCCTGTCTGGCTGGCCCCAGCAGCCGATTGACACACCTGCGGCAGACTCTGCTCACTGACCCCGGGGAGGGTAACAGAGTCTGCCGTTCAGACAACCACATTGGTTGGCGTGGGCTTGGGAAGGGGATGATGGGGACAGAGGGCTGGGTCAGAGTCAGCTGCCTGTGCTGCTCAGAGCTTGTAAGAGAATCTCTCAGGAATCTCTCCAGGAAGCTGATTAAGGTCATGTTCCCCAAACCTTTAGCAAGAAGCCTTTTCTCGGAGCAGCTGGAAAGGTTGGCTTAGGTTTCAAGTTTTTCACGAGGACTTTTCTGAGTCATTTGGTGCTCTGCTGTCTGGCTGGGACATCCTGGGTGAACAGGTTCCCAGAATCGGGCTTTATCAGGAGAGGAATCAAAGGGCAGAGAGAAAAGTGGGAAAGAAAGGTGCTTTATTCCCAGGGTTGGGCAGTAGAAAGGGCATGGACTCTGGAATCGGAAGACCTGATCCTGCCTATTCTTTCTGCTTCTCCAGCTGTCAGGCAAGGACGGTCAGTGGGCTTCATGGTACATGTCAATCCTAGTCAATAGTGGCTACTCGGAGTGCTGTATTGAGGAGGATTCTGAGGCCCAATGAGGGCTCTGTGAGAGACAGTGCCCTGACTGACCAGCAGTGTTTGCCATGGGTATGGGAGTACAGGATGAGGTATGAGTGCCACAGCTGCGGAGCCTCCTCAAAAGCCTCTGTTTGCTCCCCTGTAAAATGGGGTTATTATGCACGTAGGGAGTGGTGAGGTGTTGATGATATATCTGTCTGTCTGTCTGTCTGTCTATCTATCCATCCATCCAGAATGCTCAATGGATGCTGGTTCCCTTCATCTTTTCCTCCTTGCCTCCTCCCAAATCCTGGATAGCCTTCAAACATTTGCCCAAGTCCCTCCCTATTCTTAGAAATTCTTATTCCCTTAAAAGTGCTAATCCAAGATACCTGCTTCTTTCTGCCTCTCCTCCTACCTGTCTGGTTCTCCTGGCCTGGCTTGGTAGGGAAGAGCCTAAGCTTTGGAGTGAGGGAGGCCCGAGTCCAAGGCCTGGCTCTGCCATTTAAGCCAGCTATGGGACAGTTGGCTAGTTGTGTCACTTCTTGGAGCCTCAGCATCCCCCTCTGTGGATAAGTGTAGTCATAGTCCATCCCTAACAGTGTTGGAAAATTAGATGAGACCATGCATGTACAGCTCTTAGCATAGTGCTTGGCACAGGTAAGTACTCAATAAATATTAGCCATTAGGTTTATTGTGACTAGTCTTCAAAGGCTTAAGAATTTTTCCGTTTTTCATTCTGGTTGGGAAGGATGACAGCAAGATCCAGTCCCATTTCCAAAATATAATCAGTCCTGATCACTTGGTAATTAAAAAAAATGTTGGGAGGGTGAATGGGAAGAGAGAACTGTCCAATCTCAGAAAGGCAACTTGCTCAGGCAGGCCAGATGGGGGGCAGACAGAGGGCCCTTTATACCATGTGGTTTTATGAGCCAGCATTAATCACAGCCTGATGATGCCTTCCTCTGGTTAGTCTGGGGCCGAAGCGCTTGGGGTTTTCACCAGCCAGTTCCTGACGCCCACAGCCAGCTCTTTTACGAGCTGCTTGCTTTAGTTTCCACTGACATCTTGGAGACCTGCTTGATGGCTTACCCAGACCTGGGCGCTGGAGGCAGACCCGCATGCAGAGCCGCCCAGCGTGTCCCGGCACTGCTGTTGTTGGACGTCACCCTCTGTGGCCCGGATATGCCCCTCCAACTGGCGAAGTCCAATTAACCATGCTGTGTTTCCTTACACGTAAAATAATTCCTATTTCACAGGGTGGCTGAGCTCACAAATGCTGACATATTCTTTTAAAATATGTCTTCAAAAAATATAGCATTTAAAAAAGCATCTTGCCAATCTCCACTTGATCTAGAAGGGAGTCCCCCCTCCTTTCCCCCACTTAAGCTACAGCCTAGAACTGTGCTGCTCAGACTCTCTATGGTGAAGGATCAGTTTTTTTTGTTTGTTTGTTTGATTTTTCCACCTATTGTAGAATGATTTGTGGGCTCACTGCATGAGATGAGAATGTAGCTCATGCCACATTGAGATTTCCACGTGAGTCTGACGACAGTGGAATTCTCTTCAGTGAGAGGAGGTCTCTGATCACATGCCTGGATGCCAATTGCTACTAAATTTCCCCAGCATTTCTTCTCAATTTCTGTACCTCTCGTTGTGGGCCAATCACAGGATTTTGTGGCAGTGTCAGTCCATGGACCACATGTGGCCAGAAGGGTGATATAGCACAAATACTCATCAAACCTACTATGTGTCCTGCATGGTGCAAGGTGCTGGATAGGATGGTGCACAGGACAGGCATGGTGTCTGCCCTTGTGGGCCTCGTTTCACTCTAGTGAGAGAGATGATAACTAAGCAAAGGTGCACATAAGATAACTATACCTTGCAATCAGAGCTTCTAAAGAAACACTGGAGAACTGAGAGAGAAAAAATGTAGCTGGAGGGTAGGTGGCATCTGCTGTAGATTGGGTGGTTAGGGAAAGCCTGTCTGGGACCTGACTGTCAGAAAGACCCAGCCATGCAAAGAGCAGGAAAAGGATATTTCAAGTAGAGGGAACAGCAAGTGCAAAGTCCCTGAGGAGGGCAAAAGCCTAGAGCGTTCCAGAGCAGGAAAGAGGAAGGTCAGGGCACTGTAAGGTAATGAGTGAGGGGTCATAGCCGGAGCTGTGGGAGGAGCCTGTGGGGATATGACCATGTAGGACTCTGAAGTCTCTCCTTTTTCCCCAGAAGAGATTTAATTAAAATGCCAGGCTTGCATCTCTAAAACTGTAGGACCTTTTTAATCTCATTGACTTGTGGAAATCACCTAGGCCCTTGCTATTCCAGGTGAGGTCTGGGGGCCAGCAGGATCGGCATCACCTGGGAGAGTGTCAGGAGTGCAGAGTCTCAGGACCAGCCCCAAGCTTACTGGATGTATTTCAGCAAGCTGTCCAGATGACGTATATGCTTGCTGAAATTTGAGGGGCACTGGTCTGGTCCGCTGGGTCTTGAAGGTGGCTGCATGTGGGATTACCTGAGGAGTTAAATGCCCATGTCTGGTGATGGCGATCCTGCAATCTAGAGCTTCTGATTTAATGGTCTGGGCTGAGGCCTGTGCATGGGGACTTGTTATGGGTCTTTGTAGTTGGGTGGCCAGGGTGTGACCTTGTCCTTCTCTGGGTGCCTCTTCCCCGGGGTTGTGTAAAGCTAGTTTGGTTCTCCCTTCCAAGCCCAAGAGGCCTCTGCTGTTGGAGAGGGGAAAGAACTGTTTCTCTGCTCCCCCACAGGTGTGCAATGGGTATATCCCAGGCCACTTTGAGGGGAAATGAACATCTCACACATGAAGACAAGCACTCTGAGAGTTTGGAATGATAAACCATCCTTTGTTCAGAAGTGGGGAGCCCATAAGGAACCATGGACGACCCTGGACTAGAGCTGGAAGGGCCTTGGAATTCATAGAGACACTTTTATCCATTTCATGGATGAGGAAAACCGAGGCCCAGGGAATTTTCACTTCAAGATCACATAGCGAGGCAGGAGCAGGTTCAGAACTAGAGCTATTCCTATCATTTCTATAATCTCGCCCTCTTCTGACCTTATCTTTGACATTCAGGCATGACGAACATGTACAAGGATAGGAAAACAACCACTTGGTTGGAGGAAGCTGCCTTACCAGTTTCTGGGTGACTCCAGGAGGGGCCCACTCATAGGTGATGGTGTCAAAGGTGGGATCTTTCCCAGTGGCAATGGGATTGGTCATGATCATCCGATTCCTCTTATAAATCCGGATGCCGTCCCCGCCTTTCACCCGGGCCGTGAGGGTGGAATACTTGGAGTCCATCAGCAAGCGGCCAATTTTCCGATCGTCTTCCAGCTCAGAGCTGAAGCAGTGGTCTTCGTGGCTGCATTTGCATGACTTGCATATTTTCCTGGGGTGGGAGGTTAATTGGGACATGTGAGATCAACCTCCAGAGAAGAAGAGCAGAGTCTCCTGCTGGTAGCATCTGCCTTTTTGAAAGCAAGTTCAAGGTTCGACTTTAGTAACTTGTAAGGGTTGGCAGCAAGACAAATGGTAACCTGAGATCAAAAGGCCTCTGGGATTGGGAACTGCATTTGGGAGACTATCAGTCTATCTGTGGGGAATGTGGGATGTGACTTTTGCTGGTAAAAAGAACAGCACATTTTTACTCACTTTGGGTGTGACAGCAAAGGCTGTTTCATTCATTAGAGATGCTCGAAAGCAGGAGTCTTTATGACCTGTGGGCTGAACCCGGCCCACAACCTCCTTGTGTAAATAATGTTTTATTGGAACACAGCCATGCTCATTCACTTATATATTGTCTGTGGATGCATTTGGGCTACAAGGGCAGACTTGAATAATTGCAACAGAGACTGTGTGACCCACAGAGCCTAAAATATCCACGATCTGGTCCTTTGTAAAAAAAAAAAGAAAAAAAATCGCTGACCTCTGCTCTAAGGAATTATTGAAATTATCTCCCAAGATTCATGAGCCTTGGAACTTCAGCAGCTTTCAACTCTTTAGCAACCATAGTGAAGTTAGAATACAGCTGAAAATTTTCTTCAAGGAATGGGTGGATAGGACCCAGGGGGGAAGGGAATGAGCTCAGAAAACCCCGTGGGCTGGAGAGATTGATGTTCACTGGCAAGGCTTTGTGGTGAGGCTGAGAGAAGGAAAAGCATCCTGGGGAAGCGTCACATTCACTCGAAAGCCTGATGCTTCTGTCTGACAATTAAAAACTAAAGCATCTGGCTGCTTTGTGCCATGCTGTTAAGGTTTCAAAATCCAGAGTGTTCCCGGTATAGAGGAAAACCGCTTCCCTCCCTTTCCGGCCTGACACCTGAGTCCTGCTGTATCTCAGCTGCTCTCACGCATGAGATTTGAGAACTTGTTAAGTAAAGTGAGCAACGTCAAGACCTGCAACAGGGGTGAGGCAGGACCGAGCAGGAGAGATGCCACCGCAGTAGCAGGAGTGCCTCACAGCCAGGCGTGCCTGAAGGAATCCTCCTTTTTTTCCATCAGTAGTTTTTCTTTTTAAGATTTTTTAATTTATTCATTTGACAGAGAGAGAGAGAGAGAGAGAGAGTGGCAGGCAGTGGAGAAGGAGACTCCCCGCGGAGCAGGGAGCCTGATGCGGGGCTCGATCCCAGGACCCCGGGATCATGACCTGAGCCGAAGGCAGACGCTTAACTGACTGAGCCACCCAGGTGTCCCTTCCATCAGTAGTTCTAAACTAAGGTCACACCCCCAGGAGGCAAGTGGCAACGTCTGAAGATACTTTTGACTGTCACTGTCATAATGGGGTGCTCCTAGCTTCTATAGGGTAGAGGCCAGGGATGCTGCTAAACATCCGTAATACAGAGGACAGCCCCCTCCACAACAAAGAATTATCCTGTCCAAAATGTCAATAGTGCTGAGGTTGAGAAACCCTTGTCTAATGAGGGACATCCCACTGCAACCTTCTAGGAGCCTACAGTTGGGGTGAGAGAGGGAGAGAAAATCAGATGGACACTGTAACAGAGAATAAGGTTGGGCCCTGTGAGGGCTGCATATGCTCTGGGGTGGTTCTGCTGGTCTGGACCAGTTCCCCCCAGCCTGTAAGTATGGGGCACGTGGAAAAAGGCTCAGGGTGATAAGTGTGGGAGACAGAGGGTTACAGAAAGTTAGACATATTTCTCTAGTGCAAGGCTGATTCTTGTTTTTAATGCACTGATGTACAGTGTGACTTTAAGGCGGGGAGAATGCAGCATTTCCAATGTTCTCTGAAGAGAAGCTTGCAGTCCAAGTTCACATGCAGTGGGCTACAATTTGAGAAATGGTAAAATCGATGATCTCAAGGATAATTCCAGTACTTCAAAATGGAATATGACCCTGAAGATGATGCAGGGCAAAAACAAGAAGTCTTTTCTTTTTGTTCTCATAAGAAGGGGTTGCTCATTTTACAGAATTGGGGCACTTTATTCATAATAAATATCCTCTTGCCTCTCCCTTTTATGAGCCAGGCATGAAGGAGACTGTTTCTCTAGGGTAGGGGGTAGCACCACTGGTCTACACGTGGGGAGTGACAGCAGCAGAGGAGGAAGTGGAAGGAGGAAGAGGAAGGAAGTGAGGGAAAGCCTGGTGCCCCACGAGATCCTCTGAGCCCCAAGGCCTTCCATGCATGGAGCTGGGTGGGGAAGCTGCCATTTGCTTTTTTGGTTAATGAGACTCTCAGGATGCTATTAGAGATGTAGCGAATGCAAAACAGTTTGAAATGGAAAATGCTGACGGATATGAGATATTCTCTGAAACTGTGTCAATGTTCTTTCTCCCTTTATTCATACCATCGTGTTGCCAGGCACTGTTGCTGCGGTTCTATAGAAGAAGAAGATACCCCTTAGACCAACTCCACTCCTTCCAGGCACCCAGACTGAAGGGGACACAGACACACCCAGAAAGAGCCTCAGCGGTATTAAAATGGCTATTTCTACAGTCTGTCCTGGGCTACCTGCAATGCTGGAAAAGGCAAAGCCTTGGACTCTAAGCTCAGCCTGAACACTAGCCCAACACAGCCCATGGTCAAGTTTCTTATCTGACAGTGAGATAGTTACATCAGGAGTTGGCATACTACATTCCATTGGCTGAGTCTGGCCCATCCCCTATTTTTGTACAGCCTGTGAAGTAAGAAAAGTTTTTACATTGTGACATGGTCGGAAAAAAAAATCAAAAGAAGATTACTGACACAGGAAAATGATATGAAATTTGAATTTCAGTGTCCTGAAATAGAGATTTATGGGAACATAATCACATTCATTCATTTACATATTGCCTATGGATGGTTTCACGCTACGAGGGCCAAGTTGACTAGTTGTGCCAGAGACCATATGGCCTGCCAAACTGAAAATGTTTACGAACAGGCTGTTTACAGAAAGGTAGCTGACCCTTGGTTTTCAAACTTTGCTGCACATCTAAATCACCTGGGGAGCTCGGTAGACTTGGAGATGCCCCACCCTTGCTCCAGCTTGTCAGATTCCATGGGTCCGAAGTGGGATCTGGGCAGGGGTACTTGTAATCCTGTTCAAAGGGGATCTGGATGCCCATCAAATTGCCAGAATCCTTAGTCGGTGCCTTTCAGGAACTTAAGCAGCTCTGGTTGACTTTCTCTGGTCTCTCAAAAAGCACAGGAAGCCCAGCTCTTTGGGCAGAGTCATCTGTGAAGATCCACTGCCCCGGGGAGAAGAGGCAGAGCTAACACTGGCCAGCTACACCAGCATGGAGACAGGACCTCCTCAGAGGGGGTGCCGCAATGAGGATGCTGGGAGAATCCAAAGAACAACCCCGAAGAATGTGAAAATGGGTGATCTGAAGAGCCAGTGGTCTGTCTCCCATTTGTCATACCATGTCCCCTGCTTCCCTCAGGGGTTCCCTGGGGCTCTTCTCCACTCACTGAAGTCAGTGTGCATTAAAAAAAAAAGCGATTAGGATTATGATAATATAAAAAAAAGAATCTCTGCCTGCAAGGAAGAGACTTTCTGGCTCTCTCTGAAAAGTCTGGAGTCCTGGACGTGTGTGTCCCCCTGCCCTGAAGGGTGGGTCAGCCTCCTGAGGATAGCTCAGAAGGCCAGGGAACCTGACATGTCCATCAGGGAAGCAGGAAGCTGCAGACCGCCAGGGAGCCTCCCCTTCTGTTTTCATGAAAGTCTGCTCTTGCCTTCTCTCTGTACCCTTCTCTCCAAGTAATTCTACCATCTGCCACTGATACTAATTACCATGCTAATTCTGCTAACCATGTCACTAGTTTGATTACAGACAGCTTGCCTGAAACTATGGATTGTAAAGCCAGAAGTGGAGCCTAGAGCACATGGGCTCCAACGTTCCCATTTTTCAGATAGGAAAGGTGAGGCTTACAGAAGGGAAGTGTTTTTTCAAGCTGAGTCAGCACATGAATTTGTCCTGTGATTATTAGTTGGGGGACTTGCTCATTAAAGCAGGCCGGCTGTCACTTGGGTCATTCAAATATCTTTCAAACTACTGAAAGTATGAGAACTGGAGCATAAAAATGCTTTCACGTGGTTTCCCCCCCTAAGTTTCTGGGACCTCCTGGCTCCAGTATGGCTTGAATTTAGGTCCCCGTTAAAGTTATTCCAACCAAAGACAACACTTGATATTTGGGACCCGAAGCTACAATCTGCATTTCTCAAGGATCAATTTACTTGATGTTCAAGTCCTTTGTAGAATGGCGGGGGAATGTGGGGATTAAAACCATGCTCACACTCCTGCTTATAGCCCAGAAGAATAGGGCCCAGAATTGCCATCCTGCCATAAACAGCTAGAAAACCAGACAAAATATGTTGAATGAACCTTTTCAGATGTCAGACAACAGGCAGCAAGAACTGATCCTTGAGAGGGGAAAACATTATTGAACTGAGTCGGTGGGTGCATTCAGGGAACATTACCCCCTGCCCTAAGGATTCTAAAAGGAGGTATCCCAGCTGTTTTTGGAGAGCTGATGAGGAGTCAGCATTTTTCTGTGATACCCTGATGGCAGATTCAGGACCAGGCGGCGAAAGCATAGGGAAGCTGACTCTGCTCAAGACCAGAAAGAGCTCGAGTGGCCAAAATAGATGTGTGGGGCATTCCCCCAATGGGGAGTGTGTTCGCTTTGGGAGGAATTTGTGTGGGGGATGGAGTGGGGTTTGGACGACCTTGAAGGTCCCCTGCATCCAGAAGACCACATGAGCTCCTGTGAGGTCGAGAACTGTCAGGGAACGGAGTTAAGGAACAGTCTTGTGCTTCAAAGGCTCACGACCCACAGTACTGCCGAGAGGTTGAGAGCATGGGGGTGGGGTTCACGAAGACCCAAGTTTGAATTCTGCCATGCACTGGATGTCTCCTGCTACCCACTCTCAGTTTTCTGACCTGAAAAATGGAGAAACTACTACCTACTGCTCAGGGTTACTTCAGCATTTAAATGTAAAAGACTTGGTTCAGCTCAATAAATGTTTTTGCAATTGCCATCTCACAATGGAAGTCAACAACTCTGAGACAAATACCTCTCAAATTTTGCTCCCCCAATGAGTGCCCAAGGAAACCCTCTGGCAGAAGAGACAAAAACTCCCTCTGTGCTCTCGTGCCCTACAGAGGTTAGCCTCTCTCTCCCAGGGCTACCGGGACAGTCACACAGGCTGTGCACTGCACACCTCCAGTGGGTGCCATCCATGTAGATGATGATGGCAGTAGCACCTGGGAATTGTGTAGTGGGGCGGCCCTACCTCTGGTTTTCAGAGTCCAGCTGGATCTTATGGCCCTCCCTTGTGTGTATGAATGCACCACAGCCTGGTTTTTAAGTCCTGTGGACACAGTGACTTTTATTTCGGGCCCAGGGGCACTCAGATCAAAACAGGGGCGATTACACAGTATGGGGAGATCAACCGCATGCACCAAGCCCCAGGATATAGCAATCCAGAGAGGACCAGGCACCGACTAACAACTGCTCACATCTTCCCAGTGCGGCCTTGGTGGGCTGAGCTTGGTGATCCTCGCCTCGAAATGGTGTGTGAAGCACTAAACTCCTTTCTCATCTTGGCTCCCAAGGGCTTCTCTGTCATTTCTGAATTAGGCAAAGCAGGAGTGCATTCACTCCAGACCAAGTCCTCCCTGAAATGCATGCATCTTAAGCAGTCCCAGCAGAGCAGAATGACCAGTGGTTCCCAGAAAGGACAGCCAAGAAATGAAAGCAGGCAGAGCCTCTCCTGACAAACTCTTACCTCCATGGATGTGGCTCGAAGCCGGCACACGTCCCCTTGCATTTCAAACAAGGCACACCTCTTGCTGACTGCTGCTGGCCCAGGGACATCTGGAAAAGGAGACAGAAAAGAGGGTGTTTTCCTTCCAAAAGTCTTGGACCGGGGATCGCTTGACCTCTAAAAGACTTGGCATGCCAGCAAAGGGATTGTGTGGGGTTCAAAGGGCTCGAGATGAATAAGCCATCAGTTACTGTTTACCAAGAATGGAGAAGACCAGCCGGGAAAGTGGTCATAGGGCTGGCAAGTGTGGAAGGGTGGGGCCCTTCCCAATAAAAATGGAATGAGGCGGGGGCTTTCGGTGCTGTTGCCAGCCAGCCACCAGGGCTCCATTGGAAACCCCCTGCTGTGAGGGATCATCTCCTCCTTCCTCCATATTCACCAGCTCCCCTGGTAGGTCCACTTGTCACTGGAATGGAATCTTCCAGCGAGTGCCTCCTCTCCCTCCTTTATTTGTGATTTATTGATAGGGTGTGATTAAACCAAAGCTACAGGCACAAACAAATGTTCATGTTGCCAAATGTTTATAGCTCAAAGCATAACTTAAATATTTTGCTAAAACACGGAAAACCAGGAGCATTTGAAGTCTGGTGGTCCTTTGGAAGGAAAACAACACACAGGACAGGTTTTATTCTTTGTCACCAGCTGTGCTGCTGCTGTGTTGAGACCCAGGTGGCTCTCCAATGGGGTCTTCAAATCAGCAGCCTCCGCGGGAAGCTTGCCAGAAACACAGCCCCTCAGGTCCTGCCCCAGACCTTCTGATTCAGAATATGCACTTCCATGAAATTCCAGGAGATTTGTATTACATTAAAATTGAAGAAGAAGGGGGTTAGTGTATGCATCTGCTGGCTGAGAAACTTACCTAGCTCTCCATTGGGGGTGGGGATGACTTGCTACAGTTAATGCACATGTATTACGGTTTTATCAAGAACAAGGCTTCATCAACTCGTAAGATAAAGGGATAAGCTCCTCATTCAACAGATTATTGATTCATCTAACCATTTATTTAGCATATGTCAGGCACAGGGATACATCATAGGACTCGGGTGTGCCCTAGAGGTACTCATAGACTAGAGGGAGATGAAGAAGCACATACTTATCACCTGCTTCTGGAAGGGGTAAGTTTGAGGCAGAGGAAGCTGCCTGTTATATAGCAGAAAGGCATGGACTTTGGAGCCTGGGAGACCTGGATTCCAAACCCAGCATCGTGACTCAACAGCCATCCTGGCCTTGGACACACTGGGCTTCAGTCTCCTTACTTGTCAAATGGGTACAAAGATAATGTATGTAAAGTGCCCACTCACACTGGGTACTAAAAACTGGTAGCTGGTGTTATTTTGCACACAGACTTTAGGCGCACAGAGGAAGGTGTGAATAAACCTGTACAGGAAGTCCAGGGAGGCTTCTTAGAGGAGGTGACTCTGGATGGGGGTTAGGCAGAATGAGCAGGCAGAAAAGGAGAAGGGAGAAAATGTGTAAGGGCAAAAAGATACGAGAGGACGTGATGGGTGGGATGTTGCAATCTGAGCATTACTCCTTTACTCTCTTTGCTTTTAAGTGGGGGAAAAACAAGCAGTGGAACCTGGGAGACTGTCCTCATCGTTACGGTTAGAATTTGAAGAAGTACATGAGAAGACACACTCATTCTTCACAATATTTCTCTTCTGTACCTCAGATCTTCCCACAGTGACACCTAGCTCCCCATCTCTCACTGGACAGCTGCTGTTCGCACCATGTCCTCTTGGACTGCGCTGTTCTCATACACATTCACAACTCTGCGGAGTAAGCGCCACGCTGCACACATTTGATAGAGAGCATGTTCACATTTGTGCCTGGTCAGTGCTAGCTTCTTGTTAACGAAGAAAAACAAGAAGATGCTCACCATCAACTCCTCGTCCGAAGCTGGGGAGCTTTCCTTCACAGGTAGAACTTTGTTCTCTAAAACCCTGGCATCGAACACCTTGCAAACCTCCACCTCTCACTGCTTCTGCCTCTTGTCACCTTGGATTCTACCAGTTGAAACACAGTGATCCTTTCACGCTTCATGTTTGAGTGATCCAATGGTTATTTTGGAAGGTATACAACTTATGAATAAGGCTTCATTGTTAGATCATTTTAGAAAGACCCAGAGGCAGCAAAGCCTGGAAACAGAAGAGCTATGTGGAAGCATTTCATAAGTGGCAAAGCACCCTGCGTGCGGGCCTTGCTGTTCTTCTAATGAGTGGCTGATTTAACAGTCATCCTATAAGGGGATTAGTCCTGATGCTTGGCCGGAGAGCTGGGCTGCCGGCTCAGGGTTTGCTTAGAAATAGTGATGTGAGGCCGCAGAGCACAGCAGAGCACGGCCCGTGGGGCAGGGCGCTGACTGTGGTGCGGGCTCTGACATTTATTAGCTGTGCAGCTAGAGGCAACTCATTTCCTCCCCCAGCCTAAGTTGCTCCTCTGTAAGATGAGAAAACTGGCCTGGATCGAGACTGCCAGAATCCTGTTCCACAGAATCCTCATTCTGTGAGATGTTGCAAAGGGGTCGTTGATGGCTGGGGTGGGAACGATTACACGATCAAATAAAAATGGTGGACACTGGATGTGACATGGCTTTCAGAGCCTCTGAGGTGCTAGCCCAGCTCTTTCAAGTGGAGAGGTCCAGGCTTTGGGGTCACAAGGTCTGGATTTTTAGACCTAAATTTGTTCCTTTCTTCTGCTGGACTTGGGCAAGTGACTGGACTTGCAGAGTCTCCAGTTTCTCCCTCTGGGTCGTGGAGATAGTAAGAACCAATGTGCGTAGCGGAGCTACTGGGAAGGTTAAATGGTTTGCTACAAGGAAAGGGCTTGGCATGCACATATTATGCACTGGACTTTTGTTTTCCTTGTCAGCAACCCTTGTGTAAATGGTCTGAGAGACCCTGAATCAGATGTTCTAAAAAAAAAAAAAAAAAAATTCCTTTTCCAGTTTCAGAATCCTAGGGAACTTCAGAGGAACTACTTTCTAACTCCACACCTCATATACTTTCTTACTGTCGCCTTTGCTTCGTGTAAGTGTTGCCTCTCTGACTAAGTGCAGGAAGCAGAGAGTTGGCCTTAGCCTCCATCCTGCTAGTGGGACAGTTTCCATGGTGACAGAAATCCGTGGGAGAGAAAAATAAATGGCCTTGCAAGGAAGAAGCAGATTTGGGCCATCAGGCCACACTTGCAGCCAGTTTCCTGGCCGACTGCTTAACACAATAAATAGCCATTTGTCCCCTGCATGTCATTCATCCAGGAGCCAGACAGACCCGGCTGTGTCAGACACGGAAAATGATGATCCTGTTTATTGAGAAGAGGAAAACATCAACCAGAAGCAGTGTTTCAGACAAGATATTCTGGTTTATAAACAGTAGGTTTCTCTGATGTGGACTCTGTCTCGGATGAAAGATGGTGTAGTGGCGGCTCACAGTGGCTCACAGTAGCTGAAAACAGAAGAGCTTAAAAGGAGCCATCACTTTAAAATAATGGGTTCCTGGAATGTAGCATCTATTCTATCATTTTTCCTGAGGGGAGATAACCTGTTTTGACAATTTTCTTTGGCTTGGGAGAGTAGGATGTTGTGGAACTGAATCGCATCAGGAAATTAAAAGGTCTTAGCTCAGGCCAGGAGCCCTGGGGACGCAAGGGCTGGGGAGCAACAGGGCCTCCTCCCCCCTTTGATCATCTCCTTCAGGTGAACCCCCAGGGGAAGTCTTACAGGGGGGAAAATGTCACCAAGAACAAGGTAGGACAGAAATGAAGAAGGGAAAAGAAGAAATGCAATATGGAGTTTAGGAACGAATGTGGGACTCGGGGTTAGACAATGGGAGTTCTCCTCCCATATGTAACTCGGTTTCCTCCTCTGCAAAATGGGTTTTCCCTGACCCTTTTTGCCTCCATAGGGCTGTTGTGAGCATCAAGTCAGATTAAAAGGTTGTTTGTAAAGTAAAATATTTACCATTGTTAAAAAAATTATCCAAAACTTGGGCATAAGGCAGAAAAGTAGGTGGCAGGTCCTCTCAGTGGCATATGGTGGCGATAGTCCCCTCAAGGATTATCTAGACATATTTACTTTGCTGTACTCCCAGACTTGGTGAAGCTACATGTTAACTTGGAGATTTTTGTCTGGTAAAGATACAAATATAAGGAGTTTTTATCTTTTTTAAAATAGATAACCTTTTTTAAAATAGATAACCTGAAGGTTATGGTTATTGTCCTATTAGCTAGTTATGTACCTAACCCATCAATCTTGTCCGAACATTAAATTTCCTATAAATACCCAGCCCCTCAAATGCTTTTTGAACTGGTCTAAATATCTTGCTGATTACTTCATTAACTAATGAGTTGAATAAAATCTTTGCTGAGTTTTATTTTATATTTTTACAACAGAAATGATTTTACGTTTCTGGAAATTGTATCTTCAGACCATCACATGCCCTCCTGACCATCTGTGGGTTTGCTTTCTGAGCTAGGGTGTTCTGAATATTGACAATAAATTCTATTCCAGGTCAGTCACTCTGACTCGTCTACAGGTAAACTCTCTAGGCATATGTGTCATTAAAGATTATTAGCCAACATGATTTGCTACTTGAAAACAAACCCTTTCCTCCCCACCAAGGAGAGAAGGTGGAGTGAAGGCAGTGGAGGGTGGAGTGAGATGAACTTACGAGAAGGTCTGGAAAAGAACTGCCATCATAAACAGAAAACAATGATCTCAGAAACTCCTCTACTGCTATCACCAACTCCAAAATGTGAACAGCTTGACAATCCATGGAGTGATTTTACTTACTTAAGCATTCTCTTCCTGGACACTTGACAACCGTGTGAAGTATAATCATTATTCCTAATCAACAGAGGATGCATGACAGTCTGAGAGAGAAGCAACTTGTCCATTCAGAATGCTCTGGACTGGAGCTCCTATGGGGAAGGGGAGGGGGTCTCTTCACTCTACCCTCATCTGTACTGGGCTTGAAGCAAAAATGTAATAGCTTTCTTAATGATTCCGACTGTAGCTAACATTTATTGAGTACATCTTATGTGCTGGGCATATGCCAAGCATTTCATAATATTTATGCTTGATGAGAGGTACTTTTAGTGACTTCATTTTCAGATGAGGAAGCAGGCCCAGAGACGTTAAGCCTCTTTTTCAGGATCCAATAGCTAGTGAGTGGTGGAGCCAGGAAGTGAAACCAGGTGGGTCTTACTTCAGAGCTGTGCTCTCATCTAATCTGCTATGGTACTTTCTGCTAAGGGTACAGCACTTGACAGTTTACAAAGTGTATTTACATTCCTTATCTCACTTGGTTTTTCCAACAACCTTAGGATGTAGACATTTTGCATTTGGCTCATGAAAAAAAAAACCACGCTCATAGAACTGATGGGATTTCCTGCTGCTCAGGACATAATTCACACTCATGTCTTTGGAATCCAGATCCTATGATTTCCTACCACACCAGGAGTCTCCAGACCTCAGACAGCCTCCTACGAGTCTAGCCTTGACTCTGGGCATCAGGCCAGTTGGATCCAAACAGACGGGACAGTGTGTCTGTAGGAGTGGGAGGTCCCAGGTTAGGGTTGGGGGCAGCAGGACAAGGCCACGATCACCTTGGTCCCAAGATTTCTACCATCCAACCCAGTTCTGCTAAATAAACTAAAGTACAGATGTTCAGGCAATGGACAGGCCTCAGGGACAGCTGGAGAGGCAGTGGCCAGAAGAGAAAGTGAATTAGAACCACAGGCAATGCCTACGGCAGAAAAGCACCAAGACACTGGCTTCCCTCCCTGGAAGCCCAAGTGAAGGACAAGAGGTCATGTGCGCTTAGTACCAGACCAGGGAGCTGCAGCTCGCACTCCAACCCCAGGCCTGCTGATGACTGGACAGATAATGGCTTGGCGGACAGCATGCTGAAAACTGTCTTCTAGAAACTGCTACCACTTAAAAAAAGAAGAAAGCCATAATAACCAAGAAGCAAGTCATTTCTGGGTTTATTCCCAGCTCGTAATAGTTTGTTTATATTAAGGATACTAGCACCCATCTCATTTTGAAGTTGTATTGAGCTGCCTTTAAAGGGATAAACATTGTTGAGTGTTAGATGTCATGGGGCTCCCATGATGTGGTCCACCTCACCAGGCCAAATGTATCTATTTCTACTTCCATATCATCTACTACCTCTACCCAGATTCTCTTTCCAATCACCTGAGCTTCTTACACTTCTAAATTCACACTGGGGATTTTGCACATGCCCATCTAAACCTCAGAGAGCATCACCCCCACCCACTCTTTAGGGACCAGCTCAAGTCCCATCTTTTCCATAAGAAAAATAATTAATAGCAGCTGTAATGAGTACTAGGCTTTACAGTTTTCTAGTCACTGTGCTATGCCTGAGCTCAGGCAAATCTTACACCACCTCTTTGAGGTAGGGGTCTTGTGGTAACTCTCAAGGTGTGGTCCCTGAGCAGCACCTCAGAACTTGTTAGTAGTGCAAATGCTCAGTTTTCACCCCAGACCCACTGACACAGATACTTTGTGTAGGGCCCAGCCATTGCTGTTCAAGCCCTCCAGGTGATTTGGATGCACAATTGAAGTCTGAGAACCACTGATCCTTTATCCCCAGGCTGTGGATGAAGTAACTGAAGGGAAACTGATTGTCTTGGTTGGTCTGAGACTGAATCAGAGCCTGAATGTAGGACTTTAGTACTGAAACAAGGAAAGCTCTGGACCAACCACGATGAGTTGGTCTCCTGAATTAAGACTATTCAAAGAGGTCAAATTAAGGTCCTGGAGCTTAGATTTGAACCCAGGTCTCTCTGAATCCTGAATCTCCATTTTAAAAACCAATGCACTACAAGTGATGCCAAGAAGCCTTTCCCAGATATTTTAGGGCACTTATACTTATTTCTCAAGGAACTCCTATAACTGTAGAATTACAAATATAATTGGCGCCAGGAATTAGAAAAAGAGTGTGCCATGAGTTTGTACTTTAGTAGGGGGATTTGGCCTGATCTGCGTGTGTTTGGAGGCAGCATTTCCCAAATTAAGCAGACACTCTGATTAGCATAAAGATCAGCCAGGCTCTAGTTAATAGGAAGATTCTGGTCTCACAAGGTTGGGGTAAGCCTGATATTCCATAGTTCTACCGACCTCACAGCGAGCTCCCCTGCTGCTGCCGGTCCGGGGACCACACTTTAAGGAGCAAGGGGCTACATCAGCGGTTCCCAAACTTGTCTGCACATTAGAATCACCTGGGGAGATTTTACCACTTCCAGGCTGCATGCTGGAGCAATTTAGCCACAATCTCTGGGGATTGGCCACAGGCTGTAGCCATTTTAGAAGTTCTCTCTGCTAATGTTCAGACAAGTTTGGGAACAGCTGGGCCTCCCCATTGTACCCTCAGCAACTACAACGTGGACCCTGAGGTTCTCAGCTCATTGGTTCGACCTCTCCTCCCACATTCTATTTCCAGACCACCATTCCCTACAAGGGGAGGTTTTTTTTTTTTTAAAGATTTTATTTATTTTTCAACAGAGAGACAGCAAGAGAGGGAACACAAGCAGGGGGAGAGGGAGAAGCAGGTTTCCCGCTGAGCAGAGAGCCCGATGTGGAACTCGATCCCAGGACCCTGGGATCATGACCTGAGCTGAAGGCAGACGCTTAACGACTGAGCCACCCAGGTGCCCTACAAGGGGAGTTTTTAACAGCATGCCTGACTTGCATTATTTCATTTTGGTCCCTTCTTCTCTGGCACAAGCCCGCCTCACAGGTTTTCATGCCAAATGCAGGAACGCTCTTAACAGCCAGACAAAAGGGAGACCACAGCCCTTCCTCTGCTTCTAAATTTCACTGGCTGGCTGGCTCCCTCAGGGACTCACACTGATGTTGAGACCCTTTGCCAGGCCTGAGATCAGGGGTGGTCCTCCCCAGCCCAGGTAGGGACTGAGAGGTCCTGCCAGACAGAGGTGCCCAAGACACCTAAGGCCCAGATGGTCAGATGGTCACATGCTGCACCATGGAAAGTTGTCCCCCGCCCCCCTCACCTTAAGAAATGTGATCCCTTTGGAGAGTGACCTGGCTGGGAAGTACAATGAGAGCCTTACATTCACTTTCCCATTCAAAAACCCCATGGTCTTGACAAAGTCTGGACTTCTTCCATTTTTTTGAAGCTCCCCAATGATTGAAAGAATAAGTTGCCAAACAGCCTTACAAGATCTTAACAGAGTAATGAAATCAGTACACTAGTACAATAACTGTCATGTGCTGCCCTTCCTGAACACAAACCTTCCCTGGGACATGTCCTACATGCTACCAGAGGTAGAGACTGGGGCCCAGGAGCCCAGGGATGCTGGCTGAACAACAGACTCTTTCCAATCTGTCTGCTCTTACATTCGGGTGACTTTGGGCATCCTATTCTCCATAATGTATATTTATTTTCTTTTCATGTAAAATGGGTGTTCCCTATCTTGCTCCCTCCAATCTTAGGCACAACTGTTGCTCTGTGTTCGTCTTCTGGCTTCTGGCTCACTCCCCTCCCTGCTGATGCTTGTACTCTTGACGGGGAAGCCTCCAGCCAGGGCTTCAGTTGGTGGCCAAGAAAACCCTGTTTCCCCAAATAGGAGATGAAAGGCGGGGTCTGTAGCTCCATTCTTGGAGGGTTCTATCTTTTATCCCACCTGGCCTTCGGATGGCTGGCTCAGAATATGGTACGCCAGGCAGAGGAGTGCACAGACCTGGCTGCTGGTGGTCTTGTTCAAATTTTCATTCTGTACTGACTGACTTATGCTCTAATGCCATGCAAATTGCCATGGAAACAACTTAGGATAAAGTGCCTCCTAAAACCACAGCAAGTCTCACAAGGGCAGCAACAAAGACCTTGTCTATATCAGAAGTCATATCTGGGGGCACAAATGTTCTTCAGGGGACTGTGTGTGTACACGGACGTGTGTACAGATGTAGGTGTATGTACGTGTGGGTACGTGTCCGAATCTACTGGTTCTACCCCAGGATTGCTCCTTGGGCATTTCTAGTCTTCTGTCTGGACAAGCACAGATGTAAGGAAATCACTTCAACTTAGATACCCTTTTCCTGAATTGTGTAATAAGGATAAAAATGCACAGACTAAACAAATTGAGATGAGCCCAACTGATCTCGTACTCAGAATTCTACGAATGGAAAACTTGCTCTTTTTCCTTTTTTGTTTTTAAAGACCTATTTAAAGCAACAGAAAAGGAAAACATTTGGTGGGTGATGAGCTGATGGTAGAAATGCTTGAGTTGTCAGTATTTCAGGGTACAGATTCGATTATCTTTCCTATTAAATGGTTTGTATTAAATTCATTCCATGGGCCAGCTGTGGTTGACAGAGTTAGTCTGATGGATTTAGCCCATGATGTTAGGAGTATCTGGTGTCCCAAGCAAAGTTTTGAACAAATGCCCAATAAAAGAATACTTTTTACTGTCTATAAGAAATGTTTTTTTTTTTTCCCCCCCTCTTCTCTCTGTCAAGATAGTTTGTCCAGGCTTGACTCTAGGAGAACTTGTGTTTGGGGCAAAATATACCATGTTCTCCTTACTATTCTTCCTCTCTCAACACATCACATTTCACAGGTAAAATTAAGTTGAAATCAGGGCAGCCAGCAAGGAGAAACAAATTCACAGAATCTCAGCGCATGCTGCTCTAGAGTGTGTGAGAGGTTAGCAGAATGCCTGGTGGTCCCAGCCCCTTTGGGGTGGTGAAAGAGGCCCGTTGCTCCCATGTCTCCCCCACCCAGCTGTCCCTGAAATGGGTCTCAATCCCTCTGTTCAGGCTCCTTGCTGCACAATGCCCCTGGGGAAGTTCTGGAAACCACTGGCCAGTTCCTCCTATTGCTTCTTTAGGAAGCTCTCCTCTCTCCTTTCCGCTAGAAACTCCTAACCACCATGTAGGACCTGTTACACACCCATCCACATGCAGGCACACACACATGTGCACACATCCATACACATGCACGCACACACAACCCTCTATGGAACAATTCTATACTTGTCATCATTTGTTTGGTTCTGTCTTCCCCTCCAGGGAAGGAAATTATTGGAGGTTCCCAAGATTCACATCATGTGTGAACAAAAAGGGTTAATGTAGCTATGAAAACTGAGTAGAAAAGCAAATCCATATGTGGAAAGGGAAATATGAAATGAAAGGTTTCTCTGTTTAAGACCCTGCTCTAGCCTCCCTACCAATCCCTCCCTCCTCTTCTTTCAGCCAACCTTCACTGACTTGAGGCTGGTTCCAGAAAAGCAGGGATGCCCAGACCCAGGGCCATGAACCGAGGAGGCACACGGAAGCCTGCCTTTGGGCAACAGCTGAGCCCATCCTTAACCGGCTGCATCCTGAATATCCCCCGATTAGAACGAGCTATCCGCAATCATACATGCCCCCGTTGGCAGGCCTGGCTGGCTGAGTCTGTTAGTAATGTCTACCTCCTACCACATCATTACTTGGCATAATGGAGCAGACACTGTGAGTGCTCCGCTAGCCGAGATAGGGGATTATCTACCCCTTTTTCTTTCCATCTGCCTTTTTGGTAATTCTATTCTTTTGTATTTTTAGCACTTTCTTAAAAAATAGGCAAAGAAGCCATAAAACTCAAATCAGTACATTTTCCAAGGGTTTGTGGCTCTTGGAAAGGCCTGATGCGAGGGACCTTTGGACAGAGGAGCTCTAACAATTCCATGGGACAATTCACATGGCTGGGCTCCTTTCCCACTTGGCAGTGGCCAGAGCCCTTGAACGTGGGCAGCCTCGAAATATTCGTAGAATAGCTCTTATCTTTCAAAGGTGAGGAGGCTGCGGTCACTTTGAAAAAGAGGAGTACGGAACAAGGCAGAAAGTTCCAAATCCTAAATTGAGCGATTGATGGCAGGCTGATGGCATCCGTGTGATGGCAGTGCATGGAAAATGCAGGAAATCATCAGGCCCTGCTCAGGACTCTGACTCCTTTGTTTAACATTCTTTTGCCAGAGCAAAAATGATGGTTAGCGAGGGAGAGAGGAAACCAGCCTCCGTGCCGCCAGCTTCTTGCTGACAGCTGATGGGTCTGCATGGTTGAATCCAGAGCAGGTCCACAAATTTTATGTATAAGGGGCCCTGCTGGACTGAAGCGATAAGATTTTTAGGACTGAACTAATATTTTCCTTTGACACCAGCTCCCTTTGAACTGCCTACAGACGCTGCCCAGGCTACCATGAATAGTGAATTGCACAAATGCAGACTGATGAAACCATTCTCTCCTGTTTTTGAGAATTACCTGTTTTTAGACAAGAAAGGCCATTATTTGAGGGGTGCCCTGCTTATTTGAAATAGACAGTGGAAGGAGGGTCCTCCTACCTCTCCCCATGTCCAGACTTCCTAGGGATCTTTTGAGACCACTAGGTTCCCAAAGTGTGGGCATTGTTTTCATTGACTGCGAAAGGGATTCCCATAGAGCAAGAGTGGGGCACGGCATTTCTTGCCAAACTGTTTCCAGAGGCTCCAATGCTATCTTTTTTAAACTTGTCTTTTTTCTTTCATGGATAGGCCCTGCCGGTTCTTGGGAAGATGTAAGTAAAGCCACTGGTCTCGCTATGAGCCAGAAGTTATCCAACCCCCTTGGGAATTTTATCAGAGATTTACCAAGTGGTTTGAGGGAAGTTAAGATAAAAGAAAATAAAGTCCTTGTAGGATTTCTTTATTCTCCCCTCCCCCATCTCCTAAATGAGAACAGGCGGTTGGTGTCCCCAGGCCTAATACCTTCAGGCCATACTTGGAAATTAAAATCTAATTGGTTTCATGGTTCTTAGGTTTCAGCCTTTAGCAGACTCCTCCTCAAGGATAAGACTGACAGCTTGAGGCTGGCAATACTGAACTTATTATACTGCCCCAGTTTTATAAGACCCCTGATTTTAGCGCCCTAATGTCTTTTTTTAAATTATTATTGTTATGTTAATCACCATACTAGCACTCTAATGTCTTAAGAATATCTTCCTATAAGGATGTTAATTTGGTGTGTGTGTGTACGTGTCTGAATTCTTGCAGCATTACTGATCTAAGGATAACACACATTTACTGGAGTTAATTTTGGAAATGGAGAGACTTAGCAAACCAAGCTGGAGAATTTTTAATCTTGCTTATCTGAATCTTAGTATCGTAATAGGAAGTGTGCCATGTAAAAATATAGCAGTGTTATTAAAAGTCTGGAGCCTTTGCTTATGCAAATGATTCCTGCTGGGAATGTCTACACGTAAATTCTTAGGTTAACTTATGACAGTGGAAGCCTTGAGACACACACACACACACACATATTTCCTTCAGCCAGCTTTGGTATCCTTCTTATAAATGACTTCCCTCTTCTTTTTCTTTGCTATCATATATTTTTCTTTTTTAATTTTTTTTATTTGTCAGAGAGAGGGTGAGCACAAGCAGGGGGCAGAGGCAGAGGGAGAGGGAGAAGCAGGCTCCCCGCTGAGCAAGGAGCCTCATGTGGAACTCGATCCCAGGACCCTGGGATGACCTGAGCCGCAGGCAGACACTTAACCCACTGAGCCACCCAGGCATCCCTATCATCATATGTTATTCAAACTAACACTAAATACATTTTCAAATATTTCATCCTTTCCTTGATTTCCCCTCTCCCTAATGAACTAGTTGTACGTAACTTTATATAGTGGAATTCCACGTTTAAGAAAATCTGACACAAGGAAATCATAGATTCTTAGAAATGAAAACACCCTGAAGAGTATTTAGGTCAAGTTTTTCTAAGCCTAGTTTTATGAAACAGAAATTAGCAGATGGTCATTCACTTTGCAAATAATTCATTTTCAAGGACTCACCTTTTGCAGCTCATCTAACACAATTAAAATGCAAAATCAGAACTACAGAAGCCAAGTCACTTTCAGAAAATTATCTCTTGAATAATTTTAGGATATTCATTTAACCATATGCCCCAGGAAAGATGCCACATTCCTCTGAGCCTGGCCATACGCAGTGCTTTCTGCTTCGAACATTTCTCTCTCCGTTTACCCGACTTCTATTTGTCCTTCAGGTACCCCTCTCACACGGTCTTAGAAACCCCTATATTTTGTACCGCTTTGTAGTACCCATCATGATTGTAATTATTCAATCCTGAATATAACTCTTTAATGACATTCTTTCCTGCTAGTCTGTAAGCTCTATTGGGACAGGGTCCCCGTGTATCGAGTTTATTGCTCTACCACTGCCTCAGATACTCCTCGCACATATAGCTCCTCGAACATGTGTTTTACTAGCTTCTATCATAACACTTTCATTTTTGCCTTCGATCAACACTTCTTCCATGTTATGTGAAAAGCTAATGCATAATAGCTATCCTTCATCCGAGGCTGATGCCTGCAGGAAGAGTCGGAAAAACAAGAATCACGCTGATTTCCTGTAGTTTCCAGGATTCTAGCCTCTCCTGGTTGCCTCCACCCCATCTTGGCCCTCCTCAGTGGCTCCCTCCTCCCCTCTAAGGTTCTAGCACTGGTTCTTACCTCCTCTTGATTCTCAACATGCTTCTCTCTTATGCATCGATCTATTCAAATGGCCTCAGCTATTCTCTATGGCTCTCAGTTTGCAGGAGTTTTTTCAGCTCCTGGAATTTTTTTGTGGGTAGACTGATGATGGAACTGCCATCTCACCTTCTTTGCCACCAAACCCTCTGGTTCTCCCCTGTTTATAGTATTCCTGCCCTTCCAATGACCCAGACCTGTGGTCTGAATTCTGGTCAGTTGTTCAAAGCAAGTAGACAAGGAAAGAAATGTTCTTCTTCCTGGGCAGAAACCAGCTTTTCCTCTTGGAGGGGCCCATTTCTAGTTGGTGCCATCCCTTCTGTGGTGTATCCCCAAAGGTAGGAGATGCTCCCCGGATGGGAGAGCCATTTTCTGAAACTTCTGGAAGGTGACTCACCAGAGAGAGAATAATCAGACTTCTCTAGAGCAACCCAGAAAGTAGAAACCGCAGGCTTCTCCATGAAACAGAATATATACAAGCACTGGGAAACTGTGAAAACTCAAGCCAGCCCTTGAGAGTCACTAAGCTCTGTAGACTTTCTATGACATTTCTGGTCTTGGCTCATTGCTTTGGAATATCCCTTTATCCACTCCTGCCCTTGAAATGATTTGCTGGCGGGGCACTGGGGGAGCACTGTTCATGTTGGAGCTGGAGGAGTTGAACCCAAGCCCTGGCTACTTTATCATTACCCGTGTGACCCTGATGAGCAGTTTCTGCTCTCTGAACCTCGATTTTTTTTTACCTTTAAAATGGATCATAATTCCTACCAGCTTCATGGGGCTGTTGTGAGAATCAAATATGACACCGCATATAAGATGTTGAGAAAATTGTCAAGTGCTATAGAGATCAGGGATAATTGAATATTAGATGTTTATGAAACCCTATGTTCCTCCTTCATGAATTCTGTCCTCAATATATCATCTGTGTGATTATTTTTCTTTAAACAAATTTCTTAAAAAACTTATTTCTTGAAAAAACAAACCCTTTCCCTAAAATGTATTTAAACAGAAGGTAACCATAAAAAATATGACAAATATGAAACAACATCATTTAATTCTAGCTAATACCGTTGTCTTTTAAAAGGTATGAGCCTGAGGGCTACTCTCTATCATGGCCCATCTTTCTGAAACCCTGGAAACATGTTATATATAGATAAGAAATGGCATAGAGGGAAGAGAGAGAGCTGTGGATTGAATTTTCTCCATTTAATTCATGTTCATCATCTAGCTATGTCACCAAGGCAATTTACTTAATCTCTCTGAATCTTACTCATGTGTAAAACGAGATTTCTGTAAACATTAGGAAAAAACTATGTAGCACAGTGCCTGGCCCATGGCCTGTGCTTGGTAAGTGCAGTTAATATGCTTCGTGCAAGGGCAGAACTGCTATTTTAGTACCTCATATCAAGGGCAGAACTTAATGAAATATTTTGCGTTTTCACTTCTGAGGAGTATGGAGTGACTAATAAAACTGAAGAGAAAATTTGGGGCCATTTGTCAACTAGCAAAGCAAAGACGTGAGTTAAAGTGATTAATGGGACCATCCAGATTTTAGAAAGATGGGAAAAGTATCAACCAGCAAAGCAATTTCACCCAGCAAAACTTTGAAGAGACTTATCCACTCTTTCAAAAGAGTGTTCATGTTGTCCAGGCCTAGGTTAAAATTCTAAAGCACTGAGAGGTGGTGATATTAAGTATTTTTTTTAAAAAGGAGTGCCAAATCTAAGTTTTCAGGATGAGAAGAAATATGATGGGTCCAGGGCCTTCTCAGAATTTCTTGTACTTCAAAGAGCATGTACTTGGCAATGATTCTGCTACTTTCCTGAGTTTGGTCAATGTGGCTGAGGGAAGGCAAAACTCTTAAAATCCACACAGATGGAACTTTTCCACTGGCCCTATTTTGGTATAAATATTCATCAAGGACTAGAAACTTAAAGTCGATATGGGTCTGAGCTATGAGTGGTTTGGACTAAACTTCAGCCAATTTTCAGTCGTCCCGCTGGCTCTTGTCTCTCAGGAGGGCCAACTCTCCTGAGATGCGGCTGCTGTTATCCAGAGACCTGAGCCAACTGCCTCCCCAGACCATGGAAATCACTGGAGTTTGTTTTCAAGAGACTTCCAGCCAGAAAGAGGGGGGCCTCAAGGGTCAGATGAAGGTTCAAGTCAGTCGTTTGAAGGAAGGAAACAAATCAAGGCTTGGCTCATCCACCATCCTAAAGCCAATCCTTTCGTAGGCGAGTCTGCAGGACGATAATAAAACTTGGGACCAGACATTAAAAATTCAGAATCTGGTTTGGGATGGTGCCTTCCCCAACCCTCTCACTTTCATTTCCTTTTCATCTCCCGATTCTTCCTATATCTGCCAAAGAGTCTACCTCCCATGCCTCTGGCCCCACTCCTACCATGCCAGTTCTCATCTTGGTCCATAGGTTAGAAGCTTTTAGATTAAGCCACATGGGTGAGGATCCCACTGAGGGGTGCTGGTCTCACTTACTCTTTCCATGTCTGTCTTGTGTCCTTTGCCCTCATGTTCTCTCTACATCTTTCTACCCCCTCAGGATTCTTTGTCTCTACCAGTTTCCCAAAGTGGTTGTATCTTTTTAAAAATTTTTTATAAAGATTTGAGAGAGAGAGAGAGAGTATGCACACTCATGCATGTGCATGGGAGGAAGGGCAGAGGGAGAGAATCCTCAAGACTCTCCACTGAGTGCAGAGCCCCACACAGGGCTCAATCTCATCATGCATGAGATCATGCGTCAAGCCAAACTAAGAGTCAGACGCTTAACCAAATGAGCCACCCAGGTGCCCCAGCAAAGTGGTTGTATCACTTTGCATTCTTCCTGGCAACGTATGAATTCTAGCTGCTCCACATCCTTATCAACACTTGCTATTGCCAGTATTTAATTTTATTACTCTTCTGGGTGTGCAATGCTATCTGACTGTGCCTTTATGTTTTTCTGATGAGTAATAAGGTTGAATATCTTTCCCTACACTTAGTAGCCATTTAGACATCTTCTGTGACATGACTGTTCAAATCTCCAGCTATTTTTTTTTTTTAATTGGACTGCTTTTTAAGAATTGATTTAAAGGAGTTATTTATTATTCTGGATATAATCCTTTGTCAGATATATGTACCATGAATATTTTGTCTTTGTGGATTGTCTTTTACTTTCTTAGTGGCATCTTTTAATGAAAGCAAGTTGGTTTTGGTGACCAGCCTTCATATTTATTTTCTGAGCATTCCTTCCAGATGGAAAAGTCACCAGGATATAAAACTTACATTACTCTCTTACCGCTCTAGCATTCCACATAGTAATAAACTATGACAACTTTGCAAATATTTTAAGATATTACCTCTGTTTATCAAGGTTTTCTTCTTTTTCTTCTTAGTCTTCTCTGATTACTTATCATCTCCCCCTGCCTCCTGCCCTTTATAAATCAGGTACTTTACATGTGGACCAGTGCTGATTTTTCATGAGTATTTATGATGTGGGTTTGGCATTCTTAGTGCTTTAGGGTTGCCTATCCCCTTCTCTTTTGCCATGTTTTTTACTGTAAAAGCTCTCCTCCAAGAAATAGGATAGTTTGGTGGCATAGAAGTGACCTTCCCAACTGGGTGAGATTAGAAGGAGAGGTAAATATGCTGTCGGATGGAGAAGGTGGCACAAGTCACCAAACTCACATCAAAACAAAAACTGGGAGCAGTCTGTTGGCCATCTCACTCAGCTAAAAGCTGACAGTGGGTTTCCCAGAAGGCAGGAACTAACCCAGGAAACAGATGCTTTGATCTTAATCCTGAACAATATGTAGGACTTGGTCTGTTACCAGAACTGGAACATTAGAAAAAAGTGGTAATTGCATCCTTGAACTGAGGAGCTAGGGAAACAGAAGCAATGGGAAAAAGTTGCAGAGAGAGAGATTTTAGCTCACAATAAGGAAGAACTAATATTTAGAGGGGTTCAAAAAATAGGTATCTTCAGGAGCTGTGCGTGCTGGTCAGTGGTATTCTCAGAGCATCTGGCTGTCCTGTCCAATTCATCTCATGTTTAAGTCTAAGGATGGGATGGTTGAACAGAATAAAGTTTTAAAAGTCTTTCTGAACCTGAAATGCTATGATACCTCAAATTCTTGCCCCTGCTCTTCTACTAACTAGCTCTGTGACCTTGAGCAAGTCACCTGACCTGCAAGATCTGTTTCCTTGTTTGTTAAATAAGGAGGATGACCTAGGGAAACTCTGAAGCCCTTTCTACCTCTTAAAAATCTATTGTAATTGCTGAAATACACAGTACAAGCATTATTCAAATAAGCATATGATGATTTCTCTTGTGATGGCCCCAGCCCTGGGCTGAGTCCAAGGAAAGGTGCAGAGGCGGGTGATGACAGCCATTCTAGATGGCGTGAATCTTATTAGAGGGTGTCTCTCCCCATGGGCTGTTTGGGCCTGTCGGCTGTGTAGGAAGAGAGACTCAAGGAAACACAGCATTTCCATCAAACTTCGCCTCTTTTCAGGTCCTTGCAAACACAGGCATGATCCCCATAACTTCATTTTCCAGATAACTGAGAGGGAATCATCTGGGAATTTTTTTTTTTTTTTAACATACCATATACAACTGACAAAAATCAAGAACAATCATCCCAGTGACATTTTGACATCCAAACCATGTGTTTTTCATTTCGATGCCTCACCTGCTCTAACACATGGCAACGAGGAACCCACATTGTCAGGCCAAGTGAGAAATCTGAAGAACTGTACAAAAGGAATTGTTTTGATGTAAGATTCTGGATCTTGTTAAACAAGTTCCATATTTCAAAAGGTTGATTTTCTTTCACATTCCTAGTTGGAAGTTTTCCTCTAAGTATCATTTATGGCGTCAGAGTTTAAAGGTGAATAAAAGCTGGGGCACACAAACGCACCCTGTGGCACTCTGGATTGTTTTCATGTTCTGCTCACATGTGCAGTGTGCTGAATTTCACAGGGTGTGGGTGTGTGTGTGTGTTCCTTTCTTCCCATTGATACTGCATATTCTCAGTTATCTGAACCTAAATCTTCCTGCAAAAATTCAAACTCAAGGGGGGTTGAGTTGGCTGGATTTCCTCTGCTGGAACTGGGAGAGTCTCAAGTTGCTGTCATAAAGCTTTCTGTGTGCCAGTTTGGCAGGGCTACCCTCATCACTCCCAAGTGTTCTGGTTGAGAGGCAAGAGGGAAGTCCTCAGATGAGAAAATAAAAGACACATATGTGGGGATGGATGGATACGTGGAAATGTATTTCTCCACAGTTCAAGATGGAGGATATTCCCCAAGTTAGAAGTCAGGTAGGATGGAGAATATACATGCCAGACTTGGAAAGCATAAAGCTGGACCATGACCTGATTCTAACAGCTCATTTATCCTTGTCTCTCAACACTCAGCTCAGATGTCATCTCCTGGGTAAGCCTTCTCTGACCTCCCAGGTGGGGTTAAGTACTGCCTCTTCTGATCTCCTTCAGTTCCACACTTGTATCTCTGACCAAGGTCTTCAGACACTGTTCTCTGATGGCCGCACTGGCTGTTCCTTTTACGAAACCATCAGCTTTTGAGACTCTTTTCCTTCTACTTTTCCACTGATCAGCTTAGTCCCTTAGTCCCTGGCATACAATAATTGCATATATGTTTGCACGAACTAACTTCTTAAGGTGTGCCAAATTAGAAGTGGATAAGTTTCATCAAAGTAATGTTTTTATTCTCTTTACCATTTCGCTCTTTCATAGTGATGGTAACTCTTGTTTAACATGCAACATTATTTCTCAGGTACTGTGCTAAGAACTTAACAGATTATTATTTTTTAATAAAGTTATCCATTTTTAAAAATTTTTAAAAATTTTTTATTGATTTATTTGACAGAGAGAGAGAGAGAGCAGGAGAGAGAGAGGGGAAGCAGGCTCTCCGCTGAGCAGGGAGCCCAATATGGGGCTTGATCCCAGGACCCTGAGATCATGACCTGAGCCAAAGGCAGATGCTTAACCGACTGAGTCACTCAGGTGCCCTGAACTTAACAGATTATTGTTGAGGACAACAACTTTTAGGCCCATTTTACCGACGAAGAAACTGAGGCTCAGAGGTAATGTGACTTGTCCAAGATAATAGGAAATGAGTGGCCGGGCTGGAATATAAACCCAGTTTGTCTGCTCCAAGAGCCTCAGATCTCAATCCACTACAGCTGTATGCATGGATGTGTGTTTATATATGCACAGATTTGTGTATAGAATACTGTTAAAGCTTTATTTTGACAGAGGTCTTAATATATTTGGGCTCTTTTGGTTGTCTGACATGAAAGCATCCCTTCTCAGAACAATGTTTTAAATGCATGAAATATGTAGGATTACCGAAGAAACCACTATTACTGATATAGTATCAATATATAAAAACAGACCTATGATTTAGTAATATACATGCCTTTATTAAGTTAATTAACAAGACTTAGCAGTGGATTTATTGTTAATTCAGAACATGGGCAAATATAAATGGTACATTAGACATCTATCTCAGCTAGAATAGGATATGAATGTATCAGATTTCCACTGGTATCAAGGACACAGGGCCTATATCCAGCTATCTTTTTCTAATGTAAATGTCTTGTACAATAGCTTTATTTGGTTAAAAAAAAAAGTCAAGGGGTTGCTAAGCTTTCAGGGCTTTTGACTTCAATCATAATTGAAGGAAATGCTGAATCAGTTAGAGGCTGGGTATACAAGGGTGCAGTTTTTCTTCATTTACACTCCTTGATACCCTTAATTCTGTCCACAGATCCCTGGTTAAAAATGTCTCCTCTATCTGCTAACAGGATTTTAAAAATTCCCTTGACTTCCTCTAAAATAAGCCCCCAAATGCTGACCCTTCCCCCTGTTATGGCCAGATCCCCTTAACAAGGACACCAGCTAGCCACAGTGCCAGGGCTGCGTGGGGAGCACAGGAATGCCTCGGCAGGTGGATGGCTCTCCTCCAGGATGAGGGCAGGGCTGGGCTCCACTTTCCCTCCACTTCTTCCAGCCAATGGATTAGCCAGGCCAGTCACCTTGCTAGTCAGCCTCATGAATCAGTACCTGGACATGCCACTTAGTCATACAGCCCAAATAGATGCTGTCTTCTTAAGGGCAGGTTCTAGGGGTGTTAGTCAGCCAAAAGCCCTTTCTCCGTGCTCCTGTCCTTTGGTGCCCCTGCCATCAACACCATGAAGGACAAGCCTGGGGTGTTGGGCTGCCTCTGAGGACATAGGCTGAGCATGGACAGTTTGTCCACCACCATGTCTGCAAGGCAGCTGAAGGGGCTGCTGGTTACCAGAAGTACCTGAGAGCTGCCAGTAGCCCCCCCTCCCCCCGCCTCAGACTTTTCATCCCTGAAGACCCTATTTAAAATGCAATAACTGAGGCGTGCCTGGGTGGCTCAGTCGGTTTAAGTGTCTGCCTTAGGCTCAGTTCCACATCAGGCTCCCTGCTCAGCAGGGAGTCTGCTTCTCCCTCTGCCTCTGCCCCTCCCCTCACTTACTCTCTCCCTCTCAAATAAATAAATCTTTAAAAAATGCAAAAACTGGGAGAATTATCACACTCATTCCTCTGTTACACTATAGAAATGACTGGGGTTGGATGAGGCTCAGGTGTGTGCACTGCTGGGAAATAAGAGGGTGGGTAGCAAAGGAGAAGAATTAAGTGTGTAGTGTGCATGCACATGCAATCCAGATGGTCAAGGAATACACAGAATCATAGAACACTGACATGATTTGGCCTTTATCTTATCTTTCTCAGAAATGAATTTCACCAGACTCAAGTTTACATGGCAGGGACCAAAACTTTCTTATTCATTATCTTGTATTCAGCACTCAGCACAATGCCTGGCACATGACAGGTGTTGAATAAATATATGCTAAACGAAGAAATGAGCTACTCTTACCTTGATTTATAAGCAAGACATCTGAGGCTTGGTGAGGGTAAATGCCTATCTAAGGTCACACGATTGGGGCCAACGACTGGTCTCAGGCAAGGGGAGGGCTGCTTTTTAGAAGTGTAGCAACCAGCCACCCAAAGCAAATTGTTGCCATTGTCACAATTTTGCATATGATGCAGCCTGAGTATATTTATGGCTAAGTCTAAATTTAGCTACAAAGAGAAGGTCCTGCAATCTGATATCTTAGAAGCCACATGTGACATGACGTAGGTAAGCTGAACTTGGTTTTCCATGCTCCAACGCTTAACTACCTATGGGATTTCTGGGCTGTACTGAGGAGAGAGGATACCAGGAAGCAAGAGGAAGTATTTTTTGAGCACTTACTAGGCATCCAGGCACTTGACGTGCTTTATCTCATTAACTATTGTTTAGATATAGAACTGTTGTTAACTCTCTTTCTTAAATGGGGAACCAGAGGTCCAGAGAGGAAAAGCAGCTTGGCAGAGGTTGCAGACCTAGCAAATGGCAGAACCATGAGTCACATCTAGATCTCCATGCTTGCAAAGGCTATGTGTTTAACCACTTCTCAATTGGCCTCTAAATCTCATCGTTCTATCTCTAAACGTTCACCTGACCTTCTGAAGTTTGAAGGTATGAGGTTGACATGAAATTAGAGTACTCTGGGCATGGAAGTGACAGAACATAAAATATACCCTTTTCTCCCGAATTCATAAAAGATGCTGTGAATCAATGCATCTTTCAGTTATATCTCATGTAAATTTTGGATATGCTATTTCTCCCCCATGTCCCAACTGCAACACAAAGGGACTGACCAAGACGATCCCTAGATTCTGCTCAGCTCTTTTAAGTAATGATTCATTTGCATTTTTCTCCAAAGATTAATTTTATAAAGAATCTAATGTTTTAAAACAGGAGAAAAAAATCTATAAACAGATCATGTGGATTTGAAACAGCCGCCATGGGCTGGACCCTAGTACTCCTTTGTCCTTCCAAAGAGTGGCTTGCCAAATGGAGCCTTTGCTTTTTTCCCTCAGCAATCTTATTTCCTTTTAAAGCATGTCCTGGTGGGGGCTTGGCAGTGTTTTGCTTGGTCCTGATTCACGTGTTATTGGGTAGACCATGAGTCAGGCTGACCAGGCATGTAGAGATACACATTCCAGAGGCCAAGCTTATCCCCAGGCTAGAATTTCCTGGAAGCTCTGGGACTGGGATCTCTAGGATTTTTTTATTTTAATTTTTATTTTTTTGGTCAAGGGTCACTGCTTCTTCAGTAATTTTAGGATACTGTTGTATGCTTCCTTAGATTGTCTGTCTACCAGCCTCCTCCCTTGAGAGTTCAATCAGACTTCTAGAAAACCAGAAACCAGGCGAAATCTAGAAAGCCCTTGTTCTATACCTGGAAATGGCTTTGACTTGTTGTGGGTGACAGTATACACCTACTAGGGACCAAGAGATACCAGAGAGGTACAAATACCTGGTAACATTTGGCAAATGCTGGGCAATTCCTGAATCAGACTATTAATGTGTAGAGAGACCTTGATCTCTGAGTGAAGCACACAGTGATAATCAGAGCTCCTCTCTACCAGACTGCTACTTCTGAGGAAAGCCTTCTTATTTTTTCTTAGAGTGGAAAGAGCTTAAGGCTTGGGATCAGAGAAGACTGGGTTTGAGTTCTTAACCTGCCATCATATGATCACTTAAACGTAGTCTTAATTTACTCATGTGGAGAAAGCACAGTCACATTTTTTCATGGTAGTCCTTAAGGCTAAATGGGATGTGAGAAATGTCAAGCGTCCTGCATGCACTCAGGAGAGGTCTTCCCTTCCTCTCTTCGGTCTTTCCTCGAATTTATCTATGCTAGCAGAGAATGGATGAGTCTCCCTGTAGAGTTCTTAGGGGACAAGAGTCCAAACAAATGATGAAAGGAAGACCAAACATGTCCCTTCTGAGAAAAAATGTAAAAGGGTTTGCTTCGCATATAAAAGAGCAGACAATGAGTGAAGAGTTGATCTGGAAGTTTGACAAAGCTTTGTAATTGTTATATTGTTTCTGTTTTTGTGAAACCACCATCAAATTTCCACATCAGATATTTAGGCCTAGATACCAGGTTTAATTTTTGGCCACTGAAAGAGTCTCAGTGCACATATGAGACCCAACTTCTTGTTTGATGTTTTCTATAAAAGCTTTATAGAAAGCATTTCTAGAGCTTCTGCAGATTCAGGCCATTGATATGTACAAAGCTCCAAAAATGGGTTTAGGACATCTTGAATGTTCCATGTTAAGGTTACAGAAATATCATAATCTCGAGGGACTCCTGTAGAATCGGTTGGTGGCCCTGTACTTGGCAAGATCATGGCAGCTGCCAGCCAAATCCTCTTCCTGATAGCAAGTGAAAGGGTGTGTGTGTGTGTATGGGTGGGGGTACTTCCAAATGAAGCCACTTAAAGAACAACAGTTGTCTCTTCCTTCTGGATGTCCTGAAAAACTGTTCCACAATTCTACTTTGAGTGGAAGAGTTTTAGGCCTGTTTTTCCAGAATCACTTGTTATTTGGGAGATAGCATGGTGTATAGGAAAGGTCAGTGGGCTGGAGGGAAAATGAAGAATGGTTCTCATCCAAGGTCTGCCACTTCCTAGGAAAAGCGACCTGTCCAAAGTCACCTGATAAATAAATGCCTGCAGTTATTAGAATGACTCAACCCTTGCCAGAAAACTTTTCTCCTAATCCATGTTTAGATGGTGTTGAATGAACACTGGGGAGATAAGAACACCCAAGGTCTATACTCATCATGCCAGATTTCCACTTTATTATTCACACACTATTTTGAATGTGCAAGTTGGAAAGAAAATAATGATTCTTTCCAAAGTCAAATCGAATACTTCTTCTGGAGCCCCGATGACCCCAGTGGGTTGCTGGAGTAATTATGCTCACTTTGCTCCTTACCTTATCCTCACCAGAAGTGGTGGGCATGGGGGTGGGAAAGAATGATACACATGTGAGCCTGTGTCATTGTCCCTCCTTCCTGGTCCCCAGCTTTTGCGGGACTCAGCTTATTCTTTTTCTTCTTTATTACCTTTGGCCAATTAATATGGAGAGAAGATCAAACTACAGGCCCTTCAGAGGGGAATACCAAAGTCCTTTTCCCAGTGTTCTGCTTACAGAATGGTGGGTAGGCCCTGGCTAGGAGAAGGTTTTGGAGCCTAGATGGCTGAGAGTAAAGCCTAGAGATGGTCTGTGATTAAGCCTTTCTCTGCCTCCCATCACCCCAGGTGGTAGATGCACTGGTGAAAGTCAATCATCAGCCCCCAACCCCACATAATCACACACGTCGGCACAATACGACAAGCATCTGCAATGTACAAAGTAATGGCTTCAGCATCTGTTTTCGGAGATCCTTTAAGAAGGACTTGGATAATTTCTTTCTTTCTTCTAAAATAAGCCTCTCTTTTGGGCCAACTTGCTTATACACCTATGGGCATGTCTCCAGTGCTTTGGCTATTACAGTCTTTAAGTGACAGCTTAATATATTTTTAAGATTGAGGGAGCCAGCGACAATTCTCGAGGAGCGTGTTTACATTGGATCAGCTCACTTGGGCAGCGTGCCAGCCGTGTTGCACGCTGCAGGAACTGGAGGTGAAAGCAGGAAGGGCTGAGGACAGAGGGGAGGATGAAGCTGGAGGACAGGAAAGCCAAGAGGGAGGGGATGCAGACAAGGGTGTGGGGAGACGCCCAGCTGAACCTGGCAATGCACTTAGAACCATCAATTAATGCTCCTTTGACATTGTGTTGAGGGGTGAAAAAGAGAACCCTTTGGAGCCAGTCCACTGGCACATGCACAGTCCACAGTGAACTGCTCTTAGATCTCTTTGTCCTAGTCCTTTCTAAATTCCTGCAAGTGGCTCCTTGGCAGCCAGTGGGCCTGTATTGTTGCAGAGCCTAAATCGGCTTCAGCACATCTTCTTAGCAATCTCAGATAAGGAGCTTGACCCCTCTGGGCCTGTTTCCTTGCCTAAAAAGTGAAAAGAGCCCCATGTCCCCTTCCAGGCCTAAAATTCTATGACTCCAGAGTGAAATGATGGTAATCTCCATTCCATGTAAGCAGATTTTGTATCTGCTGGGGTGGAATGAAGATGAGATCAACGTTCAGCTTATCGAGACTGAGCAACTTGCTTTGGTTCAGCTGAATGAAAATTAGCTGCTCTTCAGATGGGATAGTCATAAAGAAAAGTATGTCCTTCATTCACCAAAAGACTCCTTTCAGCATTCACACACCCATCAAAATATACCATTGCCACCAATAATAATAACTAACTGTATTTGAGACCTTCTGGGCTGAGCCTTTGTATACATTATCTCATTTAATGATAACAGATGCCTTGGGAGGTAGATGCTGCTACTGTCTCTCCAATTTTCAGATAAGGACACAGACTCAGAAGTTAATTAGGTAGTACACAAGAGGATGTGTACTTGTGTACTACTTAGCTGTAAGTGGTAGTAACTGTTAGAGCTGGGGTATGAACCTTGATCTGGTTACAAGAACAGTAGTTACCAGTATTCTTAAATTCACTTAATAAACAATAGAAGAACAAATCTGCAGTAGTGGTTGATTTCACCAAAAGAAATGGCATTTGGCCTTCAAAGCCCTTTATTACCAAAGAATGCTGACTATTCTCAGGGAACTCTCTGTGCTAGGAAACCTTCTCTTTCCCAGTAGAAAAACAAATGATGGCTCAAGAGCGGCCATTGGGAGCATTTAATTTAGCACAGATGAGAGGAGGCAGGTAACTATTTCTAAGCTCTGCCACTAACTAGGTATGTGATCCACGGTGAGCCACTCAGTTCGTCTGGGATTGGTTAGACAATCTCTAAGGCTACTCCAGGGTTTGGATGTTATGTTCTCTTGAAGACCTTTTCATGACTTTCCAGCTGCTAGGGATTCCTCATACCCCACTTCCCCTTGGGGTTAGGGCAGTAGAGACAGTTTGTATGCCATTTTAAACCATTTCTCATTTTGTAAATAGGTCCCTTGCAGCTCCAAGAGTCTATGAAATCGTTTCAAAATGCCTAAGTGTGATTATGCATCCTGAAGCCAAATGTTATAAAACCCCCCACTGCTGCAGATTTAAAGAGTAAATATGCAATAAAATCTTTTCAGCATGCTGTTGGTATGACACGGTGTTTAATCACTATTATAACGTTCAGCAAGGAGAGTTTCTCCCCCACTCCCTTCCCTTCCCTTGACTTTTTGAGTTGAAGACATTGGTTAATCTACATAGTGGTGATTGTCCTCCTCATTGCCACAGTCCCAAGAAGTTAAAAAAAAAAAAAAAATCCACCCTTTCATCTCTACCCACCACATTCTTTCTCTAAGCCTGTAATTGGATCTAAATGGAAAATAAACCCTTTGCAGGCCAAGGAAGTTGGCACTAGAGGGTGACAAGAAGGGGAACGTGTTCCACCTCTAATCCGGATAATCACACTCTCCGATGCAAAGGAAAATAAAAACAAGGCTTCCTCCAAGTGATGGCTTTGGCCCTCAGCAAAGAGGAGGGTTTCCATGTACTGGGTCTTACTTCACACATTATCAGTCAGCTTGTAGTAAAACTACACCTAAATCATCTGACTTTCTAGAGGACCATGGGGCTCTGCCCCTTTAGCTCTAAACTCTTTTACCTCAGCTGAATTTGGGGAGGCAGTTCAGACACACAAATATCCTGGTGCTACAAGTTAAAAAACGTTCATGTACAAAATGTACTGTCCGCGAACACTATGGTCTTAGCTGGACGGATATTCAGTGGTTCACTGGTAAGTTTATTGAGTCCTGCTGTGTATGGTATGCTGTGTTGGAACAGAGATGAACCAGAAAGGTTTGTCTTCAAGGAGTTTAGGAAGATGTGTAAAGAAATAAAAGTGGTGTATGCACGACTTGCTACTAGGTAGAAATTAACAGGTAGCACACCAAGGTCTAAAGTGTTAGGAGAATTCCATAGAAGGAGAGAGGACTTGATTCTCCAAATATTCTGGCAAATGTGATGGGACATGGTACATTCCAGAGAGATGCACTGATTAAGTCTGACTTGGTTACACATTCAGAAGGGTCCGCTGGACTCTGTGTGGGAGTCTGGGGAAGGTCAGCTGTGTAATGGTGCAGCTATAAATCAGATGCATGAACTCTGTGCCTCTAAGTCATGTGGCTTGCATTTTTATTTTGATTCTGACATATGTTTGGGGTTTTTGTTTTCTTCCTCCCTCCCTCCCTCCTTTCCTTCCTTCCTTCCTTCTTCCCTACTCCCTCCTTTCCTTCTTCCCTACTCCCTCCTTTCCTTCCTTTCTCCCTCCCTCCTTTCCTTCCTCCCTCCTTCCCTCCTTCCCTTCCTCCCTCCCTCCTTTCCTTCCTTCCTCCCTCCCTCCTTTCCTTCCTTCCTCCCCTCCTTTCCTTCCTTCCTTCCTCCCTCCTTTCCTTTCTTCCTTCCTCCCTCCTTTCCTTTCTTCCTTCCTCCCTCCTTTCCTTTTTTTTTTTTTGCCTCTCAGTCTACTCCACAGGTAATGGCAGAGGTCTAAGGAGGACTTCGCCCTGCAAGAGTTTAAAAATGACTGCTTTGGGAGATTAACCCACAGGGTACTACTGCTTGTTACTGCTGCTGGGAGAGAAGCGGGGTCTCTCATCCCCAAAACTGGAGACAAGGAAATGGAGGCACAGAAAAGTGAATTGGTCAAAACAGTGCAGCTAAAAAGTGGCAGGGCCAGGGTTTCAGTGCCTAAGGCTTTCCTTATGCTCTGCTACCTGCTGGAACCAACGCTCTATAACCCTGGGCTTCAGTTCTCCATTGGCTTAGACTGTGTCTCTGCTCCCTTCCAGCCCACTTGTCCTCTAAGCCTGGCCTGCGCCCTCTCCCAGCTACATCCAGGTAAGTAGCTGGTGGGTGTTGGAGCTACAGGCACAGCTGCAGGCCCCTCCTGCGGTAATTCACCCGTGACCTTCTGGGCTCCTGGCCAGCCCTTCCTAAAAGGGAAACGTGCAGACCCTGGGGACAGAAATTAGTTCCCATGTGCTGGAACTGCTGCCATTGCCAACATCACCAACTAAAGAAACTGGTGCGTGTGTGTGAAAAACAAAACACTAGGATGACAGCAAGAGGGGAGATTCCTTATGAGTAAATATTACCCTCCCCCCAACCTTCACCTCAATCCTGGGAGGGGAAAGGGAGGGGGGAAGGGAGGGTTTTTTTCCCCCCCTACAGACAATAGGATTACTATTAAAAAAAAAAAAAAGTTTTACTTTATTTAAATTTTAATTAGCATCATCGAAGAACTAAATTTCTTTGCAAATACTTTACACAATGGCTTTTAAGAGTAAGTTTTTTTTTGGGGGGTGTGCCTGTTAGTTCAAATATGTATCCCCAACTATTCTGTTTTCTGGGAAGTCTTGGAATTTAATGAGTTTCCTGCTCCTTACGTTGAGGTAAGTCTCCGCGCAACCTGGGGGAGGGACACGGGGAAAAGGAAGAATGTGGGTAAGTACAGACAGATCGTAGCTCACCTTTTGAACTCCTTGCTTGAGGTCCTTAGCCACCTTTGCCATCTTCTGTGGTGCAGGAACAGCGCCTGGCTTCTCGGGCAGAGGCGCGAGGGCGCGCAGCGGGGACAGCGCTGGCTGAATGGCCAAGTTCGCGGGCCCAGGGGGAGCTCTGCGCTCAGCCCGGCGCCGCGGGGTCCTTTAATTGGAGAGCGGGACTCCCTCTAAAACCGCGCCAGCCAATCCTCGCGGGCGCTCGCGCTCGGCCAGCCAATGGCAGCGCGCGGCTCCCCCCTCCCTCCAGGCGGCCTGGGCCGGGCCGGGCGGCTGCGGCGGCGCGAGCGCTGCCCTGACGTCAGTGCGGCCGCGGCCCCTGCCTGCCCTGGCGGCTCACATCTGTCCCTCGAGCGAGCGGCAGGAATCCGTCCCCACGCCCTTCTCCTTTAAAGGACAACGGGCAGAGGGTGGGGAGGGCCGCTGCGCCCCCGCGATCCATTCAGGTCAGAAGGGAGAGTGATCAAACAGGAAGGCTGAGGTATTTTTAGTGAGCTGGCTCCAAAAATAAATGCTGAGCCGTGTTCCCCTTCCCACCCTTTCTGCCTTGTCCAAGGGGGGTGCGGGGCGACGGGGGGAGGCAGGTGGTGTGCAGCCGCACTGACTCGGCCTGCTAACTTTCCCAAACCGGGGCAAGTCCTCCAATCACTACACAGGAGGTGAGAGCCCAGTGAGTTAGGATTTTTTTTTCAATTAATATTTGTAAATTATTAATCTGTCTTTCATAACTTGCTTTGTGTAAATCCTCCCAATTCAGCGAGGAGAATACAGTCCTGATTTTATAAGCACTGAGATGTACATCTTTCTAGTTTCAGAATTACCTTGGGTGTTGTTATTACCGTGATGATGATGATGGTGATTATCACTTGCACTTGGTAGATGAGGACATAGGCTCAGAGAGGGTAACTGGTCCAAAGTTGAACTCTTCGGCAAGGCTTTAAATCTGAGTTAGTGAGAGTGAGAACTTACCAGGGGACAAGGGGCACAGGATGACAAGAAGCCATAAACTAGGAAATTCTAGTTAAACTCCATAAATTGGGCTATGGAGATCTGGACAAGCAAGATTCCATCTGTGGATTTCTCACATCCTTGGGGTGAAGTGTCTGGCAACATCTAACATAACAAGTCCTATAGGACAATATGAACAAGGTCTTCCCTCACTATGCCATGTTGTGTGCCTATAAATCCACATCTCTACTGAGCCAGTTCCACAGACCTGGGGTCCCAGAGGCATTTACTTCCCTACCCGGGCAGAGGACTAAACCCCAGCCCTTTTTTACCCTGGGGAGAATACTGCTCTGTTATGAGGTTTTCAGTCCTGTAACTCACGCTGGCAGTACCCCCTGCCAGAAACTAGGGCTCAAGTGGGCTACCATAAAACTAAGTTGCAGGGAGACTGAAGGGGAGGGGGTCTCAAAGTATTTCATATGACTGATTTGGGGGGGGGGGGGGAACTGCAGGTCACATTCTAGGGCTTTCTCTCTAATTGGAGGTACTTTAAAGCCTCCTCCATTTTGGTTCTTAACACATCATCATCCCCACCCATCCCAAATCTTGACCAATCATCCCAGATTATGATTCCTTTTTTACATTCCTGGAAAGGGCCTTCTGTGTGTGATTCCCCTTTTCTTCTCTCATGGATCTGCTATAATTAATGTTTGTTTTGCTTGCTCCCAGCTGTAGCCCCAACACCTAGCATGTGATAGACACTTGGAACATGTGTGTTGAATGAATGCAGGCTGGGTTCTGGCTTTTAATCAGTAGTGAGCAGGCAGGCAGGACTTAGGAAGAGATGGTGCAATGCTATACCTTGGTCTCTTTTGCCCAAACATCTAAGGTGGGCTGCACATTAAACCAGTGTGTAAATAAATGGTGGCCAACAGAAGCCTGGCCTGGAAGAGGTTTCCATGTGAATAGCCCATTCAGTAGCAGATCCTAGGAACAATAGTGCTGAACTGGGATGTCATGCCAGAAGCCTTTATATTCCAGAGTTATAGGAACAGAAGCCAGGAGAATAACAAAGACATGCTTTATCCCTTGCAAACTGGGCGGAAGCCTTCCCAGTGAAGTCATTTCTCACTCCCTTCCCAGCCACGCTTCTTGCCCCGTCTTGAGAAATTATTGCTCCATGGAATAATTCCAATTTTACTAACTTTAACACTGAATATCTCCAAACTCATGACCCCCTTCCCCTCCTTATTTTTACCCTTGGCCCCTGTGTCAGTTAAGGAGGCAGATACTGTGGCTCTTTCTCAAAATGTGAGAATCAGGAGCTACTGCTTGGAGTGGCCCAGTCTCTTTTTTCTGGAGAATTACCTGTTGTGGCTGGAAAGGTGACCCCCAGTCCCTGCTAGTACTTATTCTTTCCCTGGCTAAAGATGCTCACTCTGACTCTGAACACTACTCTTGAGCCAGATGTTCCAGGGGACCTATAGTCAGAATCTTGGCTGGACAGCTAGACAGACTATTATAATTTGGGACATTCTGGAAAATCGAAGAGATATGGCCATTATACCTTAGCTTCATTCTAGCACTGAGATCCTTTTGCTTCTCTTTGGAAGAAAATGGGCTCTCTTTTCTAGGTTGGAACAGTGACAGATCTGATTTTCCCAAGGCTCATGGCTTTGGTGCTATGAGCTAGGGCTCCATAAGCCATAGCACCAGTGCTAGGGCTTATTAGAAGCTTCATTCATCCACCAAGTAGTTTTGGGGCACCTGCCTTAGCCAAGCCAGCTGGGTGCTGGGTACACCCCAGGTAAATAAAAGAATCCTTCCCCTTCAAGAATGTCTTGGTCTAATAAATGTCACTGGGGCTCTCCGGTTGACAAATCTCTTCTCTTACTTGAACTATGGGACAATCACAGAATAATTCTAATTATTCCATAATAATTCTAATTATTTTTCTGGGAGAAAGTGGAGATTTGGGACAGTCAAGGGCTCTATCCAGGGTCACACAGTCAGTAAGTGGCAGAGCTAAAATTCGAACTCAGGACTTCTAACTCCAAACTGTGTCCTTTCAACTGTACCACACTACCTACCAAATGAATCTTAGGGATTGACTACAGGGAAAAAAGTATGCACTTGAAGGAAGATGGTATTGTTGTTATTGTCATTATCAGTGGGTTTGTCCTAACTGGGATTTTTGACTCTGTGTCTCATGCCCTTTTCATTATTCGTTCGTTCACTCATTCATTCATTCACTCATTCAACAAACATTGAACTGAGAACTACAATGGGTTAGGAAGCCCTGAGCTGAGGATATGACAGACCATGAATAAGACAGGAAAGGTTCCTGCCCTCACACAGCTTCTATTCTAGTGGAGGGAGACAGGCATTAAATAAGGGAACAGGTAATTAGATAAGGTAATTGAGGATGGCAGTGAGTGCCTTGGAGGAAGTATGGAGGAGAGATTCCATATGTGGTCCATTCACATCAGGTGGTCCAGTAAAGGCCTGACTGAAGGGCTCATGTGAGCTGAGACCTGAAGGAGAAGAATGAGTCAGCTATGAATAGAGTCGCCATGGAAAGCACATTTCAGAAGGATGGAGTCATGAGTGCAAAGACCCTAAGGTGGGTACAGGCTTTCTATGTCTGAGGGATCATAGGTTCCTGTGGCTGGAGGGTAATTAAGGACAGGGAGAATGCATAAGGGGACATGAGGAGTAGGCAGTGACTGGATCACATTGGACCCTTCTATGGAGGCTAAGTTCTTTTTTGAGAACAGTGGGGAATTATAGATGAATACTTTCCAGCTGAGACATAAGGTGTGCCAAATCTGTCATATAAAAATTTCTAATAGATACATTAGAAAAAGTAAAAGGAAACAGGTGAACTATTTATAATATATTTTAGTTAACCCAATATATCTCAAATGTTGCCATTTCTATGTGTGATTGATATACAGCATTACTGAGGTATTTTACATTCTTTTTTTGGTGTTATCTCTTTGAAATCTGGTATGTGCTTTACACTTGCAGTACACCTCTCTTGAGATCAAACATATTACAAATGCTTAGTAGTCATTTGTGGCCAGTGGCTATCATATTGGACAGAGCAGTTATAGAGTTTTAAGTGTGTGGGGGAGGATGACAGTATCTGATTTACTATTTAATTCACAGCAAGGACACCCAAGGGGTACTAATAGAGACCTAGCTCGTAACTAACAATCCCTCATTATCAGGTGGAAAGACTGAGGGTCTGAGAACCAATAACTACATGTCTGGTCTACTCTGTTTCAGGCAGTGCACTGGGAAGGACAAGTGATTTGCTCAAAGTCACAAAGCTAGAAAGAAGCCAAGCAAACCTTGAACCTAGATCTTTTGGCTTCATGTCATACACTTTAGGAAATCTCCAATAATCATGGCTCCCGATGACGATGCTTTTATTGTTACATTGTACCAAGTGTGGCTTGGTTGTTTTAGTATGCAAACATGAGGATTGGCTTCTATTTGGTTATGACTTTTTAGATATATTGTATTCATTAAAACACTCAACACTTAAAGAGTAGGTATATGTGAATAACCCATGAATCACCTAATATATTTTGATGTGTATTAATTGATACAAATAATCCCTGAACCATATAGTATATTTTAATATATATTAGTTGATATAAATATGCCCCAAACCACTTACATGTTTTAATTTGTATCAAGTTGGATCATCATTCATACCATGTATATAAGAATTGTTCACAACTTACATTTTTTTGGTTTCTTTCCTGTCATTCTTACAGTAACTTTAATTTTAGAATAACTATCTAATTTTCTCCAGATTTTTGGATGGCTTCCTAGATCAAGAAAGGCTTTGCCTATAAGGCCAAAACATCTGGATAAAAACAAAACTTGGTTGTTGGACCCAACCATTCTCCTGCCTGATAGCCTAGCTTTAACAGGGACGATGAAGGACATGAGGAGGCTCTATCCATTGTGAAGGAGCACTGGATCAGGAGTCCAGAGCCCTACATTTTGATCCTAGCTATGTTAAAATGTTGTGGCTGGCTATTATCTCTAAGGCCACTTGCAACTCAAATGTATTATTATTTACTAGGAGCAAGTGATCAATTTTCTCTGAGTATCAGATATATATCCTACTTGGTGCAATGGAGCTATTCTGTTCTTTGCCAGGTCAACAAGAGTATAAAGAGTTACTGCTTAGTTAAGATCCAAATCCAACTGGGATCACTCACGAGATGCCTGGCTTTATAATAAGGGCTTAGCTTGGACCAGAAGGGGAGACAGGGTTCCTTATGTTTTGGGATTATTCTGGATGTTTTCTGTGTTTCCCTCCAGATCCACTCTTTGCTCTCCTCCTCCAGTTCTGTGCCTGGTAGGCTGACACAGGACTCCCTCCCTACTTGGGCCCCTTTGCTGTCTTCCGGGGAGGAGGAGACTCTGGTAGGAGATGAGGGGTGAGTATATTTAATCTTTCCTCTTCCTCCCTCTTGGCCGGGGTTTTGGAGGTGGTAGTCATGTTCTTCTACCTCTAGCTACAGCTCCTGTGAGCCTGAGTATAGCTCTCTCTCATGGTCCCTTCAGGCCTGGGGATGGTCTCTGCTTCCTGCTGTCACTAGCCTCAGGGCTCTTCTTCTCCTCATGTGGGTCCATTGAACCCCGTTTTCTTCTTCATTGATAGTGCCTTTATTAAACTTCCTCCGGTTACCCCTTCAAGTGTTTCTAGCCAGGACCCTGACCCATACAGAAACAAAGTGTGTTTTAGAGATGATCTCAGTGTGGCCTTTGCAGGATTGTTGAGATATAGAGCACCCTGTGGGTTTCTCATGGAGTTTTTTCTGCTTTTTGCATGTGAAGTAGTTAAAATGATTTGGGGCTTGGCAATTAATTAGAATAGGAAAACCGGTTAGAGGTACTGGGAGAAACAAGACAGAAATTTGGGGACCTTCCCTAGGGCAGGTATGCTGGCTGACCATGCAGTTCTTCAGCCATTGAAAGTGACTTTAGGTATATAAATCCCTTGTGCCTCAGTCTTCTCCTTTGTCAAAATGGGGCTCACTGTGAGGAGTGAATGTGGGGTCATATGCAAAAGTTTGGCCGAAACCTGATGGCCCTTCCAAATGTTCTGTTCCCATGCCAGGGTTCCAGCTGACATGAATCTAGTCTTGCATCTTTGGGGATGAGGCTTGAATGTGAGACACTGGGGAACTTGGAGCAATTTGCTAAGGTGGACCCTCTTGAATCATTGTAATTTACTGACCTGCGTGTACTTTGCAGCCAAAATGTACCAAAATACTTGTGTTCTACATGGCCCAGTGTGAGTGAGGTGTTGCTATGGCTTACTAAAAAGAAAATATCTTGAACAGGATAAAGGGGCAATATTGCAGCTCCAAGTTCCTAGTTTAAGAATGATTTTGATCTTTGGGGGAGGGGGATCATGGGAGGGGTGGACTAGCTTGGACAGGTTGGGTGGTGGGTTGACAGTGGCCTATCCAAGAGGGGATTGTCCAGCTTCAAGGGACATGCTCAGGATAATTGGTACCAAATGCCATTTCTGAGCTACCACCAACATGACTGCCCGGCTCTTTCCAGGGGCAATTTTATTGCATCCTCCCAGCACCTTCCTGAGGCAAGTGGTCTTATTCCCATTTTACAGAATAGCAGACTGAGCCCTAGGGATGTTAAGTAATCATCCCAAGGTCACGTAGCTGGTTACAGAGCAGGAATTTGGACCCACATGTGTCAGACTCCAGAGATGGTACTGATGAGAAGTACAGGGCACCAACTAAAGCCCCAGTAATCATTTCCTTGGCATCATGTGCCAGGGCATGCTAATCACATTTAATTCCTTATAGGATAGGGTCTGGATCCCTCTGATAGAAATAAACCTCCACCCCCCTCACTACACACACACAGACACCTAACACCTGTGGTCTAATTGTAGGTGTTCTTCAACAACCTAATTATGGGGACCATTTAGGATAAAATTCTATTTTGGAATAACTTTGTATATACTAGATAATGGGGGAAAATCAGACCTGTTCAACCTATTAGGGTTAAACAGCCAGGGATTGGGGGAAGCATTGTAGCACCGCTGTTTCCCAGGAGACCGGAGATAAAAATCAATACAGTAAAAGACATCATCATCATCTTCTCTCATTATCACATTTTCCATTCTGTTAGCCATCTTGGCATTTTAATTTTCCGTAGCCTTATGAACCTGCATCACCTGGTAACATCTCCTCATGGGATATTGAAATCATGGGGAAAAAATGGTGTAGTTGCTTTTGTATATTACCTTTAGGGGCAAAGTTGACATATGTGGGTTTTGTTCAGATTAAAATGTCTGAGGTCCTATTTATGAACTTGCATCACTCATAGTTTGGAACCAGTTCTGTGGCTTGGGTTCAAGGCTAAAAGTAGGATGCATTGTGAAGGAGATGATGTCTGGCTTGATCTGCTTCCTCTCTGTTACCTGCCTTTGCTCAGTGATTAAATTGCCTGTCTGAGCATCGCATTCTGACCTACAGTCTTGTGTTTTACTTCATGCTGCAGCCTCCTTACTCCTCTTCTGCCCATCAAAATCCACCTGACCTAAGCACCTTCTCTCAGCACCCTGCCGAACCTCCCTCACTGGGGTTTGGCAGCAAACTGTTGAGAAAAGATTGAAGGTTTTGAAGTCAGACATATCTGAGTTTGGGCCCTGGTTATATTAATTATTAGCTATGTGGCCATGAGCAAATTAACTTTTCTCTTAGACTGTTTTAGCTATAAGATGGAAATGATCAGCCCTATTTGCAGAGGGTGGCACATGTGAAGCACCCAACCCATTGCTTGGCACAAAGTAATACCCATGGTTTCCTTCCTCTCACAAGATTTCTCTCCGTTTCAATGTCCCCCCAATTCTTCCTTGTTTATCACGAAGAGATTCAGAGTACCCCACTATTCCTTCCTCTAGCCTCTGGGAGATGAAACTTACATGAGACTGTTTCTGCCGACATTGTTTTACTTGCATGCTTGTGGCAGATGGTGATTAGGTGCAGGCATGGGTAAACTTCTCACATGATTAGTGGGCATCTACCCAAAGCAGACAGAGGGCCAGAACCTCAAAGGTATCCCATCCACTGCTGTGGCACCTACCCTTTGCTTGGATGCTTTCCGTGTTCAAGAACTCATTCTCTCACCAGACCGATCTAGCAGTTTTGTACATCTCTCCTTGTTAGAAGGTTCTGTGTTACTTTGCCTGACATCTGTCCTCCTAGAGCTGTCACCTGCCTGTTCTTTCCAGCCTCTGAAATCCATTTGAAGGGCTCTCCCTTTCTCACATGATGACAGTTGATCTATTAGAAAACTGTTGTTCAAATGTTCACAAGGTCTTCTCCCCTGCAGACTTTAGGTACTATTTTATCCTGCCTAAATTATATTCCATTATTCCATTCCTCTTTGTCAGCAGGCGTGCTTTCCCTTTCTCAGGAGCAGTGTTGCAACTTGTGGAGGGGTAGGAGCATCAGCTTTGAAGTCAGGCACATTTGGTTCAAATACCTCCATGGGCACCTACTGGGAACCTCAACTTACCTATCTGTAAAATGGAAGCAGTAATACCAATATCATAGTACCCCCAGGCAGATTAAATGTGCTGATGTATAGAAAGTATGCAATCTCTTGCCCAGCACGGAGAAGAGGCAGTAGCTGTATAATTATTATTTATTAATTTCCAGGAGAGTAGCCACCATGCTCGGTTTTCTTAGAAAATCTTCCTAGTGACCTTTAAGGCTTTCATCAGTCTGGAAATGGGAGCTTTCCCCACCCCCCGTTACACCAGGAAAATGGCATTAAATGAGTGTTCCATTGATTTTGTTACAATCACAAGATTCTTACGAGGAAGATAGGATAGTCAAAATACCATTCCATGGTCATTTTAAGTATGTTCATTCAAGTCAGGTTTTAATTTAAAAACATTTTGGTGGGGCGCCTGGGATAGTTAAGCGTCTGCCTTCGGCTCAGGTCATGATCCCAGGGTCCTGGGATCGAGTCCCACATTGGGCTCCCTGCTCCTTGGGAGCCTGCTTCTCCCTCTGCCTCTCTTTCTCTCTCTCTGTGTCTCTCATGAATAAATAAATAAAATCTTTAAAAAAATAAATAAATAAAAACATTTTGGATATTCTGTGGCTAAACATGTACATTCTAAGAGGTCCTTTGGGATTGCAGCAGAATGTTCAGACATTCATGGGCAGAATTCCAGTACGCTTGAAAGATGAATGTGTCCTGTGGCTGATGAACAAGGTATGAAGACACCAAATCCCCCTGACGAAGTCCAGCAATGCCTTGCCACTGATCGGCCTTTCTGGAAAGACTAGATGAGCTCACCAAGAAGAAGGGGGTGGATGGGAGATTTCAGGAAAGATTCTTAGTTATCAGAAATTAGGCATTGAAAGATCTGGGGCTTCCTGTTGATTCCCTAAGTTGTTCTCACAGCCCAAGACACATGGTTGGGCCATGATGTCATCTGACATAGATAGACACACTGAGGCCAGAAACTGTCAAGCAGATTCTGGATCATGATGGAGGGTGGGAGGGATGTGCAATTTGAGGGCCATGTGAGTATGGAATGAGTAATGTTTTCCAGTAGGGTATTATCACCCATCCTATCATTGATAGGGGTGGGGGAAGAACTGAATTCTAAGATATTCAAAGTATTATATATCCCCCTAAATACCCTGCTTTTCCAAGTTAAAATCCTGTGTTTAGTAGTCTAGTCTGTTGTCATGTTAGGACAATATTTTTATATCCAGTTGAATTTAGATGACCAATCTCAATCATTCATTCATTCGCTCATTCCTTCATTCATTAAATCACTCAGGTGGTCATTCAGTCATTTGGTCTGTGGTTCTAGCAGTTATTCAGTCTGTCACTTCATTGGTCCTTTGGATGTTCAGTCTTTCAGTCATTCAACGAATACCTATTGGACATCTTTTTCTGTACCAAGAGCTCTGCTGGGTGTGAGACATGCAGCAGTGAAAAAAGATTCACGGAATCTACTCTCCTGGGAAAAACAGATGTTAAGCAATTACAACAAAAGGTGATGAATGGGGAGCATTATGATAGGAAAAGCATGGGCCCCAAGGCAAAAGAAGTTCAGTTTGGCTGGAGATCACAGTTTTCTATTACCTAAAACGTCAGATCCCAGTGGCTTAACTTCCTGGGTGTCTAAATACATAACTCCAAACACTCATCCATTAGAAAGAATAAGCGCTGATATGCGTGGAGCTCTTGCCATGTAGCCAGCCACTGAGCTGAGTCCTTTACAAAGATGGTCACACTTAATCTTTCCTGAGTTAGGGACTCTTAAGTCTCCCCATTTCACAGATGAGGAAGTTGAGGCTCAAAAAGGATAAACAACTTGTCTGTAGTCACATAGGGTGAAGTTGCAGAGCCAGGAGTTGAACCCTGGTCTGTCTGATTCTACAGTCACAGTAATAACCATGAAAGTTTCCCCCCCAACGATGTGTCCAGGAAGTGGAAAACCTGAGAAGTCAGGGCAAAGAGAGCCTTTGGACCTTCCTAGTGTACTCCCAAAGAATCAAGAGCTCTGCAGTGAGCCTCACAGCCCATGGGAAAAAGAGCAAGAACTTGGGGTGACCAGGTCAGGGAGCATCATGGGGCAAACTATGTTCCTGCATCCCAGAAGGCATGAGAAACTTTGCGGGAAGTTATTTGTAACAGCAAAAAGAGCTTAGGCAATCCAATCCAGAAACAAATCAATCTTACTCTTGCATGTACATTTTAAATGCAGTTAGAATAATATAAAACCGAATTAGAAAGCCTAATATCCACATGATGTCTTTATTAGTGTAAAGCAATCCATTACGCACGCTCTCTTTCCTTTTCGATGATTAAAAAAATAAAGTGAGTCAGTCATTTTTGCAAAAATAGTTCCATATTTCAAAAGAAAATAGTTTTCTTAGAGAACATAGCCTTCTCTCTATTTTTTTCTCTCCTTATATCCCCTCCTCCACCTCAGTAATAAATATCTCCTGCCCAGATGTTAGATCATGTTGAGACAGTTTGGAAATCTTTGTGCTTAATTTAGACATGATTCATGTACACATTGAGTAGTACCTAAGTTTGGCCAGGAATGAGGATAGTTGCTCGTGGTGGTGGTGATTCAGGCTTGCCCGTGAGTGATCCGTCTTCTATCACTTGAGATATTACTCAATTTCTGTGATGACTCAGCTTGAATCTGTGCAACTGTGAATACAATGGTGAGCTCCCTCAGCAGCTTCCCATGGTGTCCCCCACGTGGTTGGAGATGATTCTGTGCTCAATGGCACTTGCTGAGTTGGTGCCATGTATTCTCAATGAAGGCACGAGTGCGTCAGGTTTCCATGTGTTTAGCTGTCAGTTCTGTTTGGTATTCTGCAGTTACCCTGGGTCTAGTCCATACATCATCTCCTTATTCAAAAGGATGCTTTTACCCGATGTCTTCATTACCATCAAAGAATCTCCTTTCTAGGCTCAAGAACCACGAGCCTCAGAATCCAGCTTATCTGCCTATATCCCATATTGGTATGCAATGGTAGTAACGTCCTCTTGACACCAAGCAGTACTACTCTACTTGTGTGTACCGCAACTGCCACCAGCACCACCACAACCAGCACTTCTCTTCCCACCAGGAAGCAGGATTTATTTATTTATTTATTTATTTATTTATTTATTTTAAAGATTTTATTTATTTGACAGAGCGAGATACACAGCGAGAGAGAGAACACAAGCAGGGGGGGTGGGGGAGGGAGAAGCAGGCCTCCCACAGAGCAGGAAGCCCGATGTGGGGCTCGATCCCAGGACCCTGGGATCACGACCTGAGCCGAAGGCAGACGCTTAACGACTGAGCCACCCAGGCGCCACCAGGAAGCAGGATTTAGAATGTTACAAATACTGGTTGAATTCCTTATATGCTTTATCTCAATTATTCTGCATACCAGTCACATGTAGTATATTTATTATTTATTTATTTTTAAAAATTTATTTATTTATTTGAGAGAGAGAGGGTGAGCGAGAGAGAGCACAAGCAGGGGGAAGAGCAGAGGGAGAGGGAGAAGCAGGCTCCCCATCGAGCAGGGAGCCCAATGTGGGGCTCGATCCCAGGACCCCGGGATCATGACCTGGGCTGAAGGCAGATTCTTAACTGACTGAGCCACCCAGGTGCCCCCACATATAATATTTAGATCCTGATTTTGCTTAGGAATTAAAATCAAGGCTTAAATATGTGAAATAACTCACTTATAGTCTCACTGATAGTAAATCGCAGAGGTATTATCTAAACCCAACTTATTTGACATGATGCTTTTAACCAAGATATCGGTGTTTTCTACCTTCCTGATCTTTTTCTCCATCTCATATCGTCATATCACCTCTGTGCTGTTACTTATGTAATACTGGCAGCCTGGTACTCACTACACTCTTGTGAACTAGGCTGCAAGAGGACACAAGTCGTTTGCAGCCTGCAGTACTAGTGACCTACTGATACTGGGACCACCATCTGCATCATCTGTCAGAATAAATCCCCTGAAGGAAAACAGAAATCCTGCATTAGCATGGACTCTGGAGGATGACATTCAAGCTCCCAGTCTCCTCTCTCTGGCAGACACTTTTTTTATCAGTCTCCAGGTAAGAGAGATTGCTCTTTGCTACATGACTTCTTTACCCTGCTGTACTATAATTTTGTGTTCTCTAGTGAGGACCTCAGTTCTTTCTGGGAACAGTCTTGGGCATCTCTAACATTTTGTTCACACTTTTATTTCTCTGGGTTGAACAACTCTAACCTCTGCCCACAAGGACCTGGTGGTGTATTTGGAAATTAGAAATTATCCTTGGTTGGGCGACTGCCTTCGGCTCAGGTCATGATTGTGGAGTCCCGGGATCAAGTCCTCCATCGGACTCCCTGCTAGCGGAAGGTCTGCTTCTCTCTCTGCTGCTCCCCCTGCTTGTGTGTGTGTGCTCTCTCTCTCTCTCTCTATCTCTCTGACAAATAAAATCTTTTAAAAAAAAATTATCCTATGGTTTCTAATTTCATGGGGACTCTAGAGACTGGTGACTTCCAGTGCTGCCTTTAGACGCAGGCAAGAGTGGCTCCTGTCCTGTGGATTCCACTCTGGTCCTGGTCCCCTGACCACCCATCCCTTCCAGGCTAGGCTTAGGTTCCATGGACCCCAGAATTCTCTTCTTGAATCCCATTTCTAGAACAGAGTGGAACTCAGCCCAAGGGCCATTCTCCTCTAAGAATGGACCTTGTAACAGTCTGCCCCTAGGCCCCAGGGGGAAACCAAGAGGTGGTTGTTAATGGGGTGTGGATGGAGTTTGAGTATCTGTACTTATTTGGGCAAGACCCCTTGGGGTGTGGGGCAGAGCTAGGAGTGGGAAGAGAAGGTGGAGACAGACCAGAAGCCAGAGGGCAGTCCAAGAGCTTGGAACTAAAACCCAGCCTTCTAGGTTGTTTTGAAGACATTTGTCATGGTAGGAGGATAGAACATATTTTTATTAGGCAGTGCATTAGCTTGATTTATAACTTCTGTATATTTAGACACATATCTCGTGGGCCTCCACTTCTACCCTTTTGCCCTGGCTCCTTCAAGTGTTAGGGATAGGCCTGTTAGCAACTACTAGGGCAACCAGTAGTCCCAGTGTATCTGAGACTAAGGGGTTTCCCAGGATTCAGGATTTAAAGTGCTAGTGGAAAAAGATGCAGGAAAACTGGGAGAAAGTGTGTTGATCACTCTAGACCACCCACTCCCTATAATGTGGTGACTGTTGTTGATTTATATAACTGTACAGAACTCAAACTCCTTCTTCCTGGGGCAGAAAGAACTTCGATTTACATTTTCATCATAATAGTGTGCAAGAAATTTCATTTAATGATAGACCTTCTCTCAGAGTCAGGAGATAATTAAAGGTCATTTAACCACTGGCAGGCATACTGTCTCCAGGGCAGGATGCAGCCATTAGCAGTGGCCTTTGTAAACTTGCCACTAAAATCAACAATGAGAATTCACTGACCACTAGAAGAAGAAACACCATCAAAATTGTTGCTGGAAGTCCAAATAGCTTCGTATACCTTGGACTGTCCCATTTCTTCAAGAAAGAGGAGAGAGGGGATGTTTCCATGTGGCATTATTCCTATCGCTACCCAGTTCCAACTTTCCAACTTGGCTACAACCACCTAAAACAGCTCCTTTCTAGGGAGCCTACAGGTGCCTAAGAGCTAGGGATATTTTGAGGTGTTTGGCAACCGGGAAAAGGGGAGGTAGAAGCATCTTTAGCCAAACAACCTTCTGGGCAAAATTGAGAGGTAGGTGCAGTTAATTTCTACCCACGCTGCTGTTTCTACTTTTCCCACCATTTTGTTTCCTGAGTTTTTAGGAATAAGACATTCATTCATTTATTCATCCATCCATTCATTCAGAAAATGGGGCCAAGAGTGGTAGCACTGCATGCAAAGGAAACAGCACGAGCAAAGGCTCTGTGGCAGGAACATACTTGAAGATCTGAAAGCAGACTGGAGGGGCAGGCTGGAAAAAGAGGAAAGGGGAGCAGAATAGGGTCCGAAAGTTGGGTAGGGGCCAGCTCACATGGGACTTTAGGGGCCACAGTACAGACTTTGGATTTTATCAAGTGCAGTGGATTGATGATCCCCAGAAATAGCCACATCGTCATCCGGGAACTGTCCATGTTACCTGATAGGACCAAAACGGACTTTACAGATGTGATTAAATTCGGGATCTTGAGATGGGGAGATTATCCTGGACTATCCAGGTGGGTCCTAGGTGCCATCACATGTATCCCTATCAAGAGGGAGAGTGGACAGACAGAGGAGGACAAGGCAGTGTGACCATGGAGGCAGAGGCTGGAATGATGTGGCCACAAGCCTAAGAAGCCTGGCTGCTTTGCCAAACTGGAAGAGGCAAAGAACAGATTGTCCTCCAGAGCCTCCAGGGGGAGGGTGGCCCTGCTGATTTTAACCCAGTGATACAGATTTTGAACTTCTGGTCTCCAGAACTGTGAGGTAATAAATTTTTGTTGTTTTAAGCCACCACGTTTGTGGTAATTTACAGAAGCCAAAGGAAACTGATACAGGCAGTTTTTGGCTTTAGGCTGGGATATGACTTGATGAGATTTCCATCCTTTGGTGACTGCTTTGAGAGCTAGGTGGAACAGAGATCAGAGGGGACAGAAGTAAGAATAAAGAGACTGGGAAGTTCTTGGCAGCCATGCAAACGAGACACAATGGCCCCGCGGAGGTGGAGAGAAGTAGAACATTCGAGATTTTCTTTGGAGGTAGAATGCCAGGACTTGCTGACAGATTGCCATCAGGAAAGCAGGCTTTAAAAAGTCATCAACAACTTAGTCTAAATGTAAGTAGGCCTTTTCCTCCAAGGGGAACTCATAATTTTAAAAAGAAGCACAGAGATAACCCAACAGTGGGATTTTAGGCTCTATAATACCCCAAATGGGGAGAAAGGGACTTAGTGGGTTGTGGGCTTGTGGAGTTTCCCTGCAATCCATTCTGTTATGCTGCTTTGCTGACCACCTGCTCTGTTCATAATCTGTCACGAATCCTTTTTTAGAAGTACATGGATCGCAAATCAACAGATGGTATTTTCCATGCTGTCTCAGAGGGAATTTTCTGGGTTGGGGAGGCACCTGAAAGATGCGGTTTAAATGCCCCATTGATGTCCTTATGACATTTCAAAGGTTTCCTGTACTGGTTCTCAAACTTCAGCCTGTATCTGCTTCACCTGGGGGAGTTTCTATGTCAGGCAGATTTGAGAAATGTGGCTCCAGAGATTCTGATCCTAGGTGGGGGAAGATTCTAGGATAGCGCTTCTCAGACTTTAAAGATTCTGATTTAGCAGGCCGGGGTGGAGCCTGAGATTCTGCATTTCTGATGAGCTCCCAGGTGATGTTGACACGGCTGGTCTCTGGAAAACACTTGGAATAACAAGATCCACAGAGATCATTTTCAGAGCTGTAAGCCCCCAGGTGCCAAGGATGAGCCTGATGATGAGTTTGGATGTGATAACACACGTGTCAGAAACAAAGGTAGCCCAGACACACTGCCAAGTCATCTTGGTGCAGCAGGCTCTTTTCCTCTTGAAACTGGTGACACTCTGCATTCTCTCCTGCTGAGCTCATAAATGCCTCCTTGCCAAACCCAACAGGGGCCAGCTTCCCAGACTGGGTTGCGAGGTTGAGGTTTGCCAGGCTCGCCCCTTCCGGGAATGCCATGGGCCAGACGGCTTCCGTAACGCAGCACTGTCTGTCTTGCTGGGGGCCCATGAGGGTTGGCACGCCACAATCATCGTGCTGTTTCCAACACATAGTCCCGGCCACGCTCTTCCTCCACTTCAAACCCTGCCCTGGCCCTGGTCAAGCTCACTGGCCTACCCACAAAGTTCCTCCTCCATCTCTAGCTTTTATAGTCTACAACCCACCCAGATTGAACCACCATGAGTTCCTTATTTCATAGGCTTGATTTCTCTTCCCTCCCCAGGCCTGTGTCACAGTTTAACTCAAACCATCCTCCCATGGTGGCGAAGGATACACACAGTAAAGAGAAAGAGGAACAGAATTGTGACATAAAGAGAGGCAGTGCAAACCAGTGGTTAAACACAGGTTTTAGTATAAATCCCAGCTCGGTCACACCTCAGCTGTGTGACCTTGGACAAGTCTCTGGGCCTCAGTTTTCTTCTCTTTAAAATGAGGTAAATGGGGGCACCTGGGTGGCTCAGTTAGTTAAGCGTCTGACTCTTGATTTCAGCTCAGGTCGTGATCTCAGGGTCATGAGATTGAGCCCTGCATTGGGCTCGAACCCAGTGCCGAGTCTGCTTGAGATTCTCTCTCCCTCTCCCTCTGCCCCTTTCCACCACTCCACCCTGCACTCAATACACGTGCTCTGTCTCTTTCTCAAATAAATAAATAAATCTTTAAAAAAAAATAAAATGGGATAAATAAAATCTTTCTCACAGGGCTGTCAAAAGGGCTTAATGAGCTAATGTACTTAAAAGGCTGAATTTTGTGATAGGCCATAATAAGGGTGGAGATTAGCCATTCAGAATAGCCACTGCTCTTTGTCACTCTCTTCCTTTCTAACCTTCCCTTCTGTTCCCCTTCTCTCTTTGCTTTTCCCCTTGAGATCTTGGGGCCTCCATAGAGGTACAGTTCTTGGCATTTCCTCCAGGTGAAATTCCACAGGGGTGGGAAGTATCGATTGTATTTCAGAAACTGTTTTTGGTAATTGACCAACAGGAATGGTTTGGGACTGTCCACTTAGCTACATTATCAGTGGCACTTTAAAAGGAAATGAATAGAAATGCTCATTATTCTGGCCATTAGTCCAAACTTGGAACAAACAGGAATCTCTAGGTCCAAACATTTCCCCTGTAAAGCTTTGTTTACCTTAGAGACCGAAGTCAACACAATGAGGTCGAGATATCAGCAACACGGAAATTCTTGAAGTCAAGGGCAGCAGAAGCCTTTTATGAAGCTGGTGTCCAGGGCCACAGTGAACACCTTTTTCTCTAGGCTAGGGACGGGGGGTGGGGGGGAGCATTTCAGGGTTGCCCCATCAGACTGAGATTGGTTCATTATCTTTCATAGAGTCACATGTTTCTTTGAGAATCTTATGGAAGCCGTGAACCCGTGAACCTCTTACCTCTTGAGTTATGCCGACTTCTGCCTTTAGTTTCAGAGGGTTTCTGTCCTGTCTTCCCTACCTCCCCAGCTTCAGCTTTCTGATCTGGTTCTACCATCTGGAGAATATTCCTCAGCATCCTTGCTAAGAGAGGCTTACCACAAGGTATGGATTTTTTTTTTTTAAAGATTTATTTATTTGACAGAGAGAGACACAGTGAGAGAGGGAACACAAGCAGGGGGAGTGGGAGAGGGAGAAGCAGGCTTCCCGCGGAGCAGGGAGCCCAATGCGGGGACTCGATCCCAGGACCCTGGGATCATGACCTGAGCCAAAGGCAGACGCTTAACCGACCTTAACCTTTTTTTTTTTTTTTTTTTTTTTTGAAGAGATGGGGGACTTGTTACCTCTCCAGGCTCATTCCATCCAAGTAGTGGATAGAGGCAGCTCTACAGACTACAGACTCTACCGATTTCCTTTTCTACCCTGTTCCCTTCCTCTAACCCCTGAGACTGGGACCTGTTGCAAGTCTGTCTGGTACCCTATTCACTGGTGTTCTGGTTTTTCCTTTCTTGAAGGTGCAGAGAGAAGTGCCTACTTCTACCACCCTCCCAGGTTTGGGGGCTCTTACGCGCTTGGCTACTATCCTTTTCCCTGAAAGGGAAAGACTCCAGTAGTGTTTTCTTCTCGCAGTCTCTCTATAAAGATACTAGCCTAAGACAGACCTCCTTAATCTCCTCCACCCTCTGTTTACCTTCTTATCTGAAAATATGACTGGATTTTCAGATTAGCCAAAGGAAACAGAGACTTGTTTTTACCACTGGTGACTTGCTTTTTGAGCCTGCCAGTATTTATAAGGCTTAAATGACTTCTCTGTTCCTTGTGTTGTGTGGGAGGAAAAAGAAAACTCTTACCTACTGCTGGGGGAGAGAGCAGTGTCAATAAGGTACCCCTACTTCCCTCTCTGCTGAAAGCCAGTTTTTCTTTTAAACCAAAGTCCCGGCCACATGAAATCCTTCAGGAGGACAGGGCCAGAGACCCAACTCTGAGAGTCCCTTCTGAAGGGAAGGTGGTACAAGCACAAGAACGTGCCAGCACTCTGAAGAGGTTACTCGTCAAAGAACACTGGCTGAAAATTTTGGAAGTGACAGGATCTTGTTACCTACCAGACAAGAGCTGTGCGATCTTAAAAGGCAAGACGCCCTAGAGGATGGGGAGATTGCATTGATTCACAAAATCAGTGGAACCACGAGGCAGAGGGAGTTGGAGTGAAAGGAATTTTGTTTTCTTTAGCTCCCTCTAAGCTGTTTTTGAGCCACATGTACACGTAACCACCACCTCCCAGAAGTCAAATGTTACTGTGCAGGTGCCCAGAATCTGGGCCGTGCATTCGGAATCCTCACAGCAACTCCACTGAGAAGGAATCCTTGTTGTCACCAGTGCTCTTCAGCTTCACAGAATTAAATGGACAGACAGTGACTCTGGGTTCGTGACACACGCTCAGAATCACATATTTTAATAATGCCACGAACACTAATGACCCTGGAGTTAGAACGAAAGCTCAGACATTGACACAGACTCACATCTATGCATATAGCTCCCTCTCCCATTTCATCCCTGCCACTCACCAGAGGCAACGATTGTCCTGAACCCCATCTCTACTACTCTCTGGCTTTCCTCTATATAATTGTATTGTATTTATGTGTGTTATAAAGATATATGTGTCTACTTCATTTTAGTTGTTTTCACTTTATGTAAAAGGCTACTTACCATACTTGGCACAATTTCAGTGTAATACCTTGCTGAGATCCAGCCACATTGTGCGCTTCTGTGTAGTTTATCCATAGTGATGGCTCTGGAAGATCGCACTGTGGGAATATCCCACAGTTTATTCATTCACTCTTCTACTCATGAGTTTTTGGGTGGTTGCCAGCCTTTTGCTCTTGTTAACAGTGTGGCCTTTGAACAAGCTTATGTGTCTCAGTTTTTCTGAATGGTTGCACCAGTTTGCACACTTACTGACAATGTATGAGAGAGCCTTCAGATTCTGTCCAATGCAATGTTTGGAGTGGTCAGATTTAACATTTTTTTTCCAAGCTAATAGACATAAAAAATTTGTCTCCCATTGTGGCTTCGATTTGCGTTTCCTTGATCACTAACGATATTGAACATCAATTCATATATCTTTTTTTGGCTCTGTTTCCTCTTTTGTGAATTGTTTGTTTCTTATGCCTACTTTTCCTATTGCATTGGCTGTATTTTGCTTACTAAATTTTGGGGTTTTTTTTTTCTTATGTTCTTGTTACTAATCCAAAAAAAAGAATATCTGCATTTTATCAATGGAGAAACTGGGTGTCCTAGAGAGTAAGTGATGGGCTCAAGACCATATAGCTATTCATGGTGGACTGGTTTGACCTGGTATATATTGAGGGTTCCAGGCCTACACTGTCTTCTTTTTTTTTTTTTTAAAGATTTTATTTCTTTATTTGACACAGAGAGAGAGATAGCAAGAGCAGGAACACAAGCAGGAGGAGTGGGAGAGGGAGAAGTCTTCCCGCCAAGCAGGGAGCCCGATTGCGGGGCTCGATCCCAGGACTCTGAGATCGTGACCCGAGCTGAAGGCAGACGCTTAACGACTGAGCCACCCAGGCGCCCCTATACTGTCTTCTTCTTGTCGAGTCTGTGGATGTGGAATGTGAGGTCTGGTTCTGTCCTTGCTACACCACCAGTGGGCTGGAGGGCATTGAATTAGTCCCTATGTCTTGGGCCTTACTTTCTTCATCTGTGCAGTGACAGCATTTCTTCCAGCAAAGCTCTGTGGACTATCTCCAATTTTTTTAAAAAGATTTATTTATTTGAGAGAGGGGTGGGGGAAGGAGCAGAGGGAGAGGGAGAGAGGATCTCAAGCAGACTGCCTGCTGAGTGTGGAGCCTGTCGCAGGGCTCGATCCCATGATCCTGAGATCATGACCTGAGCTGAAACCAAGAGTCAGATGCTCAAGCGACTGAGGCACCCCGGTGCCCCTCCATCTGTTTTGATCCTCACTGCTTTTAAGAAGCCATGTGGCCGATGTACTGGGGAGGGACTGTCCCCCACCTGCCCGCACTCCACTTTATACAGTCCACAGTGTGGTGTGCATGGTCTCAGAAAATTGTGTCTGACTGGCAGCTCCAAGGATTTTGCTTGCTTTGGGATTTCGGGGGCCTGGAGCAAACAAGGATGGTACTAACATGTTTCTTACTCTTCCTTGATTATTGTTGGCCATCTGTGTCTCCAGGAGGCCATGATTAAACATAGTAGAAGGGAAAATATCGTCATGATAGCTTTCTATTATCTTGTCCATCCATCAAATAGTTATTAGTCACTTACAATGCACCAGGCACACTGGGCAGATAATGTACTTAGGTGTCAGACAGGCTTGAGTTCCATGCCTTTAACTAGTTGGAATTTCAACCAAGTTTTTTCACATTTTGGATTGCTTCCATGTTTTGGCCATAGTGAATAATGCTATTATGAACTCTGATGAATACTTTTTTAAATAGGAATATTGGGAGGGTAAGATGAGATAAGATATGCCCTGGCCCATAATTCAAACTCAATAAATAGTGGTGGTGATGAGGGTGGATCCTAGGAAGGGGAGGAAATGTCAGCGAGAAAGTGCCAGAAGCCTCCCTGAAGAACAAAGGGCTGGATTACTAGAGTCCATCTAACTGTGTGCGTACTGCAGAAAAATGCACATCTACTCAGAACTTTTTATTTAGGGCTAGACACGAGATAGAGACCAGCAGTAGAACTGGTTCACATTTACACAGCACTCACCATGTGCCGGGCTCTGTGTAAGCGCTTTAAATATATTAACTCACTTAATGCTCACAAGAACCCGGTGAGATAGATGACAACTACAAGCCCCATTTTACAGATGAAGAAAATGAGGTGCAGAGACTTGAATTAACTTGTCCCAGGTCACAGACCAGTAAATGTTTAAGCCAGGGCTGGAACCCAGGCTGAATGGCCCCACAGTACCCCTGCAGAATGAGTGAAGCCGAATCGCTGTCTTAGGAGAGTTCACGTGTCCTGGGAGGACATTTTATCATAGTGCAATCAAAAGTGTCTGAATGGATTCATGAGTGTTCATGATGTTTACCTCCAGGAGAGACACGGGAATTTATCTCACTTTTTATCTCATTCCTTCATGTATTGTTAGTTTTTTTTTTTAAACATTGGACATCTCTTAATTTGGTAATAAAAAAAATCACCATACAGGCAGATACAAAACAAGGAAATATGGTAGAAGTGACCACAGAGATGTGGGCTGGTTCTGTGGGAGCCTGGAGGAGGCAACTCCTAACTCTAGAGGAGGAGGTGATGGGGGGGTTTGCAGGATGGTAGGAGTGCACTCAATAGAAATAAGCAGAGAGATGTATTCCAGGAAGAAGGACCACTTGGATAGAAGCAAGTATGGTTGCCCTCAAAATAAGAAAAGTTTTGGCCCAGAGTGTGGGACATAGGAGGTACAGGGTTAATATTAGACTCCCAGTCCAGTGCCCTAGGATATAGGGAGTGGCCATTTGTGCCTCTCTCCTGGATTCTACTCATTAATATTATATTAGTTAGGATTACAATTTCTTGGTAGCCACTTTCAAAGAACCAAACTGTGTGTTTCTTACGGCACCAATCTGGCCACACAGGGAAAACTGAGGTTATACTTGTTCCTCTGGCAAAAGAGGTTCAAATCGTCAGGAGGCACCCACTGCCCACCTCCTAGCTTCCCTCTCAGGCAGGGTCCTCGTCACAGCCTCCCTCTGTCCCCTCCTGCAGCTGCAGGCACAGAGGGAGGGGAGGGCTGCCCTTCCCAGTAGTCCCCCCAGAAGCCTTAAACTCTCTTTGAGTGGCCCAGACTGAGCTGTGAGCAGGTCCTGAACCAATCCCTGTGGCCAGGGCAACAAAACATGTCCACTGGTGAGACCGGGATTACATACATCAGATGTCCTTGGGACTGGGACTAGAGTTCTCCTCTCCTGAACCCTGGAACACAAGTGGGAGATGGTAGTTCCCCTCCAGGAGCATTAGGATGATGCTCCCAGAAGAGAGGATAGGCAAAACCAACCCAAACCAAACAGAAAAAGCAGGTTTTTAGAAATAAACCAAACAGAAAAAGCAGATTTTTAGAAATAAAACCTGATTTATTAGGATATGAGCTCAGGTAGGGAGCCCCTGGTACGTCCACATGGAAACTCCTCCTGCGTCTCTCCAAGCTCATGAAGAATTAGGATTAATGAGGGGAAAACTATCATAGAACATGTTCTTTCTGTTTCTTCCCATTTATCTCTCTTATCTCCACTTTTGGATATTTTCAGGCTGGGGAAATGTGACCCTTTGGAATACATTTTTAATACTGTTTCTCATCTAAGAAGTGACTTACTTTTATAGACGCTCATTCAGATCCACTGTTGTCATTGTTTTCATTCTTGATGTTTCCAAAGGTGAGCTCCAAAGGCTGGGTCAGGGCAGTTGTGTGAGGGGGTAGAGTTCATTACCAAAGTATTTTTAAAGCTTCAGGGCTGCCATGGACACAGATGTTAGCAAGGTCATATGTCTCAAAGAGGTCTAGACTGTCTCCTGTGACTTTGAGAAATCTATGTTCTTTAGAGAGCTCTTTTCCTGACTGGTAACCACTTCTCAGCTGGCATGATTGGGCTGTAATGTATAGACATCCACAACCTAAGGAATTGGCACCTGATCAAGGATTCAGACTCTGGAATCAGACTTGTGTTCAAATCTTGGCTCTACTGCTTATTAGCTGTGTGATCTTAGGCAAGTTCCTTAACCTCTCTGAGCTTTACTTTTTCATCTGTAAAATGAGGATAACATTAGCATTGAGAAGACTAGATGACACAATGCGAGGAAACTTAGCCCAGGGAGAGAACAGACCAAGTCTTTATTCTCAGTAAGTTAGTAATAAAGTGACAATAAAATGACCAAGACCCTATATTGTGTTATGGCAAGAATGCAACTGTTGGCTTCTGAGTCTGGATTCCAACCCTGGCTGTCCACTCAACAACTATGGGGACTTGACTCCCTGAGTTTTACTCTTCTTATCTGCAAAATGGGGATGATGAGGCCACCTTGCAGAGTTAGTAGGTGAATTAAAGTGATTTATGTAAACATTTGACACAATGCCTGGCATAAACCAAGTGCTCAGTTGGGGCACTAGCTTCTCCCTCCCTTTCTGTCTGAGAAGCTGGGGCCAGCCCACATCCCTTTGTGGAGGAGGGGCGCCTGATGTAGGTATGGTGCAGCTGAATTCACTGGGCTTCCGAAGAGAGGGTGTTGCACAACAGATGCTGTCATTCAGTGCTGAAAACCGCCAGATCCCCACTGCTGGTTACCCAGAAAGTGCTCATTAAATTATTTCCCCTTGTGACAGGATTTGACATGTAGAACAAATGCTTCTGTCACGCCTGTAGCAAGTGTCATCCGCTACCGAGGGAGCTGCATGCCATTGACCAGGGTAACCCCAGCTCTCCCTGCACAGCCGGGGCTGCACCTTACACAAGCCACCTCTCTCACTGTTTCAGTTCCCAGGCAGCTCTGAGGGCAAAGCCTGGGTGGCATTTCGCGGCCGTGACCCCACCTAGGACAGCACTCCGGGGATAATTAATTGCAGTATGAGAGTTTGGGTGGGAGTACTCGGCTTCTAGAGCGAATAATTCACTCAATACAAATAGTCCCCAGCTGCCTCCCACTGAGAAGATGCTGCTTCTCATCCTGGCGCTGCTGCCTCTCAGACTTGCTAAGTGAGAGGCAGACAGTGGGGCAGCAGGATCAGAAGCAGGAATGAGTGAAGATAGATTTGCCTGGAGCTGAGACCTGCAGATTCCCTTTGGGGGCCTCAGGGCTGGGAGATAGTGAGGATATAACATGATGCTTATTGCCGGTTACTTCCTTCTCTTCTAATCTGATGTCTCTTGTCCATTCCAACTTGTTCTCGTCTGTCCTTTCTATCTCATTTCAGAACACCCTGTCCTGTGTCTCTCCCATTGTCTGACCTAGTAGTGTCATAGCCCTACTCACAGTCAGCTTGAGGGAAGTGGAGAGCTCCCCATCCCCCAAAGTGATCCCCCTTAAAATATACAGTAGTCCCCCCTTATCTGCTGGGCATATGTTCCAAGACCCAGTGGATGCCTGAAACTGCAGATAGCAGATGTAAGGTTCAATACTATGTTTTTTCCTATACATACATACTTGTGATAAAATTTAATTTATGAATTAGGTACAGTAAGAGATTTGCAACAATAATTCATAATACAGTAGAACCATTGCAACAACTTACTGTAATAGAAGTTATGTGACTGTGGTCTCTTTTTCTCTCAAATTACCTTTTATTGGACTTACTCTTCTTGTGATGATGTGAGATGGTAAAATGTCTACATGATGAGATGAAGTGAATGATGTAGGCATTGTGATATAGTATTAGGCCACTACTAACTTTCTGATGATATGTCAGAGAGAGGATTATCTGCTTCTATACTACAGTTTACCATGAGTAACTCGAACTGTGGATGAGAGTGGATGACTATATTTCTTGCTGTCTCCTTAGAAGGCCTATCTGCCATAAGACATTGGGATTTCAGTAGGCTCATGTTGTAGGGAAAATAGATCACCCAGGAGACAAGCATCACTGATGCTCAATGTACTGGTTAGCTATCACTGGGTAACAAATAAACCCAGAATCTTGTGGTGTACAACAATGAGTATTTATTTTACTCATAGATCTGTGCATTGGTTTACGTGGCTGGTTTGGCTCTGCTCCTCATGGGTTCCTTCTGGGAGCAGGCTGAGGGGGTGGTGCATTCCTGAGAAAGCTCATTTCATAGGGATGGCAGAGCTGTCAGAGGATAAGCTCAACTGCGCAAGCCCATTTCAAGCCCCTACATGCATCATGTCTGCTAACATCCTGCTGGCCAAATCCGTGACCAAGCCTAAAGAAAAGAGATAGGGTTATACAGTCTTTTGTGTGTGTGTGTGGAGGAACTACATGGCTTCATGGCCGAGGTTACCAAATACAGGGAAAGGTGAAGAATTGGGACCAATAATTCAATCTATGACAACGCTTAACACCTGAATATGAATTAGGTGGCTTAGTGCAGGGAGAGCAGTCATGGGAGGGCCTAGCAGATAGGGCTCATACAATTCCATGAGAGGAGGTGAGAAGAATATAGACAAAGCCCAGTTATTCTCTAGATGGTCCGTGATTTGAAACCTGGAGACAGTGTGAGGACACTGGATACCCAATAGCAGCAGTTCTCAAAATTTAGCTTATCATAATTCCCCGGGAAGCTTGTTAATAGAGATTGTTAGGCTCTACTCCCAGAATTTCTGATGCAGTAGGTCTGGGGCAGGGCCCGAGAATTTTACTTTCAACAAATTCTAGGCAATGCTGATGCTGTTCCTATAGGAACCATACTTGGTAAACTGCTGCCCAAAGGAAATCGGTTTTACTGAAGGCAAGCCAATATTCATTAGTGACAGTCTTGCCTAAGGTTGGCATAGCCTACTCTCTCTTGATTCCATGCCAATCCTATTCCGTCACCTTTATTCCTTTATTCCCATTCATTTCCCTCTTGATTCTACACCCTATTTTTCTTCCCAGACAGCTCTTCAATCTTTCTGCTTTATAGCACCTTGACCTGTGTTACCCGTCTCCTTGCTCATAGATGAGAGAACCCAGTGTATGAGTGGCTGGAGCGTGCATCCCAGACACACCAGTCACAGCCTGGCAGCTGGGTCATAACCTCCAGGAGAAAAGCACTCCATGTTTTGCATAGAGATCACCAGTTGATATGAAGATGATATTCTAGGAAGTATGTGGGTCTTCCTAGACGATATTCTTTGATGGTTTGTTTGTTTGTTTGTTTATTTTTGCATATGTGCTACATCTTGTACTTTCACTTAAAAAATGTGTTTGGTGTCTGGTGGCAGCCATCACAAGGCACTGACTTTAAAAACTTGTGAAGAACGAAGATGTTCCCTTTGAGACCATAACTGATGTGTCACGCACCTTGCCCAGGAGTTTGGGAAGTGGTTAGACCTAAAACCCAGCTCACTCTCAGAATTCAACCCAGGGCTAGTGCTGTCCAGCATCATCATAAATTCCCAGTAGGACCAGCTCAACTAGTGGACTAGAGTGCCAGGAGGTCAAGATTATGGGTGTTCCAGCATGCCCTTCAGCTCCTGCCTGAGTAAATTAATGGTTTGAAGATGTTTATAGCTGGGTCCCAGAGAGAGACAGAGATGAAAGAGAAGGGAGCTGCTGCACTGGGGCCACCAGTGGCTCCTTTATTGCTAAGCCCTCTCTACATGTAGGGGCCCATGTTGTACAGGTCCCAGGGGCTCAGCCTGTTATGTTCTCTTCTCAGTTCTACACACCCCATCCCTTGGGACTTTTTCCCCCAAGCCTGGCTGGGGAGTGGTGCAAGTCTTCCTGACTCTTTTTACTCCTGCCTCTCCAGAAGACAAGTCCAAAGGGACATTTTGCTGATCTTAATGCTAGTATGAGGGGACATCACAACCATATTGACCATTGGTTAACAAATCTTGACTATCTCTGAAATGGCAAATAAAAGAATCAGATTCTTTATTTTCTTGATTGCAGGGTTCTATAAATTCTCATTGCTTCTGACGTGGCCTTAGTATAGATATCTTTAGTGAAGGGGTCTTTCTGTAAATGAATGAATGACTTTAATCTCCTCTGTATTAGTTTTCTATTGCTGTGTAATAATTCACCATAAACTTAGTGACTTAAAACAACATAAATGTTAATTACTTCATTGTTTTTGTGGTTTGGAGTTTGGGAACAGCTTAGCTAGATCCCTTGCTCAGAGTCTTATCAGCCAGAATCCAGGTGTTAGCTAGGGCTGTGACCTCATCAGAGGCTCAACTGGAAATAACCACTTCTGACTTCCTGTAGGTTGTTGGCAGAACTCAGCTGTTGTGATTGTGGGACGGGGGTCCCATTTTTATCACTGCTTTTCAGTTGGGGCCACTCTCAGCTCCAGAGGCCACCTGAAGTTTCTTGCCAGATGGTCCTCTCCATAGGCCTTCTCACAACATGGCAGCCAGCAGTAGAGAGAGAGCCTCTCCCACTCAAGGATCCTGAGATGGAATCTTATATAATGCAGTGCAATGACAGAAGTGAGACCCCATTGCCTTTACCATATTCAGTTGGTTAGAAGCAAGTTCCATGTCCCACAACAATTACCAAAGGCGTGACTAGCAGGAGTGTCTCTCTTTCACACCCTCTGGCCAATCTGAAGATGTAGTACAGGCAGAATGATAGGTACCTCTTGGTCTTCAAAATCACTTTGCTGTTCTGAGGACCTCTGATGGGATGTCATTCAGTTCTGGAAACTTCTTCCTCTATTCACTTCTGTCACCACAGGACATTTTTCCAACAGCCCTCCCATTCGAGAAAGGAACTCCAAAACTGTCCGACACTGAATGGCTGTCATCATCCTTGCATAATTTATTTTCATCACTTATTATTAGTTCACTCAACAAATACTGACTGAACACCTGAAAGGTACTGGGCACTGTTTCAGGCACTGGAGAGACAGTTGTGAACTTAACAGAGTCCCTGCTCTCATGCAGTTTACATTTTAGCTAGGAGAGAGAGACAATAACAACTAAATAAAGAAATGCATAGGCTAGCAACAGGTGCTATGAAGGAAATAAAACATAGACAGAACATGTCAGAACAGTGCTTTAAACAGGGCAGTCAAGAAGGCTTTCTAAGGAAGTGGTATTGAGTTGAGCCTGGAATGATGGCAAGGAGGCAACCATGTTACCATTTGGGCAGAAAAAAATTCAAGGTGGGGGAACAGCATGTGCAAAGGCCCGGAGGTTAAAAATAATTTGGCCTATTTAAGCAACTGCAGGAAAGCCCATTGGCTGGAGATGGTAGGAGATGAGGTTGAGGACATAGGCTGAGGGCTGATCTTGCAGGGTCTTCTGGGTCATGGCAAGGAGTTTGGGTTTGATTTTTATGTGATGGGCAGCCACTGGGGGGGGGGCTTCGGTAGAGATGTTAGATAATGTAATTTATACTTTATGAGGCTCACTGTGGTCGCTTTATGGAGAACAGAGTTTAGGGCAGCATGGGTGGAAGCGAGGAGACCCATTAGGAGTCTGCCACAGTTTTCCAGGCAGTGATACAACCAGTTTGGGCTAAGGTCACAGCAGGGGGATTGAGGAGAAGTGATTGGAATTGGAACATATATGGAATTGCTTTATTTACCTCCTAAACATGGGAGTCCAACACCCTTTAGTTGTTCACTAGGGAAAGAAATCAGTCCTTGAATCAAAAATGATCCATTTCTTTTTTTTGCAAATGTTTGAAAATTTCAAAAAGTAATCTAGATCTTTCTGATGTACCACCTCAGGTTGCCCTCTCAGGGCCTCCAGCCACCAAGTCTCAGCAGCACGAGGGATTGCTCCAGAGTGGAGCCTCATGAAATAATTGTAATTTTGCTGGCTGAAGAATTCCACATGCTAGGCCCTTGTGCAAAATGACTTCTGCCCCCATGGTGCAATTGTAGGGCATCCATAAATATTTTCTCTGTGATTCAAGGAGTAAAGAAAAAAAATGCTACTAAGTTCCCAGGGCAAAGGAGTGGAGCAGAGTTTGTGCTGAAGCATGAAGCAAAGGCTTCTTGTTAACATAGATGTGTAGCCTAGCATCATGGCTAAGAACACAGATGACAGTAGCATATTTGCATTTGAATCTGCTTTGCTACATGACCCTGAACAAGTTACTTAGCTTCCTGCTGCCTCAGTTACCTCATCTGTAAAGTGGTATGACAATAAAAGCGATCTAATAGGGTGTTACTAGGATTTAATGAATTAATACTTGTGAAGAGCTGTTAAAGAATAAAAGTAAATGCCATAAAGATGTTTGACAATTTAAAAGCAATAGTCAGGTATTTTGATTTTAAGGCCCTCATGATGTGTAAGGAACCCCATTAAAAATCAGCATTGTTTCCTCTTCCTTTACTTTAAATGTCAACACATTTATTGTGGCAGAAAAAAACATGGGATTTGGTGTCAGATGGACCTAATTTAACCCTCAACTCTGCTTTTTAATGGCTGTGTGGCCTTGGGTAAGTCCTTTAACCTCTCCAGAAGCATCATGTCCTTCATGAGTAAAACAGAAAGAATGATTGGAGTGGCATGTTTGTAAATAGATAATAACTAAATCTGAAAATAAAAAGCCATTATTTGTAGTATTTTCTGGTGACCCTGTTTTAAATATGTCCACTATAGCTGATTTCAGGTTATCTCTGTGATGTCCCTAAGCACAGAGTTGGGAAGAAATGCACATAGTCTGCTCTTGGGAGACAGCATGATTGGCTCCAGCAGGCTCATGAATGAAAGCAATATCTACCATTTACTGAACACTTAGTATGCATACAGTCCCAAGTTATTCAAAGTGAAATAGAGTATTTTACTTAATCTTCAAAGCAACCCTGTGATGGAGGTGTTAATATCATCCTTATTCTACAGTAGACAGAGTAGAGGCATGGCTAGATAATTTACCCAAGTTCATATGGCTAGCAGGGATGCAAATCACTCACTTCAGTGCCTGGCCCCTGAGAGGCACCCAAGAAGATGCAGACATGGATAGCATTACTTCTGTAACAGAAGGAGAGAGGTTTCTTAGTATTTATATATAATGTTATATAATAGTGTTATAATATTCCACTGGTTTTCACAAAGTTTACCCCCAATTGTCATACTTCTAAAGGAAGTAAACTATTTTGTCCTTTCCATTAAAGAGAGGATGAGAGTATGAGGTTCAGAGAATCACTCTTAGTTTATAAAGATAAAAGCTGAGGATTTGACTCTGAACATACTTGAAGGAAGAATTAGTGATTGAGAGAAGATGTGGATGTTTGTTGAGTACTTACTATATTCTAGGTGCTTCATATGCATTATATTATTTAATCTTCCAGAGGTAGAAAGAATTCTCCCTCCTCTGCTCCCCATTTGACAGATGAAGATGCTAAGACTCAGAGCAATGCAGTAACTTGCCCAATTATACATCACTAGTGAGTGGCTATGCTGGGATTTGAATCCAAGAGAATGAACCAGAATTGGTTCATACTTGGACTCCCCTGCCTGTGAATGTCAATGAGGCTGTTTTCTAGAATGCAGGTTGGAACTCTGTGAAATAACAAAGAGAGCCTTGCCAGTCACAGAGCATCTCTTGTCAGCTGGCCCAGCCCTTCTCCTTCTGACCACCATCAGTAAGAACAGTGGCACAGCCAGTGTCGTGATCAGTGGCCTAGAAAAACACAGGGGCCTCACTATGGGCCCCTGGTACTGTTTATATGAAACTGCTCAGACCATGCCCCTGGGATGCCCAAAGCCCTGGCTAGTTGTTAAGGGAAAATGTCAGCTGGTGCTCCATTCTGGTCACCATCTGTACACATTCCAGAAGACAAACAGTCCATTTTAGCTGATGACCAACTTAACTTTGAGATTGCAGAGTCCAAGCCCTATTTGTCAGTACTCACATTCCTCTTATTTGCTTTAGGTCCAGGGCCCGAGTCCAGAGCAATCCTGCACTTAACTTTTTATCTGCATGGCCAAGGTGCCCAAGTGGATGATGAGATTACATGTGAAATTACCTTTGTAAACACTGACAAAAATATTACTATTCTGTTATCTTGAGTTTTCTGACCCAACAAATTGAATGGGGAGGGTTGTCTTTAATTTTTGCTGAAGGGGATAGCAAGCCAATGTATTTCTCAAGCGTTACTAGGAGCCCTAGAATATCCAAATGAAAAAAGACTTTATTCACTTATTCAATCATTGCTTCAGTCATCAAATATTGTTTGGTCATCTGCCATGTTTCAGGAATTGTTGGGTGTCCAGGCATGATTCTTATTAATGCAAAGCTTATGGTCTAGTTGGGGAGGCAACTTCATAAAACAATTCTATCTAAAATTGCAACTGTGAAAAATATTATGGAAGAGAAGTATGTGAGCCAATGAAAGCATTTAATTAAGGGGCGTGACTCAATTATGAGGGTCATGGCAGGCTTCCCCAAGGAAGTAGCATTTTAGTAGTGAGATGGAGAATGATGGTGTGTAGTGGAGAGAGAACTCAAGGTAGAAGGAACAGCATATGCAAGGCCTGAAGTTTGAAGATAATATGGCTTGTTTAAGAGTGGAAGGAAGAGGGCACCTGGGTGGCTCAGTTGGTTAAGCGACTGCCTTCGGCTCAGGTCATGATCCTGGAGTCCCGGGATCGAGTCCCGCATCGGGCTCCCTGCTCAGCAGGGAGTCTGCTTCTCCCTCTGACCCTCCCCCCTCTCATGTGCTCTCTCTCACTCTCTCAAATAAATGAATAAATAAAATCTTTAAAAAAAAAAAAGAGTGGAAGGAAGATCAGAGTAGTTGGATCATTGAGTTTAAGAGAGGGTAGGATGAGGTGATACTGGAGAGCTGAGCAAGAACCAGATCATGGAGGGACTTGACGCCAAGTTAAAGATACTGCTCAGTCTCCTGAGAACAACGGGAAAGCACTGAAGATTTTTAAGCACCATGGTAACGTGATCACTGTTGTCACTGTAACAGAGCATCTGTGGAGGAAAGAATGGAGGGAGGAAAAGGCAGGTTGAGTGCGGGGTTGGGGAGTTCAGATATATCATTTAAGCTGTCAAGGGGAGAGATGATGGTGGTTTGGCCCAAGATGGTGATATTGCAGATGAAGAGAGCACAGGAGGCAACTCCATTCTGGGGAGATTTAGGAAGGTTCATTGGCAGGACTTGGAAATTTAAAAAATTTTAATTTGTTCTTTTGGGGGAAAGGAAAGGAGGTGCCAGAGATGAAGTCCAGATTCATGGCTTGTGTGGATAGATGGATGTTAATCTCACTCACTACCATGAGAACATTGAAAAAAGACCAGGTTTGTGGCCTTCATTAGTCAGCTTAGGCTAGGTTATTCTGAGGTAATCAAATGACCCTTAAATCTCAGTGGCTTACAAGAACAAAGTTTTATTTATTGCTATGCTATATGGCCACATAGGCCAGCTGCATTTCTGTTCCATATCATCTTTACTCTAGGACCCAGGGTGATGGAGCAGAAGCTGCTCATAGGGCAGAGGGAAAAGAGATGAGGCAAAGTATGTGCTGGTTCTTAAAGCTTTGGAAATGACACACATCACTTCTTACTTTTCATAGGACAAAGCTAGTCACATAGCCATGCCTGAGCATACAATTCACCTACAGGAAGAGCACTTCAGGGTAGAAAACAACTATTTTGAACAGTAAAATCTACTGAAGGGGAATTTAATCTTCAATATCTGAAAAATACAGATGATGGTAGTAAATTTACTTCATACGATTCTCATGATGACTGAATGAGTTAATGCACAGAAAGTCATTAGAACATTCATACAACATACCCTGTGGTTTAGAAAGGAAAAGGAGTTTCCCCAGCAATACCTGTTAATATGTACACCCACTCTACCTAACTCTCAGGTATGTGGTAAAAATAAAATTCCATCTGGCAAACATTTACTGAGTTTTATACTATGTACCAGGCACTGTGCTGAGCTGAGATTCAGATAGGAAAACTTCCCCTTTAAGGAATTTATGGTATAATAGGGCAAAGTGATGTGCCAGCAAGTGAAAAACCCAAGGATCATGTAAGAGTGCTAAGTCAGAGTGGTCAGTTTTGGGCTTTCATTTTTCCCTTTGGATGAGGAAACATGTCCGGAATCACCAAGATTTCTCATAAGTGGGAATTCTTGACTTGGGTCTTAAAGCCTTAAGGGGTTCATTAGATAGGCAGTGTGGGAAGGGCATTCCAGGAAAGGGGAGCAGCATGTGCACTCAGGGATTCAGAGCTGCATGATTCATTTGTAAACTCTATAAAGTGAGTGAATTAGGCACCACCAAGCACCCAACTTTTCCATTCTTGGACTTACCAAGCCTGCTGGGTTATCAGGGTTTGCCTAATGATCTGACTTCACTGAAACCTCTCAGCTAGCTGCCTGACTCTTATTTTGTTCAGTAGATATTTGAGCTGAGTGTGGGGTGAGGAGAAAGAATTAACCTCAGTTGGAGAATAGTTTTTGCATAAAGTAGAGATACTGTTGACAGTTATAATGGGGAAAGGAATTTTGAGGAAATATTTTGAAAGGAATTTTAAGGGCCAAATAACACAGAGTAATCCCTTTTTCAGTCTTTCTATACAGACCTTCAGTATAATTCAGCTTTATTGTTTGACTGCTGTAGGTAATAGATTTGAGTGTCTATGTATTTATGTATATGTGCGTGTAAGTATGTGTGTGTTGGGAGGAACTGATATGTTGAACTTGACTGTGATAGAATGGCAGGCTGGCCATGGAAGTTCAGGTGCATTTGGGTCCCATATTAGCACCTCAGTGTTGTTAGCATGTAAAATAAAATGTAGGCAGTGTTAGGTTATGAAAATGTAGAAGCAGGCAGGGCCTATTGTGAAAATGGCTGTGAACATCAAACTAAGAACTTGGACTTCAGCACTCAAAGTTAAAAACTATTTATTAGTACACAGGATCAATGTCCTATGGGGGACTAGAGAAAGAACTGCAATCCCTTGATAAAGATGGCTAAGGTGTCCTCAGATGACCTCAAGAGAGCCTGCCAACACTGGTGTGATTGTGGAGTGAGAGAAAAAGGAGAATTCTGTTCAGTTTCAAGATAAACAGTATTGCTTAAAAAAAAAAAACCCTGCCATATCTCTCTATGTGGTGTTGCCATGGAAAGAACTATTTTCATCAGATGTGAGAACAGGAAGCCACATAAAACAGAGAAATGGCCAGAATGCAGGCTTGAAATATCCCTGGGCTGCCCTAACTTAGCAGCATTTTTAGAGAGGGCAGTTTCTTCATGTTTATATGACAAGAATGAGAAAAATGAAAGGTCTCAATGACCTATTCCTTCCATTTTTCCCTTTGAACAAGAAAACATGCCTAAAATCTATGGAATGGAGGAAATATTCCAAGTAAATGACAACTTGCTGAATAAAGAATGGTCCCAGATGGCATAGCTGTGACCTCATGCCCATCACCGCCTTTCTCTCCCAACACTACTACCATCTTTGAATAATATAGAATATCTCACTGCCTTCCTGTTAAATGTATGCATTAAAACCGTTTAATCAGTTGTGGTTGACTTTTCAAGGGGCATATTATGCTCTGGCAAAGTATGAAAGACGGTAATAGGACATACAGATCTTTCCAAGAAAAATATATTTTAAAAAGAAGCACATTCACAATGTTGGAAAAAAGAAAGCATAGTCAGAACTTGGAATGAGGTGCTGGAGCCACCTTATGTGTCTGAGAAAATGATTGGTGCCAGGGTAAGTAGTGAAGTTATGGGTTGGGGCAGGAATTTGCAGTGTTGGGACTCTGGGAGCTGAAGGCTTCTGTCGAATGCACCAGAAACCAGGGAAGCAAATAATATTTTGTTGGCATGGCTGGCTCCTCTGTCGCCCTGTGGGTGGGATCTTAAAGTGGACACAGTCTCTGAGGTTGAACAAGGGAAGGGCTGGCAATTTTAGGCAGCAAAAGGTTAGGATAGTAAGTCTTGTATTTTCTGAACAACTTTTGGGGGAAACAGACCTTCACTTGAGGATTGAGTGTGAAGAGGCAACCATTTCAGAGACCAGACACTCAGATACCAACCAAATGTTATTTCCTGCTTGTTGCATGCAATTACTCTTAGTAACCTCTTGATTGCTCACATTAATAAACATGGGTTAGAAGGGCAGAGTACAGACTAGACAGTTGATAGAAAACAATTCTGTCTGGTGTGGGAATGTGGGGTATGACTATTTTCTCATGGCTGGCAATGTTTCTTCTTAAAGTTTTGCTTAACACATGAGGCATATGGGTTTGCTTTTTCTGGATAGCTGCAGGTCAAGGAGAAAGGGGGTACAGAAGCCACTCAAACGCCTGGGTCAAGTTGGAATGGCATCCAACATAATTGGACAAACATTAATTGAGCACCTACTATGTTCAAGGCAACACACAGGACAAAAGAATACAAAGAACAGCAGCATATCATCCCTCCCCTGAAGAATTCACAAGCTATAGTATACACAGATCCACAAATAGCTGTGATTACTGCTAGAACTCTAAAACAATGATGTGAGGTGCTGGGGCTGGACATTGTTTATGTATGTGATCTCATTTAGTTTTCCCAGGAATTGTGTTAGTTGATGCTATTATGATTTCTATTTTTCAGATGAGGAAACTGAGGCCCAGAAAAGCTAAACATTTCCTGAGCACCCATAGCCAGTAATTGTTGGAGCCAGGATTCAAACTGTCTGATTCTGAGTCAGTGTTCTTTCTGTAACCTCACCTTCTGCAGTGAGATCAGAGAGGAGCAGGAGCACTGATGGTGGGGGTGGGGTAGGAGCAGAATTGACTCTGTCATGGGCTGAGGTGGGGGTTGAGGCAAGTTACGGAAAGAAGATGACACTGGTTGAGACCCTGAAGAATGAATGAAGTTCATTAGGTTACCTAAGGGTGTAACAATGGGGAAGAGCATGACTCCACTAGAAGGAAACTCTGCATGGGTTTGGAGGCACACAAGGATAGAGTTGCAGGGAGTCTGTTATGGTCCTTATCTGGGCTAAGTTTTGGGGGAAGGGGCCAGAGATAACCATTTCATCTTTTTAACAAATATTTGAGTGCCAGGGCACCTGGATGGCTAAGTTGTTAAGCGTCTGCCTTTGGCTCGGGTCATTATCCCAGAGTCCTGGGATCAAGTCCCACGCCGGGCTCCCTGCTCAGCGGGAAGCCTGCTTCTCCCTCTCTCACTGCCCCTGCTTGTGTTCCCTTTCTTGCTGTCTGTCTCTCTCTGTCAAATAAATAAATAAAATCTTTTAAAAGAATATTTGAGTGCCAATGTTGTGCCAGTCTCTGGTGGAGGCACTGGCCATATACTGGCAACCAAAATAGACAGGGGCCCTGTCTATATGGGGCTATCCTTGAGACAGACATTAAATGAATCTATGAATATCCCAACAAACCACATATCATACATATCAGCTAGTGAGATGCTGAGAATTTAAGTAGTACCATGAGAAATAGATCATGGGTTAGGCCCCTCTGACGAGGTGACCTTTAAGTTGATATCTGAAGACCAAGCATGAGCCATGGGGAAGGGCATTCCAGGTGGGGAGATAAGCAAGGGCAAAGGCCTATGGTGGGAAAACTGGGCCAAAGAATACATCGCAACCAAACCTACATTCCAATGTGCGCTTATGTTTGTCATGTGATCACCCTAGGGGGCTGTGATGTTTGCCTCCAACAGGCTCATGCAGGAGGGCCCCATTTTGGAAATGTTCCTAAAATTAGTGCATGTATTATGGGTTCCAAATTACATAGAAACCACTCACGTGTTCAACCCAAATCCTTTCCCAAATGGACAGGCCGCCTGGAATGTTACTTAGGCTGTGCATTGTTAAGATGTGCTTGCTTGCTTTGTTCTGCCTGGGCCCTGTCTCCACCCTTTCCCATCTGAACAGTTCTGCCAGTGAGCAAATTGCCAAATTTTAACCAAATAGCACCAATTATGCTTCCCCCTTTATTTTCACTGTAGCCATGAAAAACAAAACTCCATTAATAATCTCCAGAGCGTTCCCTTTCTAAACCTACGTTAAATGAGGTTTTACCGTTGGGATCATTTGAAGACTGTCCGTTTCCATTAATTAAACATGAACTTCTTTTCCCATCTACCCACCCTGCTCTTGGTTTGGAATGTTTCTTGGAAGTAATTTTTATTGTTTAGCAGGAAAAGGAGAGTATTGAGATGTACAGGCTGTTCAATTATTTCCTATTTACCCAAGAAAAAGCAGGTAGAAGCTATGAGGAAACAATGGAAAGTCACATCCTTTTCCCAGCCTCCATCCCCTCCCTTGTCCTATGCCTGCTCTGCTTCCATGTCCCCTTCTGCTCCTTACTTCTGAGTAAGTGCCCTCCTCCTCCTTCCCCTGCCCATGGGGTGGTCCTGTGACTCATTCCTGATGGCCATGTGACCCAGAGCCAACCAATCAGCCCCCTCACAGCCACAGGAATTGGGTCAGGCATGGACATGTGATCTGAGCCAGGTTACTGAGTGTCAGATCAAGGACTGGTGTTGAAAGATGGGGGTAAGAGCACCTTTTCTCATGGGGGGCTATTGAGCTGGGAGCATTTGGGCTTGCAGCTCCTGTTGTCTATCTTGCAAAAAGCCTGGTCAAGGGAGAAACTGAGACAGATTCCTGAAAATATTTCTTGAAAACTTAGATGCATCCATGTCCTGAAGCCAGTATAATCTCAGACTTCTCAATCATGTGAACCAATAAATATAATTTATTCTTCTCTGAAACTAGGTTGAATTGGGTGTCTGTTTTTTGCAACTCAAAGAGTTGTGTTGAATATGTATCCATAGCCACTATATTGCTCCACCTCTTGTACCCATCCCAGCTTGGTTTTTCCTTTTCCTCATTCAGAAGACATTTATGGAGCCCCTACTGTATGCCAGACACATTGCTTTGGGAGCAATGACCCATATCCATTTCTCACCCACCCCCACTTTTCCTGGCAGGCAGAACCTCTAATAGTTTACATTTACCCTTCCCATAGAGCTATGGGTCAGGTGTGGTGACACTTTTTCCATTCCCCATGGTGGATTTAGTTCAAGCAGTTCTCTTTCTCTTGTCTGTTTTTTAAATCAAATTTTGGCCTAATTAAAAGGGGCATGTCACCAATTTCTGCTTAGTGATGTGTGAAGGGAAATCTTCTGGGAGAGGGGGCTCTTTTAGGAATAAAAACATGGCTAGAAGAGCCCCTTTTCTTCTGATGGATATTATTTCTGTATGAGACACCAGGAACTGTAGCAAGACAATGGCAGAGCAAAAACGTGAGGAAAAAATCTGGTACTTGGTGACATCATTGAGCTACTGAATTAACTCAGTCTGTGTCCTTTGAGCTTCCTCATATGTGAAATAATAAATTCCCTTATTAGTTAAGACTGGATTGGGTTTTCTGTTGTTCACAATCAAAAGGAATCTAACAGATGCAGTTGCTCAGTAAATACTGATACATTCTCTCTGCCTATTCTTTCTACTGTTTCCATAGCCAACCTCAGTCACCTGACTGACTTCTGTTTGTCCTTCTTCTTTTTTTTTTAGAGAGAGAGAGTATATGCATACTAGAGCAGGGGCAAGGGGGTAGAGTGGGGTGGGGGGAGGGGCAGGGGGAGAGAGAGACTCTCCAGCAGGCTCCAGGCTCAGCACGGAACCTGACATGGGGCTCGATCTCATGACCGGGAGATCATGACCTGAGTCAAAATCAAGAGTCAGGTGCTTAACCAACTGAGCCCTCAGGCACCCCATGTCTGTCCTTCTAATAGCAGTTTAATGTCACCTCTACCAAGAAACTTTCCTTGACTATACTCTCTCTCCCCCTAGGCTGTATCAGGGTACCCTTGCAGATTACTAGGGTTCCTTTGTGTTAACCTAAGCATTTCATTTCTACCATTGTAATTGCCTATTGACGTGCTGTTTGCTCCTCAACTGTGAGCTCCCAGGAGGGCAGGGACTGTGTCCATCTTGATTCCCATTGTATCCCCAGTTCCTAGGGCTTTGCTCTGTGTTCCAAATGATCAGTATATGCTTGTTGAATAAACAATGAATGAATGAATGACTGTGAAGATGTTCACAGAGCTCTCCTGCCCCATCTTACTTAGGTGAGTACTGCCAGTGGCCTTTCAGGATGTTTTTTTTGTGCGTCACTTGCTGAATAAACTTTCAGTCCTTCTGTAGTTACTTAAATCCCCTTAGCTGGTTATTTCGTTACTCCTAGTCAATCTGGGAGTCCTGGTTTGGATTCAGACAGATCTGCGTTTAAGATCTCTCCTCTGTCATTTACTTGTGACCTTGGGAGATTTTCTTAATGCTTGGGAACTTTAGTTTTACCATCTGTAAAATGGGGCTGATGGCAACACCCTATCTCATGAGGTTATGGTGAGAGTAGAAACAAATGTAGATAAAATGTTTTACTCAGCATCCATAATATACTAGGTGCTCAATTATGTTCTCAATTATGATTACTATGAAGCTTTGTGCCAGTCCTGAGGGCTGGGGATGGAGACATGAGTAATTCTAGAATTTTAGAGGGCTGACATTTTATGCCCTTCATTATAGAGGAAGAAAGAACCCAGGGCTTCCACCTAGCATTTCCAATGATTATGTTTTTCCATAAATAGTATTAAAAAAGTCCCAAATGTAAGAATGTTTGAGTCTAGCCCAAGAATGTATGTTATGTTCTTTTAAAGGAAATGTCAACAGAATATTGGGTGACAACCAGTCTCACGCTGATCTTTCAAACAAAGCAAAGAGGGCATTCCATGGAAAATATTTATAAAGAACCTTATCTGAAGGAAATTAGCCTCAAGTTTCCTTCTAATTCAGAGTACAGGGGGTTCAGATCATTAGATGTAACAAGACTTTGGGAATGAGGACTCTATGAGCTGAAAAGCTCTGGAGCAGTGCATGGGGGAGTGGGGGGTTACAAAGGCAGCCTGGCCTGGTGGGGGCACTCACCATGGTCCAGAATCTACCTCCATCTTGCCCAGGTTGACATGTCCAAATCTCAGTTTTCCCATCTGTAAATGGGCATCATGACAGGTAGCCATCTAACAAGAGAGATGTGAAGAGTTAGTGCGCACGGCCTACTTGGCAGAGTGCCTTGCACATGGGAAGTCACCAGTGAAGGTCTATCCCTCCTCCTCCACCTTTCCTCTTCTTCCTCAGTGACCATGCTATTACTACTGCCTTAACTATTATTACTTCCTTAATTACTACTGCTACTTCTATTACTATGACTTCTTCTGTTACCCATATATTTCTTTTACTACTAGCTCTATTACTTCTCTATTACTACTACTTCTATTCTACACTACTGTTAGTACTGTGGTTTCTTCTAGTAGTAGTATTTCTTTTATTACTACTATTACTATTTTTTCCCTCTTCCTCCTCCTTTTTTCCTCCTTCTTCTATTACTACTATGACTTCTACTACTCTATTACTGCTATTACTATTACTACTTTTATTGACACCATTACTTCTATTACTATTACTACTTCCTTCCTTAATTTTTATTTTATTTATTTATTTATTTATTAAATTAAATTAAATTTTATTTTATTATGTTATGTTAGTTACCATACCATACATCATTAGTTTTTTTTTTTCCATTTCTTTTCCCTTTTATTTTTTTTTTATTTAAATTTTTTTATTGTTATGTTAATCCCCATACATTACATCATTAGTTTTAGATATAGTGTTCCATGATTCATTGTTTGTGCATAACACCCAGTGCTCCATGCAGAACGTGCCCTCCTCAATACCCATCACCAGGCTAACCCATCCTCCCAACCCCCTCCCCTCTAGAACCCTCAGTTTGTTTTTCAGAGTCCATTGTCTCTCATGGTTCTTCTCCCCCTCCGATTTCCCCCCCTTCATTCTTCCCCTCCTGCTACATTCTTCTTCTTCTTTTTTTCTTTCTTAACATATATTGCATTATTTGTTTCAGAGGTACAGATCTGAGATTCAACAGTCTTGCACAATTCACAGCGCTTACCAGAACACATACCCTCCCCAGTGTCCATCACCCAGTCACCCCATCCCTCCCACCCCACCCCCCACTCCAGCAACCCTCAGTTTGTTTCCTGAGATTAAGAATTCCTCATATCACTGATAGCATTTTTAAGTTCTGCCAGTTCAGCTTTCATTTCTGCCCTTAGAGACTCTATGTTGCAATTAATCAATTTCTCCATTCTAACCATTGTCTTCACAATTGCTACCCTGAATTCCGTCTCCAACATCTTAGTTATATCTGTATCCATTTTTAAATCTGTGGCAGAAGTCACAGTCTCTGAGTCTTTCCTATTTTGGGGGCTCCTCCTCCTACTCATTCTGTTGAGGGGTGGTTAAGGGAATGTACGGAGGCCGAATTATTGACCACAACTCAAGCAAGATGCACCTGTTTTATAGGGACCTTAGGGTTGTTGGGCTCTTGTTCTCCCAGCCTGTCATCTGGGCGAGGGGCCTGCCTTACTGTTACTCAGGCAACCCTGTTTGGGCAGAGTTGCCCTGCCCCCTTTGGCAGGGGATGGGTTCAGTGAAAACCAGTTTTTTGGGGCTTTTGTTCTCTGGCGGCTTTCTCTGGTGGCTTTCTGCGTCTCTTCCAAGAATCAGAGCAGAAGAGATCATTTCCAACACCCTGCCTCAGAGCAGAGAGATCACAATCTGTTCTTCAGTGAGCTCTCCAGGCCACACTATCTCTTTTTCTGTCTGTGCTACTATAAACTGCAGCATCCTGGGTTGTGCACCCCTCAGCAGCACTCCCAGTCCTCACCTCCAGGTCGGGGCATATCTCCGCCCTTTGTGCTTCTAAAACTGCCAGCTGCCCCCAGTTTGCACACGTGGCCCTGCCACTCTGGGTTTCAGTCCGGGGGGGGCTGCCCTAAAGTCCTTTCCCCATCACTACCAGTCTGTGAGTCTGTGCCCTGTCCCCAGGGCAGGAGGCTATCACTCACCAGCAGTGTAGGATTCCCATGGCTCCCTCCCCCTGCCGTTTATCTTCTGATATGTGCCCGCGGAATCATGGCTCCCCGCTTCATACCTCGAAACCAACTGCCTGCTATATTCTGTTTGTAGAGATCCAGATATATCTTCTTACATCTCAGGCTGATTTCATGGGTGTTCAGAGTGGTCTGGTAGATATCCAGCTCAATTCTGGGGACCGGTTGGAACAGGGTCCCCTACTCCTCCACCATCTTTTTTTTTAACCTACTATTACTACTTTTATTACCACTGCATCTATTATTACTTTTTCTGTTATTACAACTACTGTTTATACTACTACTCTAATATTGCTGCTGCTGCTGCTGCTTCTTCTTCTTCTTCTTCTTCTTCTTCTTCTTCTTCTTCTTCTTCTTCTATTACTACTACTACTACTGCTACTACACGAGCTCATCATTTATAGCAATCATTTCATGTTATAAATGGGAAATGTAGGCTGAGAGATAGGAATATTCTGCCCAAGATCAGAATTTGCTAGGAGCAGAGGTGGGACCAGAAACCAGGTCTCCTAACTCCTAATACAACACTTCTTTCATTCCTCCATGCACTAGCATGGCTGGACTGTGTGCTACAATGGTAGTTTCCAATCATGGAAACTTAAGGTAATTAACTGGTTCAAGAGGAAACTCCGGGGAACACTGACTGGCTGTGTGACTGTGGGCAAATCTTTTAACCCTTACTTTTCTCACCTGCAAAATGGGGATTAGAAAGTGCATATCTCCTAGGATTATTGTGGGCATTAAATGAGTCACCTGAGGTCAAAAGTGCTTCTAGCGGAAACTGGTGTGCTCCTAACCAGTAGGAATCTTAGCCACTATCTCTCTCTTCTATTCTCTGTTCTCCCTGTCATAGGAAGGAGTGACTTAGACATTTCCTGAGCAGGTGTCACCTTGGGAAACCAGAAGGTTGCACTTCCCTTACTTGGAGGCACCACTGACTGGCAACTCCAGCCATCTCTGTCTGTCTTTCCCTCCTTGTCTTTTTCCTTTTCCCCTTCTCCATCCCCCTCTTTCCCTCCCTCTGTCTTCTCCAACAACACCTTTAATCCTCTGCTTCTTTGCAGTATGGCTGGGAGTCAGGGTGCTGATTGTAGATAGCATGTTTACTTTGAATAAGCTTTGGTGGGGATTCTTGATGCCTCTGAGTCATCAGAGACCAAGAGCACGGACATGGGAGCTTACCTGTGTGTAAATCCTCACTCTGACACTTACGCACTTTGTGACCTTGGGAAAGTAACTTCACTTGTCTGAGCCTTGGTTTCCACATTTGTTGTGAAAGTTTAAAGTTGAACAGATGTAAAGCTCTTAGTACATTTTAAGTGCTAAGTCAGAGAAAGTCCCACTTCACGTGTGTGTGTGTGTGTGTGTGTGTGTAAGAGAGAGACAGACAGACCCTAACACACCCTGTCTCTTTATATATTTTTACACCTTTAATGCTGGGAGAAGAGTCATGGAAACCTAAATCGGGTTGGGGTGGAGGGTTTCTGGAGCAGCTATTACAATTGGTATTAATTGCTATCATTATATCATCAAACCTCTACACAATCTATTCATTCTATTTGTCCAGATTGGCCCAACCCCTCTGATATACCAGGTTGACACAGAGTGGGTTTTCTGGGAGCAGACCCTGAGATGTTTATTGGTGCACATGATGTTTGTTAGGAGTCAACAGCAAAGGATGGGGAGCAAGTGGGATTGCTCCCACAGAGGGAGAAGCTGAACTGCCCTGCATGCTCCACAAAGTCCCCGCAATCCAGGGGAGCTCATGAGTGAGTGCTGCCTATTGGAGTGTCCCATGAAGTATAGAAATGGCCAGGCTTTTCTATCCCACCTCACTCAGTCACTGGGTATGGGCTGCTCCCAGAAGGCCATGACTTTGGATGGGACAGCTCACTGCAGCTGAGGCAGAGCCCTGGGAGCTGAGAGAGGCAACAAATTCTACTCTGAAGGTAGACATGGCTTTCGAATATTGAGGTATGTAAGGTCTATCCATCACTTAAAAGATGTTCCTCCTGAGTTGTTCTTCCAGGACAGACTGCAGAACAGACAACAGAGGAGCTGTAGGAGATCTCACAAACCCTGTCAGCTCCTCTTAATTACCTAATGAGATTCTGAGGTTGGGGGGATGTGACTTATCTCAACTGAGCTGGGATTAGAAGCCAATGAATGGAGTAGGGGGATGGGGGGGTGCCTGGCTGGCTCAGTCTGTGAGCATATGACTCTTGATCTTGGGATTGTGAATTTGAGCCCCACGCTGTGTGTAGAGATTACTTAAAAATAAAAAAAAAAGAGAGAAGTCAATAGGACAGGAGAACTGATTTTTAAATTTTATTTAATTTTGGACCATTTAAATTTAAATAGCCACATGTGGCTAGTGGCTATGTACCAGGCAGTTCCATAGCCTTAGAAGAATGTATCTCCTTAACCTCATTGAAAGCCCCTAATGTCACTTCCAGACAGGCAGCAGAGAAGGCAGAGAAACAAGAGTTGTTTGAGCTCTTCTTCCTGGCCCACCCTGAGACCTGTTTTCTTTCCCCATTCCAGGGTGCTGTTAATATCCTTTGGTTTCAATTCACTGGAAAGACTTTGCTTGCAGATCTGTGAAGATTGCTTACTCTCCTTTGCTCTTCTATGCTGCTTGCAAACATCTAATTTGGTTATCTGCAGACTAGTAATCTCTTATATTTCATTCATAAGGCACTCATCTAAACTTTGCACTTCAGCTGCTGTAATTTACACAAGGAACTAGCAATTCAGCTCCCCAGGGTTCTACATTTTGGTTTCTCCTGTGCCTTCCCCCATTTCATTTTTGTGGTGAAGCATCATAATTCTCTCTATATATGATCTTCTCTTCCTACCTGGGTGGGTTGGCTCCCTCTCCAGCCATCCATGTGGATTATGCCTGATGCTCTGCTGCAGTGGTGATTTTGCTGTACATACTAGTAATGATTACAACACATCAGCCTGTTAATGATTAGAAAGTACCTTGGAGGGGCGCCTGGGTGGCTCAGTCGTTAAGCGTCTGCCTTCGGCTCAGGTCACGATCCCAGAGTCCTGGGATCGAGTCCCACATCGGGCTCCCTGCTCCGCGGGAAGCTTGCTTCTCCCTCTGCCACTCCCTGCCACTCTGCCTGCTTGTGATTCCTCTCTCTCTCTCTGTGTCAAATAAATAAATCTTTAAAAAAAAAAAAAAAAAAAATAGAAAGTACCTTGGAGCCTTAAATCTCTGCTTCTGCTTGTGAAGATGTAATTCTAATCACAGATGGTCTGCAAACCACCCTAGATGGAATTCCATCTAGGTTGGGGTACTTCCTCTCTCTTTCTCTGTTTCTCTCTCTTATTGATTTTCAAAAGGTTACCAAGTGCTTTCAGAATAAAAACAGTGAACTGAAGGTACTCACTACATTACAAATTGTGTCTGATTCACCTTTCCACAAATCCCCACTTTCTGGATTCACACTAAAAGTGAATTGGTTCTGCTGTAATTAATTGATAGGAATAGCTTTCAGTGAATAAAAGATTCTTCATTTATTAGTAATCATAGCATCTGCATTTGATGAGTATTCAAAAAGACCCCATGCCAGAATAAACACTTCTTATTCTTTCCTGTTAATCTTCAAGACCACCCTGTGAGGTAGGTCCTAACATTATGCCCCTTTTACAAAGGAAAAGAGAAAAAACTGAGGAAATGATTCACCCAAAGTCATACAGTAGCAGAATCAGGGTTCAAATGCGGGCTTGACTGCAAAGCCCATGCACTTAACCCCTGCGCCACCCAGTAATCTGTCCTGTAGTGAGGGGAAAGCTGGAAACCCAGGAAAAGTTTGCATCATTATAGTGGATCTCTGTTGTTTTGGACTGCCTAGCAATTTCCCCCACCCCCATTTCTTTTGTTAATAGCACCTTATCTTAGGGCAGGTTCCCCTTTTGGCAGGTCCTGAGAGGAGATTTGGGGACAAATGAGTTCTTAAGAAAGTGTTCCCAGGAGAACCCATTAAGGAAGTGGGAAGTAGGACTGTCAGGAGGACATGCCAAGCAAATGTGCAGTCTCAGCAAAGTCCCAGCCTCAGCCTGGTCCCGGGAGAGTTCTGGACTGTAGATGGCATCTGATTGAGGCAAGAGGGTTTCCTACCCACCAGCCCCAGTGAAAAGTTGCCCTTGAGAGATATAAATTCCCAGGCACTCCCAGCTGTCGAGTTTACAAGTGGCCCCAACAGCCCAAGGACTGTCCTTTGAAGGAAGATGCAAGTAGGAGCTGGAAGAAGCAAAGCTTGGGGAGGGGGAAAAGAGAACTGGCCAAAGGGATTCAGGGGAATCTGAGTGGAACAGTCAGTGGTCATGTCCTCTACACACCTCAACTTTCTGTTAAGAAAATACCCCTTTTATATTCCTGTTGGGCCCATCAGTCAAGATCAGGGCTTTTCAACTTTGACAGTATTGATGTTTGGGGCAGGGGGATTCTTTGTCATAAGGACATACAATGTCCTGTGCATTGTAGGATATTTAGCAGCATCCCTAGTTGTGACAATCTACTGATGCCCCAAAATATCTCCAGAGAGTACCAAATATCTACTGAGGGGAAAATCCCCCCTAGAGAACCAGGGGTCAAGGTGATCTGCCTTCCCTGGCCAGGGGAGGGTTGTTTGACCCAGACTCTCCCATCCAGGACTTTCACTCTAGCTGAGTGATGATGCAAGGGCACACATCATTGGGTTGATCAAGAATGCTGTGTCCTATGGAGACTGGGCCTGACTGCTTGCACCTGGATGCTCATAGGTGCCCTGGTTTCTGGCTTCCTGGGGCCTTTTTGTTTCTCCCAGTTTTTCTCTGATTCCTATTCATCAGGAAATTCCTTGTCTGCTTAAGCTAACTTGAATCTTTTCTGTTGCCTCTGATAAAGGACCCGTGATAAATGCAATAGTTAATCCCTTAAACTTTATGACCTGATAACTTTAAGCCAGGAATTAGAAAGCAGACACAGAATGGAGAACTCCACTTGACCACGGTCACTTCTTGCTGCTAAACCTTCACTTTCTCTCTTTCCCACTTTGACATACATTTGTGTGACAACCTTCCAATGTTGGTTGGATTTATTAACTAACACAGTCAGCAGTTCCCTCTGGAGAAAGCCTCTTCCTTTGCTAGTTCACCAAGCATTGGCTACAGAACAACCTATTGCTTCAGGGGACATCATCTCACTAGGAAACATATATAACTGGATTGTTTCCAGGGATTTATCTTTTCTATGTCTCAGCCACAGTTCTTCCTCTCCAAAAGAGGAGTTCGTTTTTTTCCTTTCTCTCTTTCTCTCTCTCATTCTCTTTCTTTTCCTTCCTTCCTTCTTTCCTTCCTTCCTTCCTTCCTTCCTTCCTTCCTTCCTTCCTTCCTTCCTTCCTTCCTTTTTTTCTTTCTTCTTTCTTTCTTTCTCTTTCTTCTTTCACTTGGAGACTATCCATTCTGTTTTCCTTTCCTAGAAAGCTATCTAAAACTCTGGAATTATTTCACTCCCAGAGATGTGTAATGTAGACTCTTCTTGATGTTTGAGGATGGCCCTAGTGGGGATGGGTATGTGTGGCTGAACATGTGAGCCCTGTAAGTCCTCCCACAAGATCCCAGAATGTGATCTTCTCTTAGCTGCAGCATGCAGTTTTTTCTTGTGTTTGTCTGTTTTGCATCAGCTTCACTACTGCAAAGTAGTAGAGGAAAGTATTAATGGTCAACTGGCAGTTTTCAGCAGCACTTATCAAATCCTTATGTTTAAACCGTTAGGGAACATTTTAACTATTTAAGGATGTTCTTGGGAATTTGCCATTAAAAAAACCATTTTCTTTCTTAAGGATTCATGAAGAATCACTAGTCCTGATGCTAAAAATTATGTAGTGTTTCCTTAACCCACGCCCTGTCTGCCAGGAAGCTCACAGCCAAATTCAATGCTACTCATAGATTTTGTGTTATCTGAACTACTGTGTTTCATATTTCCTCTTCCCCCTTTTCCTTTGTCTAGATTTACTATTACTGTACTTATTTTACTGACTTTGTTATACTCTTTGTTGGAGGCTTCCCCAAAGTCCTTTTGAGAAAGAAATAGGGAATGAATGAACATATAATTTTAGCTGGTTGTTGCTCCTCTGAGGTTGATGATACCGTGGTAAGCATCTTAGCATTATACCCTTTGATTCTACCCTTTTCCCACTTCTGCACCTTTGAGGTTAGTAAATGGACCAACCCCAGACACCAACAGACACTCATTCAGTACTTGGTCATTTTCCCTTTGTTTTCTTCATCTTTGGTTCCTGGGAAGGAACATTTTACATAGGAATCATAAACTGGTGGCTTGGGTGACAGCTGTCACAGTCAATGGAAGTGTTTCATCTCGCCATTTTGTTTGGTATGCCTAGTGTTTTAAGAGGCAATACAACAAGGCAGGAGTTACATTTGGTTGTACAATAAGCAACTCAGCTCTTTTGCCTTTCATTCCTTTGGGTTCAACATTTTATGCTATATGTCTGGTCCTTGTGGTTATTTGCATTTGATATGTCTGCTTTATGGTTATTAACCCATTTCCCCAGTAGGTAACAAATTTATAAAAAAAAAATAGTTCCTAATTATAAGAAGTGTTTAATATAAAGTCATCCCAGATTCCCACTGAATGAGCACTTATTTTACTTTTTCTTTACAAGCTCTGACCCCAGAATTTTAGTGGAAAATTGTCCAGTGCTGAAAGTTTAACACTGAATGCATTAAACACTGTAGATGTATTACATTTTGACTTTTGAGAAGAGGTAATGTTTTATGGGTGTGTTGTAGTGCCCCTACTATCCCAGACATAAAATGACATATGTGTGTCAATGTGTTGGCATGTGCATGTTGGATGTTAGTATCTCAGATGTAAAATGGCATCATACGTGTGTACATGTGTTTGCATGTGCATTTTGGGTTTTGGGAAGTGGACTGAATATTCTCCAAGTACCTTCCAATACCAGTAAGTTTCCAGAAGACCTTGGAACAGCCACTGTAGCTCTCTGAGCTTCAGTTCCTTTGGAGAGCTTTTGACTGGATACATTCCAAACCCTTGTCTGTTATTAACTTCTGTAGTACTGCCATCATCTTGAAATTTAATTAATCTTCAAAATGGTATGGCCTATCAAGAGAGTAAAAAGTCAGCCAACACAATGGGATAAAATATTTAATAATCATGTATCTGGGGGTACCTGGGTGGCTCATTTGGTTAAGCATCTGACTTTTGATCTCTGCTCAGGTCATGATCTCAGGGTTGTGAGATCAAGCCCTGCATCAGGCTCTGCACTGGTGTGGAGGCTGCTTAAGATTCTCTCATTCCCTCTCCCCTTCCCCCATCTCCGTCTCTAAAAAAAAAATCATGTATCTGGTTAGGATCTAGTATCAAGAATATATAAATAGCTTTTATAACTCAACAACAAAAAGACAACCCAATTAAAATATGGGCAAAGGACTTGAATAGACATTTCTCCGAAGATACATAAATGGTTGTAAGCACATGAGAAGATGCTCAATGTCATTAGTTTTTTGGGAAATACCAAATCAAAACCACAGTGAGATAGCAGTTTGTTCCCAGTGGTTGGCCAAAACAAAACAAAACAAAACAAGAGGAAAAGTAAGTGTTGGTGAGGATGTGGAGAAATTGGAACTCTTATACTTGTTGGTTGGAATGGAAAATGGTACAGCCTATGGAAAATAATTTGGCAGTTCCTCAGTAAGTTAAACAGAATTATCATATGATCCAGCAGTTCCACTTATACATATATACTTAAAAGAATTGGTAACAGATGTTCAAACAAAAACTTGTACATATGCATTCATAGCAGCACTATTCATACTAGCCAAAAGCTAGAAACAATAGAAATATCCACCCACTGATGAATGGATAAATAAAATATGGTATATCCGTAGAATGCAATATTACTCAGCCAAAATAAGGAATAAAGTACTGATATATGAGATAACATAGATGAATATGCTGCTAAATGAAAGAAGCTGGACACAAAAATGTTACATATTGTGTGATTCCATTTATATGAAATGTCCACAGTAGAAAAGTCCATAGAGACAAAAAGTAGATTAGTGGTCATAAGGGACTCAAGAGACGTGGGAATGGAAAGTAATTGTTTGTTGAGTATGGGGTTTCCTTTTGTGGAGATACAACAGTTCTGGAACTAGATAGTGGTGACTCCTGTACAACATTGTGAATGTACTAAACACCCATTGAATTGTGTACTTTAAAATGACTAAAATGGTCAAGGTATGTGTATTTAACACACAACCCCAAAACATCCATAGTGGCCATTTTTCTAGATTAAAAGAAATTTAGAAGACATTAACAATTGAAAACAAAGGCATGGCTATTTTTGTTTCAATAGAATCTGAATAGATTTTTTATAGATAGGTGTATATATATATTTTTTAAAAATTTATTTATTTGAGTGAGAGCACAAGCAGGGGGAGTGGCAGGCAGAGGGAGAGGGAGAAGCAGGCTCCCCGCTGAGTGGGGACCCTGATGTGGGGCTTGATCTCAGGACCCTGAGATCATGATCTGAGCTGAAGGCAGATGCTTAACTGACTGAGCCACCCAGGCAGCCCTATAGATAGGTATATTTTTAAATATATAGAATAGAATAATATCTGTTTTACACAATGTTACTCAAAGTGTGATCTGTATATTGGCAACATCGGCATCACCTGGAAGACTGTTAGAAATATAAATTCTTGGGTCCCTCTCTAGACCTATTGAATTGGGATTCTCTAGAAGCGGTCTCAGGAATCTGGGCTTTAACAAGCTCTCCAGACAGTTCTTATGCATGCTGGTTGATAATTCATCAGGCCAATGGTTTTCAACCCTTGGTGTAGGTAAGAATCACCTGGAGATCTTGTTACATCTGCTAGTTTCTGGGTCCAGAGATTAAGATTCCTTACATGTGGGTGATGTTCACAAACCACATTTTTAACAGGCATCCAGGAGATTCCAAGATAGGTGGTCCAAGAACCAGTTTAAGAAATGCAAAAAGAATGGAAGGAGAATTGATATTCAAATCGTATTGGTCCTGAATATCACCTGAGAAGTTTACTAAAATGTGGTTTTCTGGGCCCCACTTCCAGATGTTCACATGGGATAAGTCTAGGATGGGGCCTAGGAACCAAAGATACTATCCAATTTTATTAGTATAGATAAAATTCATTTACCACTTAGAACCTGCATTTTAAACAATCTCCTCAGCCAATTCTAATTCAGGGGGTTAAGAGATCACATTTTGGAAAATGCGGCTCCAGACAGGAAGGGCTCTGAGGACAGACGACAGCTTTTAAACCATCTTGCTAGATGACAGCTATGGCCTCAATATGATAAGATGGGATTAACTGTGGTGGTTGACAAGTCCAGAACTTGAATCCAGTTTGTCAGTTACATTTGGAAAAAATATAGGAGATGTGGTTTAGCTGAAGTCAATGTAAAAAATAAAAAGGAAAAAAAGTCAGTGTTGTTTTATTCAGTGGTAGGTACTGAGAAAGTCAAAGCAGCTTTAGGCTTACATGACAGAAATATTGTGCCTGAAAAGAGGGAGGTGATAGTCCTATGGTTACATATGGTGTTCAGAACATGCCTAGAATATCTTTAGGTCTAGATGCCACACATTATATGGATACACTTTAGTGGGAAGTGAAACTAACTTTTATTAAGCACCTACTATATACCAGCTACACAGCTATTTATTAACCTATTTGATCTCATTGAATGTTCACAATGACCCTGTGACATGTAGATAATACCCATTTTAAAGGTAAATATAATTGAGACTGCTAGAAAGGGGGAGGTAACTTGTCCACTGATTTTCTACTTCTCTCCAGAATAACTTGACATCTCTCTTGCCACTGGTGCCTATAGTCTGGGAAGGCCACATGCTGCAAGATACTCATCATAACTATGGCAAAATGTTGAGATGTCCCGTTGTCAGCCCTGTTGTATTGGGAGATGGTACTTTGTAACATGGGAACCAAGCCACACAGTTTCCAAGTTCAACATTTCCTTGTGGAACGATTCCAGCACAGCGTTGGGATGACTTACTGTTTGCTTTGAGTCTGTGGTATGTGCCTGGTGTAATATTTACCAACTGGTCAGCTTTGTGGACACAGCAGGCTGTGAAACTGTCTGTGTTTGCCCCACTCTGCTTCCCGGCTGGGCCCATTTCCATGGCAACAGTTTTTCCTGTCAGCAGCCTTGAAGGGATGCATAAAAGAGCACACTGTTGAGTATTGTTGTCTGGAACCTAATGAGGTTGGAGTTTTCTCTTGGATCCTTAACAAGGAAAGAGGAGTAAGTCTTTCTCTTAAGCATTCCCACTGTATTTTCATGTGCCCTGAAAGCTATCTTTTCAGCTTTGTGCTCTACATCAGCTAAGGAGTTTGATTTTCTGATTTGGTGAAGGGTGGGAATTTCCTCCCCAAAGGACTGTCTTTTTGCAGGGTAGTCATCTGAATTGGACCTGCCAGGTATTTTTCTTCCTACTAAATAGCTCTCCCAAGTTTCCTTTCTCTGTTTCATTCAGACCTAAACATTTCTGATTTAGCAAATTGTAATGGCCCTGAGTGCCCTCCCAGCCCACAGCTTTACTCTGCCCATCTACACCCACCCAGGGTGTTTCTAAATCCTCATCCACTGTACTGAATTGCTTCTCTGCTGGAAACGTCTGATGACTCTCTCCTGCTACAAGATGAGCCCCATGCCCCTTATGATGTCACTCGATGCTCTCATGCTTGAATGGGCCCAGCACTGTCCAGTGGAGTTTTAATGCCAGCCACATATATCATCTTAATTTTCTAGTAACCACATTGAAATAGTAAAAATGAGCAGGTGATATTAATGTTAATACATTAAGCTAATGTATTTAGCTCAATATATCCCAAATATTATTTCCACAAGCAAACAGCATAAAAATATTAAGAAAGTATTTTACTTTCTTTGTTCTGACCGAATCTTCAAAATCTGCTATGTATTTTATACTTGTGGCACATCTCAGTTTGGGCCAGCCCAACTTCAACTGCTTAGTGGCTAGTGGCACCAAATCTAGCCCTTGCCTCCCTCTCTAGTGTCCTTCTGTTCCAGCTTCCCACTCTCCCCAAGTTTTCCAGTCCACCAGGCACACCAGAACTTTTGCCATCCTGTGAATTCTTTATGCCCTTGTGCCCCTGTGCCTTTGCACATGCCCTTCCTGTTGATTGGCATTCCCTTCCGTACCTGAATTTCTATTCATCTTTTAAACCAGATCCAGTGGTTTATAAAGTCATTTTCCCTTACGGGTTTTCTCTCATCTCTGTCCTCTTTTCCCCTCCACTAGCACTTTGTGTCTGGATAGCCCTGGATGTGTTGTACTGTGATTATTCACTTAAAGTTCTTCTCCACTGTGGGGACGGGCCGTAAAGGCAAGGGCATGTCCTGGCCTCTTCTGTGGCTCCTGAGAAATGTTCGAATGAGGGAACGAGCACACCAAAAGTTCCTTTAATGCTGTGATGTTCCAGTTTCTCTTCTGGTACAGGCAGGACCACGCTCCATGCCAAACTATTATTGTCCCTCGACATTTGATATAGGCTTCTTAATATGCCACTTCTGTCAATCTACATTTTCATCCATTTCCTGAGTCAGACAACATATACCCTCACACAAGTGCTATTCCACACCAAACAGCATTGAGACGCTAAATAGGCTGCTCAGAAACACACAACCCCTCTCTCATCCTCCCAAATGAAGTGCAACATTATAATATATGTCAAAAGTTTAAAAAAAGTTCTGGGGTAAATCAGGCTACCATTCCACTCTATTAGCTGTTCCAATTAGCTGTTGTAAAATCAAGGAAAAAGAATTATATTAGAATCATGGAGTCAATGAATTAAAGAATTACTCCAGTGTGCCTGAACAAGCTCAGATGCAAGGTCTGAGAGACTTGGGTTCAATCCTAGTTCAGCCACTTCCTGGCTATGTGAACTTGAGTAGGTCAGAGCCTGTCAGGCTCTCCGTGTTCTCACCTGTAAATTGGGGTGAGTTGTGGTGCTGCCCCTCTGGACTAGTCCTAAGGGTTCACTGAGATACTGTGTGCCTGAGAGGGAGATGCTGGGACACCAGGTTATGGCATCTCCTTTGGCGACATTAATGAAAATCAGTCCTCCTTGACTTACAGCGATCTGGGTGTAGTATTCCTTAGCTCTAAGACTTTCCTGGGGCTGAGCTGAGGAATTCATAAGGATTAAGATTCCTGGCTTTGTTCTCTTGAGTCTGCAGCGGGTTTTGCATTTGGTGACATCTAGTGGTTCGATATGGTAGTTGTCAAAGCTGAATGCAAAGCCTCAGATTTGTTCTTCCTTCTGGGATCTACTTTCCCCATCCTTACCTCTCCATTCCCAATATGTTGTCCCCCAACACACCCCAGGTCTGCCACCTTGGTGTCTCTGTTTCTCCTTCTCTCTAGAGTCAGGCAACAACATCTGTCCTCCAACATGTCCCAGCAGTCAATCCTAACTGGTCCTGTCCCAGCCCCTCATCCTGCTAGGATGACTAGAATGAAGGTTTTGGTGCCAGATGATTGACAGTTCCCTCTGCCTGAAGTCGCATGATCACCTCTACATGGCAGGGTCGTTCTTCAAGGATCACCCGCAGCCACCAGCTTCATGAGTTGCCCTGCTCTGCCCAGGCCAACCCAGGCACGGCTCCTGTGGGCTTTCAAGACATTTCTTATTTCCCTTTATTTTAACTCATTTTTCATCTATTCATTCAGTCAATACTATTTTCTGAAAACCCACTACATATCAGGCACTTATTACATCGAATTGTAGTTATGTTATTCACATGACTGTGTCCCCACTAAACAGTGAAATCTACCTCCCCACCTTCATCCACCCCCTTCTTTCTCTTCGTTCTCTCTTTCTCTTTTATATTCCAGGGCTAACACACAACCGGCACACAGCATGTTCCAAATAACAATTTATTTTAATATCTTTTTCCAGGTTTAAACACAAAAGAATCATAAATGCAGAAAATTTCAATCTCCTTGGCACCTGGGATGGGTAATATTTTTGGCCAGTTGGAGCTAGCCTAGTACCCTTCAAATTAAACCCCAACCAACTGTGTATTTGGCCAATAATTGGAATGAACATAAATTTGTGGCTAGTTCAACTTACGACATTATACCAAAGTAAGTAACTGGGTAGTTGGAAAAAAAGTGCAATGGATTTTTGGGGAGTGTAAAGTTCAAGAAAACAGGAAGTGATAGTACAAACTTTGACCATTTCATTTTCCCTGTTTTTAAAAAATATTAAGCTCCCCTTTGGCAAATGCAGTGATTCCCATTTTTTTTTTTTGACTGTGCCTCCACTATAAAAGCCCTGAGAACTTCTAGTATTTTTATGTTACTTATAAATTGTATGTATCCTCCTTTGGTAATATGCTATTTTCATTAATAAGTAGAGAAAAAGAAAAAAATTTAAATAATGAGAAAAATTAAACAAATAGGGGTCTAACACTCTCCTCCTATGCCTCAGGGAGTCATCTCCGTCCTCCTGACATCTGGAATCTTCTGCCATTTGGGCCCATTGCTCTGATACGGATTCTCTTTTTTAGTCACACCTCCTGAACATGCTCCAGCTGTCTCTTCTCCCTGCCTTGGTTCATGACATTCCAGCCTCTTGGAACTCTCTTTCCTCCTCTCCTCCTTGTCCAGAGTCAACCACCTTTGAAGGCTGGCTCCCAGATCTTTCCATTTCAGAAAACCTTAGGGAAACTGAGTCCCAAGAGAGCAGGTGACAGTGCAGGTGGTAGAGTGCAAGGAGGAAGGAGATGGACCCAGATTTCCCAACTGATTGTTCATTCATTCAACAGGTATTTATTGAAGACTTGCATGGTGTGAGGTGCAGAAGCTGGCTCTATTCTATTCTAGCAAGTTCTCAAAGGTTGGCAAGCCAGGATTTACTGCCCTTGTAGTAGTTGGAAGCTGGGATGATATTTGAATAAATCATGAAGTCAGTTGGATTCGTGTCATGGTCTGGTTGGGTAAGCTTGGTCTCTGGAATCAAACCTATCTTGATTTAAATCTTGCCAAAATGGCCAACCTTCCATATAGCTTTAGGCAAGAGTTTACCTTTCTGAGTCTCAGTTTATTCATCTGTAAATTGGGGCTCCTGATATCTATGTCATAGGATTGTTGCGAGGTTTAAATGAGATGATATAAGAAGAATGACCAACTTGCCCTGCTTCGCCTAGGGTTTTCCTGATTTTAGCCCTGAAAGTCCTGCATCCTGGGAACCCAATCAGGCGAGGGCAACTGGAATGGTTGGTTACCTTCAAAGAAGGGAAGCTGCCTGGAAAGTCCCTATCGTGTAGTAGGTGCTTCATGAATGCTTGTTTCTGTCTCCTGCTTCTCTGTTTAGACTTCTATTTTCTTATATCCTTGATCCTTCTTTCTTTGTTAGTTCTGTGAGGTTTATTGAGTGCTTGCTGTGTGCAAGGCTCCCGGCCAGGCACCAAGGATACGGCAGGGAACATAGCCTTCCTGCTGGTGATGGACAGGTTCTGACCTGACTTGTTTGCATGGAACAATGGCACTTTATAATGAACTCTTACACAAAAACTCTGGCGTCATTTGTCCTTACATTTTCCCCATTCCTCACCAAAGAGAGTATCTCTGAGGAGTGTTACAGATGCCCTTTCCTCAAGATGCCTTTGAGAACTAAAAGAACACGGGAAATGTGATGAAGGGGATGGAAGGCATGCCCAGAATTTAACAGGGTTGCCAGACCATGACACAAATGGCCCCTAAGCCATCTGGGAGCCTTCAGAAACCTTGTGGGGATTTTGTGTCCCACTCATTGTGCAGAGGGGGCAAGCTGTGGCCTCTGTCAGCATTCCTGCTGGGTCCCTTGAGGAACCGTCCATGCTGATTTGATACATGGTGGCTAGAATTCTACCAAGGAATGGCCTGGAAATCTCCACCACTCGAGGAAGCATGTAAACTGGCAGACACAACTCTGGTCTGAGCAAAGAGCAAAGTCTGGATTGGTTTTGGCCACAGAAGTTAGAAAAGGAATAGTTAGTGAATGGCCCTCTTGGGCAAATGGTCATCCCTATTTGGAGATGTAACTTTGTCAGTAGTTCTAAATGGTTTATGAGTTGAGGACCTAAGTACAAATCTAGAGGAGTGTGTGTGCGTGAATGTGTGCATGTGTGTGTGGCTATGGGGGCCTCTGATAGGTAGCACATGACACTGTTTAAAAATCCAGCATTGCATTCATTCCTGGCTCCACCAATGCATAATGTGAATCTTGAGTAAGATATCTAGTACCTCATTTTCTCCATCTGTAAAATGGGGATAGCTTGTAGGTTTGTTGCAAAGACCAAACTACCTTATTTCATGATTGGACGACCGATATTTTAACAACTTATAATTCAAGAGCATCTTCCCAGCAACAATGTGGTATTAGTTTGTTAGGACTGTTGTAACAAAGTCCAAAAACTTGGGTGGCTGAAATAACAGAAATTTATTCTGTCATGGTCCTGGAGGCCCGAGATCCAAGATCAAGATACTGGCAAGGCCATACTCCCTCTGAAGGCTGTAGGGAAGGATCTGTTCTGGGAGTCTCTCCTAGCTTCTGGGAGTTCCTAGGCTTGCAGCATCCTACCTCCAACCTTCACATTGGGTTCTCCCTCTGTGTGTGTCTGTCTCTCCGTGAGCATTCTTCTTTGGAAACCAGTTATATTGGATCAGAGGCCCATCACACCCCAGTGTGACCTCATATTAACTTCACTGATTACATCTGTAGTCACCCTATTTCCAAATAAGGTCACCTTCTGAGGTTAGAGCTTTAATACATGAATTTGGGGAACACACAATTTATCTGTAACAAGTGTGTAACATTTTTTAAGAATTTTCAGTTAACATCTAAGTGATGGCCCCTTAGAATCAGTGAAATATAGTGAATCAGTAAATATGAGCATTTAGCACAACACCTGCCATGTAGTAAACACTCAACTCATGACAAAAATTGTTATCACAATAGTGAACACGTTCTTTGTACTTCAGTTTTATTATCTGTAAAATTGGGACAAGAATACCTACTTGGCAGAATTCTCATCATACTTAAACAGGGCATTACATGTGCCCAGCATATGTTCTTGCGTTTAGCAGAAACATAGCCCATGTCCTTTACTTCCTTCTTTCACTGTGCCTCTCCCAGTATCTGCACGGTGTCCACAGTGTGTGGCTCATTTTTAGCACTCAGTGGACATCTGTTGAATGAATGAAGTGAATGAATCGTGAGCTAAGTGATTGTATTAGTTGACTTCCTTTTGTTTGGAAATAACAGGAATGCAACTTTAAACTAGCTCAGTCAAAGAGGGGACTGTTTCGGCTCAAGAAACCAAACTACAATAAGGGTGAGGATGGGGCTGGCTTCAGTGACAACTGAGACCAAGCACTCGCTCAGGCTGGCAGGTTTCGTCTGTGCCTCTGTCTGCACGAAGGCTTTATCTTCTCTTTCTGAGTTCAGGTTCCTTCTGTACCGTGGGGAAATAGCTGCTAGCAGACCCCTGCTCTCACCCTCACAACTCCCTAGTCAGAGCAGAAGGCTTGTCCTCCCTAGATTTTGCTGGAAAAATCTCAAGAGAGGACTCTGGTTGGTTGGGGGGGGGGGGGGGGGGGGACTAGATGGATGCTGCTCTCCCCTCCACCCCCAAACACATGGACTTGGAGGTTAAGAATCACTTCCCCCAAAGACATAGCATGACGATGGCCACTGGGGAATGTGTGCTGAGCAGCACCCCGACCAGTGCCACCCACAGCGGCGAGGACTGGAAAAATCAATGTGGATGAGAAGATTTCAGGAGATGTCACAAGGCAATTCTGGTAGCTAATAGCATGACACGTTTATTTACTTATTCAACAACTTTTTATTAAGTGGCTGTCCCATCCCAGGCTGTCAACCCGTCATGCATGTTAGTTTTTGTCATTCCTTACAGTCCTGTTGGGTGGATGGAATACCGACACCTAACCAGTGAGGAAACCCAGGTGTAGAGAGCTGAAGTCCCTTGTCCCAGGTGACCCTGAGAGTGAGCGGCTGAGCTAGGATCTGATTCAGAGTAGGAATCATGGCTACATTTCCCATTAGTTGCGACCTGGGGAAAGACCCTTGATGTGGGGGTGCCTCAGTTCCCTCAGTTTTCCTCAGCACTAACATGGGGATTTTCATAGTACTTAGGTTCCTAGGTTGAGAAAATTAACCGAGACAGTATTTGGACAGGGCTTGTCGTGAAGCGTGGCACAGAGTAAGTGCTTAATATACAGCATTATTAATATACAACCCATTATTGTTGTTAGTAGTAGTATTTGGCTGTTGTCTCTAAATCCCTGTGCTTTCCTCAGTGCTTGAAGGTGTTTTATGTAAGCAGCATAGAAGGCAAATTGTGTGAGACCCCTGGAGGAAATTTACTAAGGAAGGGCATTCTAGGAAGGCTTCCTGGGGGAGGAGAGAATCCAGCTGCTGTTTTCTGAAAAACTAGAAGGAGGTGTCTAGTCTCCTCTCCGCTGTTAAGATCCTGGGTGCTCAGTGGCCTAGGCAGGAAGGGGCCCCGGTTGGTCTAACACTTAATTGTGCTCCTAAGGAGCCGGATGCCTGGATATCTCAGGCCCTAAGATTGAGGACTCCCTGGTGCTATTGCTGGGGGCTCCTTCTCCCTCCCTACTCTAGGCTTTGTTAGGGACAGGAGTGTGCTATTTTTGCCCCATTAAGCTCCTCTCTATTAACATTGGTCAGTCTTAGCACTCCTGCCTAGAGTGATTTAGCACGGGCCTGAATTTTCCCTCCTGCAGCCAGTAGTGCCTGGGAAACAGAAAGCTGGAAGCAGCAGCAGAGGACAAGGGGTGCGAAAGCTGCTCAGCAGACATGATGCATACTCCCTTGCTGGCCAAGAATTCAGGCCAGTCTGTAGCCCTGTCAGTACCCCTTTCAACCTGCTCCTCTCCCTGGTCCCCTCCCATTCCAAGGCTCATCCTCTGCATCCCCTCTGCCTCCTTCCTTCCCTCCTTCTTTCCTCCCCTCCTCTCCTCCCCCATCCTCCTCCCCTGTTCCCCTCCTCTCTCTCTCTTCTTTCTCCATCTCTAGCTTTATTCCCTTTCTCTTTTCTCTCCCCCTTCCCTTGCTTTCTCCCTTCCAACCCTCCTGGGGCAAACAGCTGATTGGACCATTCAGTTTGCCTGCTCTTTTTGGTTGACCATCTGGAGCATCCAATTATTGGAGGCAAGTGAAGGCTCTAGGTCTCCCTCTTACTGCCTCACTTCTGTGTGGTTTATTATGTCCTCTCTAAACTCTGCCACACTGGTTACTAAGCAAGAGGCCACGAAAACAGCCCTCCACTGTCCTGGGAGCTCCTCACAGCCTGCTGTGTTTCTAGGTGCTTTGACAAGTCCCCACATGAATGGATCACTGGGGAGCTAAACTTTCTAATCAGATCCATCAACAGACAAGAAAGTCCAGAAGACAAAGGTGGGAGACAGACAGGACCAATGGGATTCCAGACACAAGAGACCATTCAGCTGCTCAAAAGATGCTTCTCCTGTGTCTACCAAGGATGTATCTGTATCATGGTGTTTCCAGCCTTCCACATACCCTGTGCTCCACTCATTTAATCAGTGAAGAAGTTTTTCTAACGTCTCATCTGCTAATTAATGATCCTCTAGAGCAGATTTAAATAGAAGTGTTTGAAGCGCTTGAGCTGGCAGCTTCTGTAGTTTGGATCTCTGATTAGATAGAGTCCAGCAGATGCTAACTGCCCCACCCACCCTGGGGTGTGGATTCCTGAGTAGATAATTTTAAATGTTAATGAACTGCCCCTAGGGTAGACAAAATATAACTTGCATACTTACATATCCATGTCTATAGCTTTCTCTCTGTGTTAGTTTATAAGTAGTACTTTAAAGTAAACTATAATTCATTCTCATTCTTGTTGTTTATGTAGCTGGTAGAGCTTTATAACCACAAACTCAGGTTTGACAAAACAACCCATTTGCCTCTCCCCTTCCTTCCCTTCCCTCTACTCATGAGGCTGCAGACTTTATTTAGATGCTGCCAATTTTTCAAGAATGCCTTCTTGTGTTCTAGGATCCAATCCAGATTACCATACTGCGTTCAGCCACGGTGCCTCCTCAGTCTCCTCTGCTCGGAGTTTCTCTGTCTTCCCTTGTTTTTCATGACATTGACAGTTTTGAAGAGTACTGGTCAGAGATTTTGTAGGATTCCCCTCAGTTTGGGTTTGTTTGACATTTCTTGTGATTAAGTTGCAAGAGTGATCACTTAGTGTGAAGTTAACCTTGAACATTCTGTGAGGGTAATGTTGCCAGGTCTCTCTCTATTTTTTCCCTTTCCATACAGTGTTCTTTGGAAGCCAGTCAGTGAGTGGGGCCCTCACTTACCAGAGGGAGTTGGTTAAGGTCCACCTCCTGGAGGGAGCATTACCGACTTCTGTTATTTGGAATCATTCTGTAAAGGAGGATTTCCCTCTTCTTGCCATTTATTTATTTATTCAGTTGTTTATATCAGTATGGACTCCTGTAATTCATATATTAATTTTATACTTTGAGTTGTAATCCATTACTATGCTATTTATTTATTTATTTATTTTTGTTCAAATTGTTTCATGTTTGGCTACTAGGAGCTCTTTCAGGTTGGCTCCTCTATCAATTTCCTATGGCTTTTGTAACAAATTACCATAGCCTTGATGGCTTAAAATGATGCAAGTTTATTATCTTAGAGTTCTGGAGGTCAGAAGTCCAAAATGGGCCTCATTGGGCTAAAATCAAGAAGTTGGCTGCCTGGAGTCCTTTTTGGAAGCTGTGGGAGAGAATCCCTAGCCTTGCCTTTTGTGGCGTCTAGAGACTGCCCACGTCCCTTGGCTCGAAGCCTCCTCCCATCCTCAAAGCCAACAATCCCACCTCTCTGACTTCTGCTTCCTTCTCTGGCTCTGACCCTCTTGCTTCCTCTATCACATAGAAGGACCCTTGTGTTTCATTGGGCCCATCTGGATAATCCAAGATAGCCTCCCTGCTTTAGTCTGTTCCAGCTGCCGTCACAAAATACCACAGACAGGTGGCTTAAACAATGGACATTTGTTTTCTAATAGTTCTGGAAGCTGGAAATCAGATCAAGGTGCTAGCCGATCAGGTTCCTGATGAGAGTGCTCTTCTTGGCTTGCAGATGGCCCCCTTCTTGCTGTATCCTCACATGGCAGGGAGAGGGAGAATGGGAACTCCCTCCCGATATCTTTTGTATGGGCACTAATCCTATCACATCAGGGCCCTGCCTAATTTAACCTTAATTCCTCCTTATAGGCTCTTTCTCCAAATACAGACACATTGAGGGTGAAGGCTTCAACATACGAATTTTGAGGAGGGGCACAATTAAGTCCATCATACTCCCTCTCTCAAGAGATTTAACTTAATCACACCTGCCAAGTCCCTTTTGCCATGTAACATAACATACTCACAGCTTCTGGGGATTACAGTATGGATGTCTTTGTGGGGGCCTTTATTTTGCCTGCCACAGCTCTTTTGTCCTTCTGGCACGCCCCATCAAGTTTCTTTTTTTATTTAGTTAATCTAAATTACCCTCCAAACTTCCACTGCACAGGGTATAGGTATGTTTTATCTCGTGAGTATTGTGGCTTCTATCCTGGGGTCTTTCTAAGGTCCTGAGTGGCAGGAGGGTCTTGGGTAGCTCCAAAGCACTGGTCCATGCTGGTTACTCCTCAGTGGCCCCGAGTCCCACCTCTCTGGTCCTTTGGAGTCTGGGGACTCTGCTGTCAAGCTTGGAGCTTGAGGTTGGGTCTATTGGTTGGGTCCAGTAGGTTGGTCTAGAGGTTGGATCCTACTGATGTCCCGTCACCTCTGGAGTATTGCAGCTCTTGGGTACATCTGAGAACTTCTCTTTCATCTTTCTTGCTACTCTGAAGACAGAATGCCTGTTCCTTCCTTCCCCCTTGGGGACATCTAGCATAATCATGACCATTAATTAAATTTTTACAAAGTGAGGGAAAAGCTGTTGACTTTAACCAGGGTCTGCTTTCTTCCAAAATTCTCTAAGTCAAGGAAATACATGTGGAATTGGGTGGACAGGAGAAAAAGTGAATGAAGGAAAAAAAAATATACCATCTCAATAAATTGTCCTGTCGCATTAAGTCAGGGAAAGCTTTTGGAAAATAAGCTTTAAAAAGGAAAAAATCCACTTGAATGTGGGGGTTTTCCTAGCTTGGCTCAGCATTGTCAGGTGCTTGGGCCAATTCTCGGAGTTATAAAAGTTGACACTGGATAGGGTTGTTCTAAAAATCGTACTAGGGATCTGTTTTCACCAGGTGTGGTACAGATGTGGGCATGATTGTCAAGAAGGAGGTTTATACTCACAGGTGGCTAGAAACAGGAGGCTCAGCAAGCCATGCAGCGTCACACGGGAGGATACTCAGATCGGTCAGGAGGCAGGAGAGGGGGAAAGGTCCAGAGCCTTCACTGAGGTTTTCACTGGAAGAAATAGGGAGATGCAGGATAGGTACTCTCAGTAAATTGAGGACTAGATAGTGTAGTGGTGGTCCCTAGTTATGGAGTACCTGTCCTGGGTGATTTGGGGCAGGGAGAATATTGATGTGATGTGTGAGAATTTGATAAAGGAGATGGTTGGGAGTATAGGCTTGGGATTAGTTGACAGGGCATATTTAAGGCACCTACACTTATGGAGAGTTGTTTGCTGCCCTAGCAACTAGTGAGTCCTGCGAGATGTATCCTCATCAGGATAAAGGCTTCAAATGCCAGAGCATCAAGAATATAGAAAGTAAGAAAATATAATCAATTTAGAAGTCCACCACACAAAGGGTCAGCTGACCACCACAGTCATAAGGGAGGAAGGAAAGTGAATTTTCTCGTAAGTGAGGTGGTGACTTTTTCTCAGGAAGATATTTGAATGCCCTCTCGTTTAGATGTTGAGTACTTGGAAAGCTTTTGTGTTTGCAAAGAATAGGCAGTTTATCTTACTAGTACTGTCATCTTTTAAAAAAATTTTTTTTTTTCCAGTAATCTCTACACCCAACATGGGGCTTGAACTTGTGACACCAAGATCAAGATTCGCATGCTCTTCGGACTGAGCCAGCCAGGTACCCCTTTAATTCATCTTTGACATAAGATGAGGGTGGTAGACCCACTAACATGCTCACAGTTCTAAGATCCCAGGCCTCAGACGATGCCATTCTGTTCCATAAGACTCCAAACTCTGTTATCCTCCAGAGTGTAGAGGATGGGTAGTGTGGCAAACCCCCACAGGCTGTTTCAAAGACATTTAGGTCTTGCTGTGAACTGCAACGGAATGACTGGGTGAGCTCTGTCTTCTTTGTGTGTGCTCCCCTGTGGGTCACATTGCCTTGAGCATAAACTGGTTGATTGCAAGGGAGGGTGTCTTCAGGTTCTCTCAGAAGAAGACGCTGAACTGAGGATTCGAGGTCAAGTTTTTATCTGGGACACAGGAAGAAAGTTTAGAGACGGTGGAGAGGTGATGCAGGGAAGGGAAGGCAACCAACTGATTGTGACATTTTCTTTTTTATGAAATGTAATTGACACATAACATTATATTAGTTGCAGGTGTACAACATAATGATTTGGTATTTGCATATGTTGCAAAATGATTTCCAAAAGAGGTCTAGTTTGCGTCTGTCACCATATATAGTTGCAAAATATTTTTTCTTGTATGAGAGCTTAAGAGCTGCTCTCTTAACAACTTTCAAATAAGCAACCACAGCATTATTAACGATAGTCACCATGCTGTACATTATGTTTCTATGACTTATTTATTTTGTAACTGGAAGTTTGTACCTTTTGACTTTCTTCACCCATTTCCCACCTCCCCCTCCCCAACTCCTTACCTCTGGCAACCACCAGTCTGTTTTCTGTTTCTATGAACTTAGTTGTTTTTTTTTGTTTTAAAATCCACATATAAGTGAGATCATATGGTATTTGTCTTTCTCTGACTTCTTTTACTTAGCATAATGCCCTCAAGATCCATTCATGTTGTTATAAATGTCAAGATTTCATATATATATATTTTAAGACTGAGTAATACTGTGTGTGTGTGTGTGTGTGTGTGTGTGTACCACATTTTCTTTATCTAGTCACCTGTCAATGGACACTTAGGTTGCTTCCACCTCTTGGCTATTGTAAATAATGCACAATGGACATGGGGGTGCAGGTATCTTTTTGAGTTAGTGTCTTCATTTTCTTTGGCTAAATATCCAGAAGTGGAATTGCTGGATCATATGGTGGTTCTATTTTAAATATTTTGAGGAACCTCCATACTGTTTCCCACAGTGGCTGCACTAATTTACATTCTCACCGACAGTGCATAAGGGTTCTCTTTTCTCCACATCCTCGCCAACACTATTATTTCTTGTTCTTTGGATAATAGCCATTCTAACAAGTGTGAGGTGATATCTCATGGTGATTTTGATTTGCATTTCCCTGCTGATTAGTGATCTCGAGTGTCTTTTCATGTACCTGTTGGCTAACTGTGTGCTTTTTTTTGAGGGGGGGAAATGTCTATTCAGATCCTCTGCCCATTTTTTAATTGGTTTGGTTTTTTGCCTTTGAGTTGTATGAGTTCTTCATATATTTTGAGTATTAATCCCTTGAGTGCACTATTAAAACCAGCAATGGCAATGCATGATTGAAGCTCAATTGAGAACTAGTGCCAAACATAAACTTCACAATGATCCCATCTCCAAGGGGTAAGGGACTTGGGGCATTTATACACTGACTCCCAAGAGTCCCTGGAGGAGGGCTGCTCCAGGAGCGTTAATTCCTTGGCACCTTTGGCCTGCTGGGTACACTGGCAGCTTGACTGTCCACAGTTCTAGAAAAAGAAACTCCTCTAGCATAGATGCAGCGTCTAACATTTAGAGGCCAGCAGGAGCCCATAGAGAGGTCTGAGGATAGGGATGGTATCCTGACAGTATCTGCTTCAGGAGACCCCAAAAAGAAGGGGGGTCAAACACGGTTATTAGTTCCCCGAATTCTCATGATTTAGGAATGTGCACCTTGGGGGACCAGAGTCTCTGGGGTGGCCGTGGGCATCACACAGTGCAGGTGCCCTGACCCTGAGTAGCCAAGGGCCATTTCTTCATCACTTCACTGCTTTCTGTTCACTCTAACATTTTATTTTTTATTTGTTTTTTTTTAAAGATTTTATTTATTTATTTGATACAGAGAGAGAGAGAGCACACAAGCAAGGGGAGGGGCAGAGGGAGAGGGAGAAGCAGACTCCCCGCTGATCAGGGAGCCCGACGCAAGGCTTGATCCCAGGACCCTGGAATCATGACCTGAGCTGAAGGCAGACGCTTAACCAACTGAGCCATTCAGGTGCCCCCACTTTAACATTTTAAAACTGAAGGCTTTTCTCCTTTATAACCATCATTTCTTATATGTCCATTTGGCCTTTGGAGAAACTCGGGTCTAGGCACTTTTTCCTTCACTAGCCCATTCCTCCATTAAGAAAAAAACAAACACATACACATATTCCAACTATGTCAGTATAAAGACAAATATATTAACATATATATATATATTAACATCATGTATTAAAACATTTCCACAACCTAAAAGTTCATTTTTATCTTTTTCTTTTAAAAGGAATTAAAACATGTTCAGGGTCCTCTGAAAGCATTGCTGTGGGCCCTAGGCTCTGCCTCTTGTGTCTAAAGCTAAGTTAGCCCTGGAGAAATACACGCGGGAGGGAAAGGTGACTGTTCTGTCTCGTCCTTACACCCTGATCTCCCGGTGGTAGGATGATCCGCAGGCCTGCCTCAAACATGTGGGTGGAGAAACTCCTGGGGTCTCTGGTGGGAAACGTGAGAAGATGCCCGTCTCACACAGTGAAACCTCTGACGGAGTTAAGCTGCCTTTACGGAGCTGAGGAATTACAAACCTTCAAAGAGCTTGTTTGCAGGCCGGGGTACCACTGCTCCTCAAGGCGTCTTTGAAATGCAAACTTGTTCTCTCTGCAGACCTAATGCGCCTCAGCTTTTAAGATAAATGTTTCAAACTGGCAGCAAACCCCCTTGAGTTTGGTGCCTGGCTTTCCGACAGATTAATTATATCGATTGCTGGCTGTTCGTTTGCCTTCGTGGCCATCTCTCCCTTGCTGGTTCGCATTTACTTTCTTGCCTTGAAATAAACAAACACCTATTCGGCACACCGCCTGACGGGTGACTGCAAACCCGTGTGCTTTCACAAGGAGCTGCCTGGCAACAGGCTTGTGGGGCACCACTGGAATTCCAAAGCCTTTGTTTCTGGTGGGGTTTCGGGGGTTCCTTGGGGGCCAGGAGCCCTGATGTGCCCCTAGAATGAGCAGATATCCCAGCTGGCAGGGCAGGAAGGGCACGTGGCAAAATGAATCCACACCTGCTGTAGTAGAATCTGCTTGAGGCAGCCAGCAGCTGTGGCTTTGCTTTGGGGGAGTCCTTTGCTTCTCGCAGTGTTCTCATCTGCAAAATGATAATAATAACAACGGGGGCTAATATTTATTGAACTCTTAGAGTGTGCCAAGCACTGCTTTTAAGGCTTTGCAAGGATTACCCTTTTAATCCTCATGGCAGCGGGCTGAGATTTAGAGAGGTAAAGAAACTCAGCCAAGATTAAGAACAGGTGGGACCTACCCGCAAGGTTCAAAGCTAAACCTGACTCTGAGGTTGTGCTGTCTCGGACTGGCCAGCAGGGGTCATTAAAACTCGATGTTTTGAGATGGTGGAGTTCACCATGTGTCCTGGTGGCCTTCACATTTTCCCAAGTGTAGTGGGAAGTTCTAGTATCAATGTAGTGTCATGGCTATGCAGATAGACGCTGTAGCCAGCCAGCCTGCCCGCATTTAAATCTTGTTCTGCCACTGAGTAGCAGTGTGACCTTGGACAAGTAACTCCATTTCTTTGTGCTTTGCTTTCCTCATCTGCAAAATGTGGTGAATCATAATAATACCTATCTCATAGGGTTATTACAAGGATTACAAGAATTAGTGCTTGTAAAGCATTTAAAGCATATGGAAAAAGCACAATGTAATTGTTAAAATATTTAATTATCCTTCATAAATAAACATGCAATTTCAGGAACTGAATCTAGGGGATCCAGTGTCTTATATTAGCTTAGTCTGGTGGGTTTTTGTGGCCTCAGAATCTTGAGTGCAGAGGCTGTGGTTTTAATACCAAATGAAATAATTAGGTGTTGCAAGCCTGGGAAGTGCGGGATTCTACATCCTGTGACCCACTGTACTTCATTTTATTGAGCAATTAACATGAACAAATTCACAATTAAGAGTGAAAATTAAAACATAGGGTGTGCATTTTGTTAATGAAGATTTTCTCATTTTGAAAAAGAATGTTGTGCCTTAATTTAGTTCTTGTGAAAAGCTGCTCCCCCCTTGGCAGAGGGCCCTAGCCCTGCTTCAGCAGGAGGGCTTGCTACTTGGGGGAGGGGAGTCAAGGAGCTGATTGGTCCAGGCATGGAAGGGAGCATAACTCATACTCAAGCCTGGAAAACAAAAATGAGAGCTGGAGTTAAAGGAAAATCACACTGGTGATCTTGAGAGAATCGAATGAAATGCTGTTAGAAGCCAGTAAGCAAAGGAAAGCTTAGACATGCCTTCAAGGGCTTGGAAAACTGCCCCAGGCCAGAAAGATGCTTCAGGCAAAATAAAGAAGTCACATCAGCCTGAGACTTTTCCAGAAATGACTATTTCCAAGTGAGTGCATCTGTTTTCCTTTTCTTGGGTACACACCTTCCCAGGTGGCTCCTGGCCTGGCTCAGGGTGCCTCCCAGGGACACCTGGAATGGGTCCCTAGCTGCTGTCTCCAGAGCTGACCCCATTGGATCTCAGCACCTCCTGTCCTGCTCCATGGCTGGCCTGGATTCTGCCAGGCTTGCAATAGATCAACTGTGATGCTTGGGTTTTATCTGGCAACCAAGCATGACTTGTTTTCATAATGAAAGGGCAAAAAAAAAAAAAAAAAAAAAAGGCAAGAGGGAGTCACAGAAGCATGGCTCACAGAGGAGGGCTTGCTTATGAGTGAAAAAGAGGGTCATGGCATGCATTACCTGGTGGAGGAGTTGAAATTATTTAAAAAGATCATCAAGATGCTGATGATGAACATGTTCTGAGTGCTGTGCTAGGCACTCCCGTGACTAATGTTTCCAACAATCATCTCTATTTTCTAGATAAGGAAACTGAGATACAAGGGGCTATGGGTCAATCTTACTTGACCTCTGTGTACCCAAGATGCATCTATAAGTACTGGACACCAGGACATAAGGTTAATAATGTTCACAAAAGGGATGGGGGTGAGGTGTGAATGGGAGGCGATTGAGCGAGCAATAGATATGAATATTGACATAATATTAATAATTGCATTACATATTAATTATTAATAATTGATAACAGCTACCACTTATTGGGAAATTCTGAGCTACCAAGGGCAGTAATGACAAACTTATCCTGGACATCATCTCCTTTGACCGTCACAACAACCCTATGAAGTTGGTGGCGATGAGCCCCAAATAAAAGTTTTCTGTCTGGTTTTGGGACAGTGAACTTTAAATCCTGGACTGACAAATCAGCATTTATTCCCTTTTTTACCAGTTACTGAGCACCTAGTACAACCAGGCCTGAGAACACGTGTGCTGAGGAGCTCAATTCATTAGGAAGATGGGTCCAGAAGCCAAGGAATAAAGGTGATGACAGGGATGACTCTCATTTTCTGTGGGGAGAGTGCAGAGGACAGAGATCTCTGTCTGCTGAGATCAGCACTGAGACGCCACTTCTACTTAGATCCTGTAAATTATTGACGATGTTGGTAATATTTATCACAAACCCATATGCGCTGAGTGTTTTATATACATGATCTTATTTAGTTCTCACGATGGTCCTGCAATGTGGATACAATCTTGACTGAACAGAAGAGGAGACTGAGGCTCAGAGAGGAGGCAGATGTACGCAAGTGGCAGAGCTAAGGTTTGAACTTACTCATCCCTAAACCCATGTCTTCTACGGGACCCCCCAGTTGCTCCTAAGCTTCCCTGTCCCTGTGCTGGCCTAAGAAGGCTGCCCCTGGAAGCAGGACTATGGGATGTATGGGCCGTGGTTTTCTCTTCCTGTGTTGGATGCGGTACAGCCATGGTCCTGGTAGAGGACACCCAGATGCCTTGGAGCCTCGCCACAGCCCTCAGCCAGTGTTCTGGCCTGAGGGTTTATTAGCTGAGCTTGTGCTCTGTGGGAGGGTGAATTGTACCCATGGGCCAATATTGTAAAGAAGCAGGGCAAGAAACAATCCACATTTCTCTGTGCTTCTGAATCAAATAAATCTTGCTTGATTCTTTCTCCTCTTGTTAGAAAGGGCAAGAAGTTCAGCCTGGTTTATGTTTCAGGGCAGCCCTTCCCCATCTCCGGGGCTGTGTGAGAAGCCCACGGAATTTGCAAGGTCCGGAAGCTGTGGGAAGGCCCCCCTTGGGGATTGCTTCTGGCTGTCATGGTCCCCCTGAGCCTCTGGGGGGTTGGATTTTCCTGGGCCCTTTCCTGAGAGTTTGGATGCCACAGAGCTTAGGGTTGAACCCCCCCGTTTCCACTTGTATCTTCTTGGCTGGTCCTGCCACCTCCAGGGTTGCTGCAAGGGGGAGATGTGGGTGCTACCTTTTCCTTCATTCTCTCCTGTTGGGATATCTGACTGCACTCCTGCCTGGGCCACTGACCTCTCCTCTCCCTGGGACTCTCCAATTTGTGGACAATATAGCCACAAGGCAACAGATTTTGCCTGGACCCGGAGGACAAAAATGCTGGGGCTGTTGGGGCACCAACTGCTTCAGTTGGATAAGCATCTGACTTTGGCTCAGGCCCTGATCTCAGGGTCCTGGGATCGAGCCCCGTGTCAGGCTCTACACTCAGCAGGGTATCTTTTTCTCTCTCCCTCTGCCCTTCCCCCCACTCATGCACTCTCTTTGTCTCTCAGTTAAATAAATAAAATCTTTAAGAAAAAAATGCTGGCGGCATGGAGGGAAAGCGCTTCTCTCCTTGTTTTGTTATAATCATACTAAGCCAGTTATCACAGATGTTAATTTACCTCCTCCTATATGTGAAGCCTGTGCATTATTTAATAATACCATTGTGGTCATTGCATTTTGCAAACAGGGAAATTGAGGTCTAGAAAGGTTAAGTAATTTTTGTAGGGTCATGTAGCTGGTGCATCTCACTCCGAGATTCAAACCCAGGCAGGCTGACTCCAGGACCCATGCACTTAACTGCTGTATGGACTTCACATCTACAACATAACTATGTAAGATGACTCTGCATGCCCCACTTCCCCTATTGGGTTGGTGACCCTCTCCATTCTAAATATCCTGTCCTCTCAGTATCTCCTAATTTGTTCATGAGCTTATACCTAACAAAGATGCAAATGAGTGTCCTCACAGATTGGCTGAGGGTCCTGCAGAAGAGAGCATGTTAGACTCTAGGGCCATGGGGGAGGGGTATGTGAGAGATTGCAAAAACAGTCACACATTCTTTTTTTTTTTTTTTTAGATTTTATTTATTTGAGAAAGAGAGCACAGAGGGAGAAGAGGGAGGGAGAAACAGACTCCCCACTGAGCAGGGAGCCCGATGCAGGGCTCAATCCCAGGACCCTGGGATCATGACCTGAGCCAAAGACAGGCACTTAACCAAATGAGCCACACAGGCAACCCAAACAGTCACACATTCTTTCCTGCCCAGTTCCCATGCCTTTGCAGTGTGACTTTAAGCTCCTCCCACTGACGTAGAGTCTGTTCTTTTGTTCCCTGAATGCAGACTAGCCTTGTGGTCTGCCACACCAATGGAACGCTGTGGAAGGGGTGGTGTGCCAGTTTCAGCCCAGGTCGTGTGCTTCTTCTCTTTGTCATAATCCTGCCACTGCCATGTTTACAAGCTTGCCAGAGGATAACAGGCATGTGGCCCAATCCTTCCCATCACTCTAGCCGGAATCCCAGGCAGCGTCAGAAATGGAGCTTCCTCTTAGCCAGCAGCTGACTGCTGTTGTGCTCGTGAACTGAGACCAGAAGAACCTCCCAGCTGAACCCAGTCCAAGTTATCAACTCCTAGAACCATGCGGTAAATTCGTGTTTCTTGTTTTAAGCCACTAACTTTTGAGGCAGTTGGTTCTGCACCCAAATCTACATGATACACTCAGCTTCAAGTCCCATGCTTTGCTCCCAGAACTGGGTGGTGAGACTAGAGGCACTAGATAGGGCAGATGAACTAGAGCCGTATCTCTCCTCCCTCCGTGTTCCATGGAAGCACACTGCTGTGGGTTTGTGCCACCGATGCTCAATGCTGTGATTCTATTTGTGAACACCTCAACCGAGGAAATGAGCCTTCTGGGTACAACTGAGCAAGTACAACTTGCCACGTGGTTTTCAGTGATTTCCTTAACCAAGCTGGCTGGCAGTTCCTTGCATATTTAAGAAGAGGAGACTGACACACGTACTTAGTGATTTCTGCCAGCTCTAGTATTTGTGACTCTGTATGACATCACTAGTGTGATGTTCGTGCTGTCCACATTTGATTTGGACAGTTTATTCTGGACCACTAGAATGGCACAGAATGATGAGGTTTTTTTTTTTTTTTTTTTTTTAACCATCCACATAAGAAGAAACAGACCATAAACTGGTTTGTGCCACGGTTAGAAAATTTCTTTACTGACAGTGAAGCAAAAAAAAAAAAAAAAAATGTCTTAACTATGAAAGTACAGGTTTGGAAAGGAAATGCTCACATTTCCTGACAAATAAGTTTGCATTATTAAAGCTAGCGGGTTTTATGGGCTTTTTGTTGAAATTTACAAAACTACATTGCTTTTGCCTTTTCTCCTAAATCAGAAAATGGTTTGGCTGACCTGACTGCATAGGTTCTATAAGATACGTTCATTCCTTCATTCCTTCATTTGTTCAGCCGTTGTTTGCTATGAGTCAGACATTATCCTCCTTCTGGGAGTATGGAACTGAACAAGACAGGCACATCTCAAAGAACTGACAGTTTAGTGATAAAAGCAAATCCACAGTTAGGCATTAGAGTCACCTAGTGATTAGTGTCATGAAGAAAAAAAAATTTGTTAGAGGACGGATTAACACTGGGTATGTTTTCCATGAACGGGACACACATTCACTACCTTCATATCTTTCCACCTTGCCCTGAAATTTTCATTCATTCTTAAATGCAGTCACTGGAACTGAGAGGGCATCTGCTCTCAGTGATGCCCACCTCCCAGGTATCCCCAATCAGGAAGAAAGCCCAAGGATGTGGATTAGGGAAGAAAATGACTCTTAACGACTGAGCCACCCAGGCGCCCCGAAAATGACTCTTGATAGCCCACATTTGGGGGATAGACTGCATGTGAGACTGGGGTACAGGGCACCACTGTGGCTTCCTCAAGCAGGCGACATTGTATAAAGGAACAAACTGCACTGGAGTTTGAGGGCTTGGGCTCTGGTTGCATCTCAGGACTGGATTTTGTGTGTGATGTTGAACATGTCTCTCATCCTCTGGTTCTCAACCTGTATAACAGGGATACTACTACTAGTACCTGTCTCTCCGTGTTGTTGGAAAATCAGATGCAATAACATAAACAAAAGCATTGTGTTAAAGTTATCTTCCAGATGCACTGCCTATTCCCTAAGTACAGGGGCCATGTCTTATTCATCTTATTTCCAGAGAGCTTGGCATATCAAATGCTCAATAAGTGATAGTTGAGTGAATGAATGGGTCAGAGAAAAAATTAGCACAAGAATGAAATTGAATCCGGTGGGTCTCAATTTTTCCATTTTGCACATTATGGTGCCCATGTATAGTTATGCAGGTTGTGCACTGCACAAGTAAATTTGGCTGAGGAGGTAGGGGGACTAAAACCCAGATTTTCCACCTGCCAAGTCATGTGCCTGGTGCACAGGCTGCCTTTCATAAAGGCCAGCAATGGGCCTGTCTAACATGAAGGAGTTGGACTCTATTACCTCCCAGAAGCTCTAATTTTATCATTATGTGATGGGGCCCCTGATGCTATATTCTTTGGAAAACCCCAGATGACTCAGATTTTCCTCCTAGTTTGGGTACCACTGGATTGGTGGTCTTTTAAGGCCTTTCCCACTCTAATAGGAGGTGATTTTGAATGATCTTTTAGATTTCTTGAATTTATTATTTTCTAGTATTTCACGTTAAACTCTCTTCGTTAATGAGTACACGAGCTGCCGTCTCACGATGCCCTTACCCACTGTTCCCTGTCTTTGGCAGGGTGTAGCTGTTGGAGTTCACAAAGGATGTGTTCCCCATTCATCAGTAAGGAATTCCATACCAAGCTAAATTAAAAAAAAAATTTTCCCGGATTTCTCCTTCCAGCCTCCAACACTTGTGTTTTTCCTGACTTCCTCAGCAATATCAAATAATAATAAAAAGCAGGGTTCTCTAGACAAGATAGAGCTGGTAAGACAAAAGCCTGGTGATGAAAGCGACCAAGATCTAATTTAATTTATCTGCCTTCATTTCTTTTGCACCCTCTTCATCAGTCAGGGTACAAAGAGAAGAAAGAAACCACACAGGAATTTCAGTGAGGAAAATTTACTGTGGAGCAGGCTTTCTGAGTTTTAGCACTTGACATTTTGGGTTGGATAATTCTGAATTTGGGGGGAATGTCCTGTGCACTGTAGGATTTTTTAAAAAAATTTATTTATTTATTTTAGAGAAAGGGAGCATGAATGGGAGGGGCAGAGGGAGAGAGAATCTCAAGCAGACTCCATGCTGAGTGCAGAGCCTGATGCGGGGCTGGATCTCATGACCCAGAGATCATGACCTGAGCAGAAACCAAGAATCAGAGGCTTCACCGACTGTGCCACCCAGGAGCCCCACTGTAGGATGTTTAGCAGCACCCTTGGCCTCTGTGCATTAGATACTAGTAGCATTCTCTCTTTTCCTGCGGTTGTGACAACTGAAAATGCGTCCAGATGTTGCCAGTGTCCCTTTGGTCAGCAGAATGGCCCCTGCTTGAGAACCACTGCTGAAATAATTATTACCTACATCAGAGATTATGCAGAAAGGAGTAAAGTGAACTCTGAAGAATCACCTACGGCTGAGGGAGAGTCTGAAGGAAGGGGCATGCTGAGAAGGGGAACCCCCTCCCCAAGCTGGGATTCAGACTGTGTTGAAGAAGGTGTGGCTGCAGTCCATTCTGTGAGGGCGTTCTCTCTGACTCTGCGTCGGGGTACTGGGGTACAGCTGCTAGGCAAGCAGGAAGCAACTGGAGGGGAGGCAGAGACCAGCCAGCAGGAAACTTCCCTTCCGGATGCAGGTGGATTGACCGCAGGGTTCCTGTGGTTCACTGGAAACCCATCCTGGGGGTGTTGTTGGAGCTGACGGGAATGAGTGCTGCTGTCCACCCCCCTAGCACACTGCTGGCAATAGCTCTTGGTAGGAACCAGAAGAAGCACATGTAAAAGCTTAAGAACAAAAGAACCCCTTCTTCCTGCAGTGTCTCTGCAGCGCCCTCTACTGACAGAATTGAGCATCATGCCATCTTCAAAAGGAATATATTCATTGAGCTGGTAATAAAAGACGATTTGGGTCTGAAAAAGGCAGTAGATCGATAGCTGGCGTATTGTTGTATTGTGCCTTCCTCTTATCCATCTCTGTGCCATCTACTTGGCATAAGTCTGGCACTTAGTATGTACAAAATTAATGTTAACTGAATGATCGAAAGAAAGAATGAATGAATGATGAATGAACGAATGACAGGATTTGCTTTTTGTTTTGTTTTGTTTTTTGGTAGCTGTTTTGGAGAATTTACCACTGGTTTAATTTTTTTTTCTCCAGAATAGCAAGTGGCAGAGTTCACTCCCTCCAGTCCCACTTTCCTACTAAATTTAAAATTAATTGAATTATCATGTTATATCCTCTCAACTCATATAACGGGTCAATTTGATAAAAATCAATTCCAGAATTGAGCAATTCAGTGGAAACAAATTAATTAAACTTGTTTAAATTGATTCATTGATTAAATTCCCCAGTTGAGCCAAGAAAACACTAGACAGGTATCTGTTTTTAAGACCAGGATATTAACCAAGGTGTTGCTGGCCAGTGAACTAAGTTCAACAGAATTGTTGCCCAGAAGGCTAAGAACATTAATAATATGAAAATTAGAATTAATTTTGACTTAAGTGTCAAATGATTCCTTGCTGACTGCAATGTGGTAAGTTAGCAGTAAGCAGGGATTAAGTTACACTGTCATTTAAAATGAAGAAGCATAGTGAAAAGATAATTGGATTGGGATTGAGCAGAAGTTTGGTGTAGGCTACCTGCTAATGTAGGGGGACTAATGTAATGTGGACAACTCACTTGGCCTTTCAGGGCCTCCCTCTCTTCTGTAATGCAAGAACAGCCATACACTTCATTTGGGGGAAGAGTAAACATAATATGAATGTAAAAGTATTTTGGAAATTGAAAGTACTACACGAGGGCAGCTGGGTGGCTCAGTCAGTTAAGTGTCTGCCTTCGACTCAGGTCATGATCTCAGGGTCCTGGGATCGAGCCCTGTGTCGGGGTTCTGTGCTCAGTGGGGAGTCTGTTTCTCCCTCTCCCTCTGCTCCTCCTCCAGCTTGTGTTCTCTTTCTCTCTCAAATAAATAAATGAAATCTTAAAAAAAAAAAAGAGAAAGTACTACACACATTTGAGGCTCTTATTAGTTCATAGTTGTTTTAATCTTAGGTTTTAGAAGATTCTGAGTATATCTGAAGTGCTGAGAATGTACTTCCATTTTCTAGTGTAAGGCAGAAGCTCAGTGGAAGGGGTTTTTGAATTTAGGGTATCACACCTGGCGTCTCCCTCAAGTGTCTCAGGGCCTTTGCACATGCTGTTACCTCTGTCTGGATTCTTCCGTCTCCTCTGCCTCTATAACTCCTACTTATCCTATTGGCCACATCATTACTTCCTGACTTCCTGAGCTGGTCAAATCTCTCCTTTATTTGTTCTTACATGCCACATCTCTCCCATATAGTATGTAGCACCATGGGTATTTTTACATTTTATTGTGATTATTTGGTTAATGTCTGTCTCCCCAGCTAGGCTGTAAGCTCCATGATGGGAGGGAACACTTCTGCTTTTGCCCACAGTGACATTTTTGGTAGGTGTTTGATGACTAATTGTTGGATGAATGAATGAGTGAATGAATGAACAAACATATTATCCAGAGTTGAGTGCCACCTATTGGGTTTTGATGTGTCAGTCACATTTTGAAAGAAATGGTGATGCTTAGCTCTCTGGAGCTGTAGAAAGTACACAGGGATAGACACGGTTTACTAGAATGTCCTCAGCATCCAGCCTAAACTCTGGCATACAGTAGGAACTCAATTAATATTTGTTGAATGAGTTATCTTTGGATCCAAAAGTCTGGGGCTTGATTTTTCTCTCTCAAATTTACAGCTCATCACACTTGGTGAGGATGTTTAACCCCACTATCCAGTACAGTGAAAACAGGCTCGGAGGCCAGCATTCCTGGGTCCAAATCCCATCTACTAGATGCTGGACAAGACATTTAACATTACTATGTGCAAGTCTGCTTATTTACAAAAATGAGGGTAGTATCAATGTTGCAGGATTATTTCAAGTATCAAATGAGAAAAACTATTGAAAAAGCCTTGCCTAATACAGCACATATAAGGTATCAGTAAATGTTGGTCACAGTTCTTTCCCCTCATTTATCCTCCATAACATGAGAATAATATCACTAGCTTCAGAATCATTGTATCTTCAATAAGATTATGTGCATCATTTTGTAACCTGAGGTGCAAGATTTCCTTTCTTCCCACTCTGCATCAAAAGAAAAATATGTGCAGAATTAGCATCTGCCACCGGGAGGCACTGTGGTAGTATCTTTGATTTCAGGGTTTCTGCGTAACAGAGTAACACCTTAGTGTACCTTTCAAATTGAAGTCTTGAGGTAAGAAAAATGGGTTACATTTAAGAGAGAAGCATTGCTTGATAATGGAGTAATGTCTTTTGTAAATGATATTTTAATGTCCAGGGTCTTACTCTGGAGAATCACGAAGGAAAATTTTAAAACATTCCTTTACATTCTTAATTTGGAAACATAAGAATCACAAGAACCAGGTAAGTAAGGGAGAAAAGCTTTTATTTGCTTTATTATAACATAATGTTATCATAATTTACTTTTTCTCTTGGAGATCCATTTTGTTTTCTCAAATATTCTCGTAACTTATGCTTATTTCTTCTTCTTCTTTTTTTTAAAAGAAATGTTTAGTTTGGTAGACAAATATTTCTTGGGTATCTAATGTATGCCATGCACTGTTCTGGGTGATTGAAATAAGATGATGAGCGGAGAAGTCAAAGCTCCATATCCTGAAGGGGGTGAGGAGCCCCATCATCAACTAGGAAAAAAATGAACAAAAAGGGAATTTTAGTAGGGCGATAGGATAAAGGGTGACTTAGGTGTGCATGTTTGGGACACACTCTTCAGATAGGGTGGTTAGGGAAGGACTTTCCAAGCTGGAGGTGTTTGTTCTCCAACCTCAATAATTGGAAGGATCTGGTCAGGCAAATGCCTAGAAGAACAACATCTCAGGCAGAAGAAAAAGCTGGGCAAAGGCTCTGGTGTGGAAACAAGCATGCTAAATTCAAGATAAGCATTTTTGGTAAATTAATACTATTCCAGTGATCTCTTGCTGCATGACAAACTGTCCCCAAACACAGTCCTTTAAAATGACCTCTTTATTTTGCTGACAGTTGTGTAGGTTTAGGAATTGAGAGAGGTTCAGCTAGGTGGCTTGTTTTGATCCACCTGGTGTCACCAGCAAGGGCAGCCAAGCAGGAGGACCGCCTTCATGATGGTTCCTCACGGACATATTGGTGCCCTGATGCTGCCTGGAATCTCTCTTTTCTACATGTGTCTTATCCTACAGCCTCTCCATCAGGTTGGGGTTTTCACAGCAAGGATACTCTCAGAGTATTTGCACTTCTTACTTGGCTTCTGGCTTCCAAGAGACCAGGGTAGAAGCTGCCTGTCTTCTTAAACATGAGGCCCAGAAATTACTTCTGACATGGCATCGTTTCTGCCCAATTCTGCTGGTCAAAGAGGCCAGTCCTCTTTCTTCAAGGGGGAGAAAAAGTAGACTCTACCTCTTCCTTCTTCTCCTTCTCTTTTCTTTCTTTCCTTTTTCCTTTCTCTCTTTCTTTCTCACTTTTTAATTGAGATATAATTTACATATAACATTATATTTGTTCCAGGTATACAACATAAATGATTTGAGATATATATATATATATATATATATATATATATATATATATATAAACACCACAAGAAGTTTAATTAGCATCGATTACCACGCATAGTTACAATTTTTTTTCCTTGGGGTGAGATGAGAACTTTTAAGATCTACTCTCTTAGCAACTTTCAAATATATAATATTGTATTATAAACTGTAGTCACCATATTGTATATTACCTCCCCAGGACTTCTTTGTTTCATAACTGGAAGTTTCTACCTTTGACTGTCTTCACCCATTTTGTCCACCCCCACCTCCCGCCTCAAGCTACCACCAATTTGTTCTCTGTTTCTATGAGTTTGGGTTTTTTGTTTGTTTTTGTTTGTTTGTTTATTTGTTATTTTTTTAGAATCCACATATAAGTGAGCTCATAGAGTATTATATTTGCCTTCCTCTGTCTGACTGAGCATAGTGCCCTCAAGGTAATGGACTTCACCTCTTGAGAGAAAGAGTGTCAAAGAACTTGTGGTCATCTTCAATTGCAACAGATCCTGAAAAAGTTAACAGAAATTCCCTGTGAATGGCTGGGGGCCAGACTTCCACAGCCCAACACCACAGCTCTGGTCTGTTTGTAGCACGGACATCAGGTACCAGCCTTCGAGAGTTTTCTTTGGGATCCAGACCCATAACTAGGAAAGTCTGCGCTGAACAAAATCCACTCTGTCTGTTGCCATGAGCATTGTCATTAGCATGGACGTAAGTACATAGCAGGTTTCTTAAGTCCTGATTGTGAATCTATGGCTTAGGGTTTGGGATGGAAAGCAGAGCAAGATGCCAGCTTCTGTGTGTGCATTTTCCTATGCAGAATAGTTCTGGGATAATCTTAGAGAAAAAGGAGCAAAGGGCAACACATAATTACAGTTCAGATACTAAGAGTGTTTAGCATTGAAATAGCCTACAAACCAACTGTAACTAGACACTGGTCACCATGATCTAGCCAGGAGAGTGATTAATTAGATTTGTGCCCTTAAGAAAGATAATTGAGCCAGTTGGGGTTGGAGTCCTCTTCTGACTGAGTTGTAAGAGGAAAGAAGCAAAGGGAGGGGGGTGAGATCCTGCATTTCTGCCATACCAGCCCTTAGGGAGAAGGAGAGAGATGAGTGGGGACTGAGAATTTTCTCTGGTGGACAGGAGATTTGGGCGGGAGGGGAAGGTGAGGTGAGCTAAAACAAGATGACTGATGGACCTGGCTGGTCCGGAGTCTGCTCTATGGCAGTGTGGCAATCAATAGAGAAAATCATCTTTGTATTGACACGTGTCCCAAATCTCATGTTTGCCTAATGATGGTAGCTGGCTTCACTCAAGATGCAATTGAGCCTGAAAATGTTTATTTAATGATGGTGGCTGCTAAGTCAAGAGAAAATTGAACCTGAGAAAATGTCGACAGAGTTTATAGTCATAGTCCTCACATATTTTCCCCAGGTAACTACTTCTTTCTTTTAGCACCCTTTTGATGTGCTGAGACTCCAAAACCGATCCTGTTACATGAACAGCTCTTTTTGTTCCTAAGTGATATGTCAGCATGGGCAAAGTTTCGTTTCCTATTTGCTCTTGGATGTCAGGAGGGACACTAATAAACCTCTCCTTGTTCTATTGTTTCATCTGGAGCAGCATTTTATTATTCTTGATTATGATTTACCATGTTAAAATGGATGAATTTACCTGGATGAAGATTTTCATGGCAGCCCTAACAATTAACTGGGAAAGTCCACTTGTGGTCATGTAATTAAAATAGCGCTTGGTTGTGCAAATCCCACACTCAGATGTTGACTCTATGGACAGACCAATTGTCTGGGTTTAATGAGGCATGTTTTTGGGGGGCTTGACTTGAATGCAAAAAGCAATTGAATTAATCACGTATCTCTTGGCTCTCAAGTTTTACATAAATAAAGGGAGAATGCATCAGAGATTGCTCTTCCGAAATTGAATCTGGGGTTGGATTTTATCTCAGCCCGATATCTCTGTGCCTATGTGGCCAAATGGAGTCAAAACTGTCACTTTCAGTGGCTCTCATCTCTTCTTGCTCACACAAGTGTCTGTTCCTTAAAAGAAACCCCCAGGCATTTTGCAGGGTCTTAGCAAGGAATTTTCATGTACTCCAGAACGAATCCTGCCATTTGTGTGGTCAGGGGCTTCCTGGAATTTTCTGTTTCTTTTGTCTTCTACTGTGGTTGCTAATATAGCCACAAGGGGCTGTGGTCTTTTGCCATGCCCAGCTGTGCTCTTTCTGTGGCTGGCTTTCTCCTCTGCAGCCAGGCCTGGGGGCTTCCTCCCTTCTCAGACTGGGTGCTGGTGCTTCTGTAAAAGCAGGGGAAAGCTGCTTTCCTCTTTTCACATCAAACTTGGTACCTAAGAGGGGACTCCTGCTATGTTGCTTGTGCCCTAAATGGTTACCAGATTGAATCAGCTCTTTCCATTTTAGTTAAAGCTCTCCCTCTTGATAGTGGTAAGCTGTGAGTTCACGGGGCTGAATTCAGGACAAATCATAGTGAGAGACGGTCTGATTCATTTGGACACATCTTTATTCTCTGCTAGACTTTGGGCCTGGGTCAAACCTATGTGTCTGGTGTAGAGGAAAGAACAAAACGGAGGTGTCTGGATGGCTCAGTCAGTTAAGTGTCTGCTCTTGATTTCGGCTCAGGTCATGATCTCAGGGTCATGAGATAGAGCCCTGTGTCAGGCTCCACGCTGGGCATGGAGCTTGCTTAAGATTCTCTCTCTCTCTGCCCCTCTCTACTCTCTCTCCCTCCTTTCTAAAAAAAAAAAAAAAAGAACAAAAGGCCATAAGGTGAGATAGACATTGTGTGTGTGTGTGTGTGTGGGGGGAGTATGGTGGGGGGACAGTTCCCAGCTCTGTCACCTACCACCTGTGACCTGAGGCAAGTAACTCAACCTTTCAGCCTCAATAGTTTTCTCCTCCTAAAAAGGGAGTAACTATTGGATAACATACCCAAAGAGCTCGTGGTATAGACCCTACCCATTCCTGGCACAGACCTCCTGGAACCCTTGGAATTTCCTTAGTGAAAGGAGTGTCTTTTGTATGCTAATGAGGTGACTCCTGGTAAGGTCCGTAGCTTTAGGATGGGTGCTGGTGGCCAGAAAACTAACCACAGGATTACAATGGGAACTTTTGCCCTACCCCTGACCTGCAGGGAGGGTAGAGGGGTTGAAAACTGAGTTCAGCTACTAAAGGCCAGTGATTAGCTCATTATGCCTGTGTAATGAAACCTTGATAAAATAAACAAAGTTGGAATGATAAGACTTGAAGGAGCTTCCGAGTTGGTGAAGGCATACATAGTGAGAGAGTGTGGTACACGCCAGCTCCACGGGGACAGAGTTTCTTTACTCAGGACCCTTCCAGACCTTACCTTGGGTACCTCTCCCTCTGGCTGTTCACTTGTATCCTTTATGATAAAGCTGTAATGGTAAACACAGCTCTGTCTTGCATTCTGTGAGTTGTTCTAACAAATTGTTGAACCTAAGGGGGTGTTCTGGGAACCCCTGAAGTTGTAGTCAGGTGGATAAAAGTGAGGGTATTCCAGGACTTTATTTGTCTGAGATGGAGGGGCATTCTTGTGGGACTGAGTCCTGAGCCTATGGGCTCTGCGCTAAGTCCCAAGTGTTAGCATCAGAATTGAATTGAATTAGTAGGACACCTAGTTTGTGTCAGAGAATTGGAAAATCGGTGTTGGAATGATGTACTTGGTGTCAAGAAAAACCAAACAGACCCTAGTGAAGTATTTGGTTCACAGTAAGGACCTAGGAACTGGGAGCTCACATTATTGTAATGCTATTTACTAAAATAAAAAGAAAATTAACAAAAACTTATGTTGTGCTAACTCAGTGCACGTGGCTCATTTAACTTGTTTGCTCCTTATAACAAGTCTAAAAGCTAGGTACTATTATTCCCATTTAACAGAGGAGGAAACTGAGGCACAGAGAAGTTCAGATACTTGCCCAGGCTCTTCACACAGATAATACGGGGCAGGGTTCAAATCTAGACAGATTGCTACCTGAGGCCACGCTCCTCATCTTTACGGTATGTTTTTATAATTGATCTTATAATTATTACTGCAATTTGTTCAGGGAGGCCTAAATAGCCCAAAGAAGATTAATCAGACATGGGAGCTCATCAGAGAAAACTGATTTCATGTTAGGATAGTCAGATATATTTGTTCCCAAAGTAGGTACTAGCTTTAGCGGGTATAATAGCTTCTACAGGACTTGGATTATTAATAACTTGGAAATTTCTATGATCCCAGGATGACATGTAGAAGCATGAATGTCTGTATACCTTGGCATGTGCAGATATGCTTGGGTTTACCTGACTTCTCTTGAGAAAGTTCAATCAACTCGAGCCCAATGTTGAGCCTGTTATAACTCTGAGAACTCCACTGTGTGACCAGCTCTGTGCATACAGAGCAGATGATAAATGGATCTAGTGCTGCCTTCTCCCTGGCTAGGCTCAGAGGGAGACCTGCCACTCGGTGGTGGGATCCCACAGACGGAGGGAGGAAGGGCCACGTCAGTAGCGCTGCCAAGCGGTCAGTGGAAAATGCACACCCATTTATCACCGCTGACCCAGCAAGGTACCCAAACTGCACAGATCTGTAAATAAAAGGCATTTGAAAGCAAAACCCATTGGAGCAAACAGGCATCACCAAAATGAATGGCTTTCTTTCTTTTTTTAAACCTGATATAACCTTGTAGGGCTACCACTTAAGCCCACTTGGTGAACCCATTATATTACTTAATCCCCACAAAGACCCAGAAGGAGTGGGCTATTAGGATGACTAAGCATCCTGGTTTGCCTGCTGCCCTGATGCAAATATTAAACGAGCCCTTTTCACTTTCCAAAGTGCCCCAGGTTGGACAATAAATTATATGGTCACCCAAGATACTGTGTTTATTTTATGGAAGAGGAAACAGGCACAGAGAAAGTAAATGAGTCACTCAAGCTCCTGTAACAGGTGGGGATGGAGCTGGATTCTAACTCAGGTCAGTCTATCTCCAGTGTTGTAGTGCTTTCTGTCTGAGTCTTCTGCCTGTCAGTACGGAGCAGATGAGCACATCTGCCTGACAATCAGTCCCTCAGGAAGCGCTAGAAACTCACTGGAGTGACTTACTATTGTTGGCAACACTGTTGGGATTCCTCTTTAGGAGTGACCTTCAGAGTAATTTGTTTTATTTATTTATTTATTTATTTTTTATTATGTTATGTTAATCACCATACATTACATCATTAGTTTTTGATGTAATGTTCCATGATTCATTGTTTGCTATAACACCCAGTGCTCCATTCAATACGTGCCCTCTTTAATACCCATCACCAGGCTAACCCATCCCCCCACCCCCCTCCCCTCTAGAACCCTCAGTTTGTTTCTCAGAGTCCATAGTCTCTCATGGTTCGTCTCCCCCTCCGATTTCCCCCCCTTCATTTTTCCCTTCCTACTATCTCCTTTTTTTTTAAACATATAATGAATTATTTGTTTGAGAGGTACAGGTCTGTGATTCAACAGTCCAACACAACTCACAGCGCTCACCACAGCACATACTCTCCCCAATGTCCATCACCCAGCCACCCTTTCCCGCCCACCCCCCACCACTCCAGCAACCCTCAGTTTGTTTCCTGAGATTAAGAATTCCTCATTTCAGTGAGATCATGTGATACATGTCTTTCTCTGATTGACTTATTTCGCTCAGCATAATACCCTCCAATTCCATCCATGTCGTTGCAAATGGCAAGATTTCATTCCTTTTGATGGCTGCATGATATTCCATTGTATATATCTATACACCACATCTTCTTTATCCATTCGTCTGTCGATGGACATCTTGGCTCTTTCCATAGTTTGGCTATTGTGGACATTGCTGCTATAAACATCAGGCTGCATGTACCCCTTTGGATCCCTACATTTGTATCTTTGGGGTAAATACCCAGTGGTGCAATTGCTTGGTCATAGGGTAGCTCTATTTTCAACTTTTTGAGGAATCTCCATAATGTTTTCTAGAGTGGTTGCACCAGCTTGCATTCCCACCAACAGCGTAGGAGGGTTCCCCTTTCTCCACATCCCCACCAACATCTGTTGTTTCCTGACTTGTTAATTTTAGCCATTCTGACTGGTGTGAGGTGGTATCTCGTTGAGGTTTGGATTTGGATTTCCCTGATGTTGAGCGATGTTGAGCACTTTTTCATGTGTCTGTTGGCCATTTGGATGTCTTCTTTGGAAAAATGTCTGTTCATGTCTTCTGCCCATTTCTTGATTGGATTACTTGTTCTTTGGTGTTGAGTTTGATAATTCTTTATAGATTTTGGATACTAGCCCTTTATCTGTTATGTCATTTGCAAATATCTTCTCCCATTCTGTCGGTTGTCTTTTGGTTTTGTTGACTGTTTCTTTTGCTGTGCAAAAGCTTCTTATCTTGATGAAGTCCCAATAGTTCATTTTTGCCCTTGCTTCCCTTGCCTTTGGTGATGTTTCTAGGAAGAAGTTGCTGCGGCTGAGGTCGAAGAGGTTGCTGCCTGTGTTCTCCTTTAGGATTTTGATGGACTCCTGTCTCACATTGAGGTCTTTCAACCATTTGGAGTCTATTTTTGTGTGTGGTATAAGGAAATGGTCCAGTTTCATTCTCTGCATGTGGCTGTCCAATTTTCCCAACACCATTTGTTGAAGAGACTGTCTTTTTGCCATTGGACATTCTTTCCTGCTTTGTCGAAGATGAGTTGACCATAGAGTTGAGGGTCCATTTCTGGGCTCTCTATTCTGTTCCATTGATCTATGTGTCTGTTTTTGTGCCAGTACCATACTGTCTTGATGATGACAGCTTTGTAATAGAGCTGGAAGTCCGGAATTGTGATGCCGCCAGCTTTGCTTTTCTTTTTCAACATTCCTCTGGCTATTTGGGGTCTTTTCTGGTTCCATACAAATTTTAGGATTATTTGTTCCATTTCTTTGAAAAAAGTGGATGGTATTTTGATAGGGATTGCATTGAATGTGTAGATTGCTCTAAGTAACATTGACATCTTCACAATATTTGTTCTTCCAATCCATGAGCATGGAATGTTTTTCCATTTCTTTGTGTCTTCCTCAATTTCTTTCATGAGTATTTTATAGTTTTCTGAGTACAGATTCTTTGCCTTTTGGTTAGGTTTATTCCTAGGTATCTTATGGTTTTGGGTGCAATTGTAAATGGGATCGACTCCTTAATTTCTCTTTCTTCTGTCTTGTTGATGTATAGGAATGCCACTGATTTCTATGCATTGATTTTATACCCTGCCACTTGACTGAATTCCTGTATGAGTTTTAGCAGTTTTGGGGTGGAGTCTTTTGGGTTTTCCACATAAAGTATCATATCATCTGCAAAGAGTGAGAGTTTGACTTCTTCTTTGCCGATTCGGATGTCTTTTATTTCTTTTTGTTGTCTGATTGCTGTGGCTGGGACTTCTAGTACTATGTTGAAAAGCAGTGGGGATAGTGGGCATCCCTGCCGTGTTCCTGACCTTAGGGGGAAAGCTCTCAGTTTTTCCCCATTGAGAATGATATTTGCTGTAGGTGTTTCATAGATGGCTTTTATGATATTGAGGTATGTATCCTCTATCCCTATACTCTGAAGAGTGTGGGTCAAGAAAGGATGCTGTACTTTGTCAAATGCTTTTTCTGCATCTATTGAGAGGATCATATGGTTCTTGTTCTTTCTTTTGTTAATGTATTGTATCACGTCGATTGATTTGTGGATGTTGAACCAACCTTGCAGTCCAGGAATAAATCCCACTTGGTCGTGGTGAATAATCCTTTTAATGTACTGTTTGATCCTATTGGCTAGTATTTTGGAGAGAATTTTTGCATCCATGTTCATCAGGGATATTGGTCTGTAATTCTCCTTTTTGATGGGGTCTTTGGTTTTGGGATCAAGGTAATGGTGGCCTCATAAAACGAGTTTGGAAGTTTTCCTTCCATTTCTATTTTTTGGAACAGTTTCAGAAGAATAGGTATTAATTCTTTAAATGTTTGGTAGAATTCCCCTGGGAAGCCATCTGGCCCTGGGCTTTTGTGTTTTGGGAGATTTTTGATTACTGCTTCAATTTCCTTGGTGGTTATAGGTCTGTTCAGGTTTTCTATTTCTTCCTGGTTCAGTTTTGGTAGTTTATACATCTCTAGGAATGCATCCATTTCTTCCAGATTATCTAATTTGCTGGCATACAGTTGCTCATAATATATTCTTATAATTGTATTTCTCTAGTGTTGGTTGTGATCTCTCCTCTTTCATTCATGATTTTATTTATTTGGGTCATTTCTCTTTTCCTTTTGATAAGTCTGGCCAGGGGTTTATCAATCTTATTAATTCTTTCAAAGAACCAGCTCCTAGTTTCGTTGATCTGTTCTACTGTTCTTTTGGTTTCCATTTCATTGATTTCTGCTCTGGTCTTTATTTTGTCTCTTCTCCTGCTGGGTTTAGGCTTTATTTGCTGTTCTTTCTCCAGCTCCTTTAGGTTTAGGGTTAGGTTATGTATTTGAGACCTTTCTTGTTTCTTGAGAAAGGCTTGTATTGCTATATACTTTCCTCTTAGGACTGCCTTTGCTGCATCCCAAAGGTTTTGAATAGTTGTGTTTTCATTTTCATTGGTTTCCATGAATTTTTTAAATTCTTCTTTAATTTCCTGGTTGACCCATTCATTCTTTAGTAGGATGCTCTTTAGCCTCCATGTATTTGAGTTCTTTCTGACTTTCCTCTTGTGATTGAGTTCTAGTTTCAAAGCACTGTGGTCTGAAAATAGGCAGGGAATGATCCCAATCTTTTGGTACCGGTTGAGACCTGATTTGTGACGTAGGATGTGATCTATTCTGGAGAATGTTCCATGGGCACTAGAGAAGAATGTGTATTCTGTTGCTTTGGGATGGAATGTTCTGAATGTATCTGTGAAGTCCATTTGGTCCAGTGTGTCATTTAAAGTCTTTATTTCCTTGTTGATCTTTTGCTTATATGATCTGTCCATTTCAGTGAGGGGGGTGTTAAAGTCCCCCACTATTATTGTATTATTGTGGATGTGATTCTTTGCTTTTGTTATAAATTGGCTTATATAATTGGCTGCTCCCATGTTAGGGCATAAATATTTATAATTGTTAGATCTTGTTGGATAGACCCTTTAGTATGATATAGTGTCCTTCCTCATCTCTTATTATAGTCTTTGTTTAAAATCTAATTTGTCTGATATAAGGATTGCCATCCCAGCTTTCTTTTGGTGTCCATTAGCATGGTAAATGGTTTCCACCCCCTCACTTTCAATCTGGAGGTGTCTTTGGTTCTAAAATGAGTCTCTTGCAGACAGCAGATTGATGGGTCTTGTTTTTTAATCCAATCTGATAGCCTGTGTCTTTTGATTGGGGCATTTAGCCCATTTCCATTCAGGGTAACTATTGAAAGATATGAATTTAGTGCCATTGTATTGCCTGTAAGGTGACTGTTACCGTATATTATCTGTGTTCCTTTCTGGTCTATGTTACTTTTAGGCTCTCTCTTTGCTTAGAGGATCCCTTTCAATATTTCTTGTAGGGCTGGTTTTGTGTTTGCAAATTCCTCTAGTTTCTGTTTGTCCTGGAAGCTTTTTATCTCTCCTATTTTCAATGACAGCCTAGCTGAATATAGTATTCTTGGCTGCATACCTTTCTCATTTAGTGCTCTGAATATATCATGCCAGTGCTTTCTGGCCTGCCAGGTCTCTGTGGATAGGTCTGTTGCCAATCTAATGTTTCTACCATTGTAGGTTACATATCTCTTCTCCTGAGCTGCTTTCAGGATTTTCTCTTTGTATCTGAGACTCGCAAGTTTTACTATTAGATGTTGGGGTGTTGACCTATTTTTATTGATTTTGAGGGGGGTTCTCTGTGCCTCCTGGATTTTGATGCCTGTTTCCTTCCCCAAATTAGGGAAGTTCTCTGCTATAATTTGCTCCAATATACCTTCTGCCCCCTCTCTCTTTCTTCTTCTTCTGGGATCCCAATTATTCTAATATTGTTTTGTCTTATGGTATCACTTACTTCTCAAATTCTGCCCTCATGATCCAGTAGTTGTTTATCTCTCTTTTTCTCAGCTTCTTTTTTCCCCATCATTTGGTCTTCTATATCACTAATTCTCTCTTTTGCCTCATTTATCTTAGCAGTTAGAGCCTCCATTTTTGATTGTACCTCATTAACTTGGTTAGATTTTGACTTGGTTAGATTTTAGTTCTTTTATTCCTCTGGAAAGGGTTTCTCTAATATTTTCCATGCTTTTTTCAAGCCCAGCTAGTATCTTTATAATTGTCATTCTTTACTCTAGTTCTGACATCTTACTAATGTCCGTATTGATTAGGTCCCTTGCAGTTGGTACTGCCTCTTGTTCTTTTTTTTGAGGTGATTTTTTCCATCTTGTCATTTTGTCCAGAGGAGAATAGATGAATGAGAGAACAAAATGCTAACAGGGTAACAATGACCCCAGAAAAATATACACTAAACAAATCAGAAGAGACCTGAAACTGGGGGAAAAGAAAGGGAAAGAAAGAAAAAAGAAAAGAAAAAGAGAAAGAAAAAGATTAAAAATATATATGATCAAATATGATCAGGCTGGTGCATTGATCAGTGCCACACACTAGATTTGTGGTGTATTTTGGTCTTTTAGAAGAAAGTGCCTCCCAAAATTTTAAAGAAATAAAAACTTATATATGTACAAAAATAAGGGTAAATATGATGAAGGAATGGAATATGACTGTAGAGATGAAAATTATAAAAGATTTTATAAGAGGAATTGATAGGGAGTTGGTTGAAAAAAGAAAGAAGAGGAATTAAAAAAAAAAGGGAAGAGAATGTGATCAGGCAGGAGACTAGAACAAATCCATACACTAGAGATTTAGGGTATATTTTGGTCTGTTAGAAGAAACTGTATCCCAAAATTTTAAAGGGAGAATGACTTATGTATATACCAAAAATAAGGTTAACTACTACGAAGGGATAGAATATGACTCTAAAAATGAAACATAAAAAAGAGTTTTAAAAAAGGGATTGATAAGGTGTTGGTCGAAAAAGGGAAAAAGAAAAATTCAAAAAAAAAAGAAAAAGAAAAAAAAAGAAAATTAAAAAAATTAACTTTGAAAGAGTAAAGATTCGGCGGGGGGGCGGGAAGCCATGAATTCTATGTGCTGTATTCCCCTAGTGCTGAGGTTCTGCCGTTCTCATTGATCGGTAAACTTGGTCTTGGCTGGCTGTTCTTGCTGTTCTTCTGGGGGAGGGGCCTGTTGCCGTGGTTCTCAAATGTCTTTGCCGGAGGCGGAATTGCCCCGCCCTTGCCCAGTCCGGGCTAAGTAATCTGCTTGGGTTTGCTCTCAGGAGCTTCTGTTCCCTGCAAGCTTTCCCTTCAGCTTTGGAGGATGAGAGTGAAAATGGCGGCCTCCCAATCTCCGCCCCGGAGGAGCCGAGAACTCGGGGCCCTGCTCCTCAGTGAGCCCTCAGAGCAAAGCAGTCAGTCACTCCTGTCTCCCCGGTCTCCGGCCGCACTCCGTGCTCACCCGGCCTGTGACCGTGCGTTTCTATCTCTGGCACCCGACCCCGTGTGGAGTCTCCAAGCCTAGCAGATCCCTGTGGTGTGCTCCCGCGCCGCTCCTCCCGGGGGAGGAAGGGGAGTCTCCCTGGATCTGCCACTTGTTGGGTCCCTGCTGGAAGAGCAGTGGCCCGACTGTGCCGCAGATCACGGTTTATGGCAACCCCGAGCTGAGAGCCCGTGCCTCGGCTCCGTCTCTGCAGCTGGCTTCCCCGCTCTGATACCTGGGAGCTCTGCCCCCTCAGGCACCCCCGGTCTTTCTGTGACCCCGAGGTTCCTGAGACCACACTGTCCCAGCATTGGTTCCACCCCCGCTTAGCCACTGGAGTGAAGTCCCTCAGCGGAGCCGACTTCTAAAAGTTCCGATTTTGTGCTCTGCAGCTCTATCACTTGCCAGTAGCGGCTGACGGAGGCCCCCTCCCCTGCTGTCTGTCTTCCCATATATCGCCTCAGATTCACTTCTCCGTATGTCCTACCTTCCAGAAAGTGGTCGCTTTTCTGTTCAGAGAGTTGCTGCTATTCTTTTCTTCGATCTCCTGTTGAGTTCGTAGGTGTTCAGAATTGTTTGATCCCTATCCAGCTGAATTCCTGGCACCAGACGAAATTTAGGTCTCCTACTCCTCCACCATCTTGCTCCGCCCGCTTTGTTTTATTTTTTTAAGAAGATTTTTGATGTTAGCAAATCTTGGTCCTTTTGGGATAGAATTCATTTTTGGAAATACCCTCAACACTTTCATAAGTGAGTCTTGTGAATAAGGTGGGAAATTACCTGGGGCACCTGGGTGGTGCAGGTGGCTGAACATCTAACTCTTGGTTTCAGCTCAGGTCGTGATCTCATGGTCGTGAGACTGAGCCCCTCTTCAGTGGGGAGTCTGCTTGAGGATTCTCTTCCTCTGCTCCTTCCCCTGCTCTCTCTCTCTCTAAAATAAGTGAATAAATCCTTAAATAAAAAGTGGGAAGGGTGCCTGGGTGGCTCAGTCGTTAAGCATCTGCCTTTGGCTCAGGTCATGATCCCAGGGTCCTGGGATCGAGCCCCACCTCGGGCTCCCTGCTCAGTGGGGAGCCTGCTTCTCCCTCTATCTGCCACTCCCTCTGCTTGTGTTCTCTCTCTCTGTCAAATAAATAAATAAAATATTTAAAAAATAAAATAAAAAATAAAATAAATAAATAAATAAAAAGTGGGAAATTATTCTGGGGAACAACGTTTTAGAGCCAAATCAAAGGCTTAGTTTGAATTAGTGACTTATTTGTTTGCTTGTTTGGCTGGTGAAATTGGCTTTGAAAAAAATTCCCAAAGAGCCATTCTGCAGATGTTTTGAACAGGGACGGTGTCATTTGAATGGGTTTAATTTCCCAAATTATTATATATTTTTTTAAAGATTTTATTTATTTATTTGACAGAGCGAGATACAGTGGGAGAGAGAGCACAAGCAGTGGGAGCAGGAGAGGGAGAAGCAGACTCCCCACCGAGCAGGGAGCCCGATGCGGGGCTCAATCCCAGGACCCTGGGATCATGACCCGAGCTGAAGGCAGACGCTTAACAACTGAGCCACCCAGGCGCCCCCCCAAATTATTTTTTTTAAGCCTCATTTTATCATGCCTGGTAAATGTGACATATTGTATCCAGTCTTTCCTAGTAGCTAAGCACATTTAGCTTGGAATGAGTGGATGAGCTTGCCTAGCTTGTTGGAATTTCTGGCCTTAGATGAAGAAAGTAAATCAATTCTTTCCCCAGAACTCATATTTCTCTTAATCATATTCCCAAGCCTTCATGTTCCACCAAGTGAATTCCTCTGTGTGTAATTGTCTTACATTTTAAAAATCAAAAGTCCTGGTAACCTATGTTTGCAGTACTTAATACCTTTCTTTCAGCATATGATAATGTTTTGGAGGATTCATCTATTAAAAGTAATCATTATACAATTTTAATTGCACTTTTTAATTTATAAAGCAATGTCAAGTCTACTTTTTTTTCTTATTTAAGTTCAAAACAACCAAGGGAATAAAGTGAGTCAGGTGTAGTCACGCACATTAGAGGTAAAGAAAGGGAGGCTCTTGAGGTCGTGTTTTGCCCATGGTCACATAAATCTAAGTGGCAGGGTCTGGAGTTTAGGGTGCGTATGGCATCCACTTACTCATTACCTTCCTTTCCACTGGAATATATTCCCTTCTTCTTGATTGTTCTCTTCTCAGAGATCATTGACACTTTCAAGTGTGTATTAGTTTTCTATGGTGGCTGTAACAGATTACAACAAACTTGGTGGCTTAAAACAATAGAAATTTATTCTTGTACAGTTCTGGAGGCCAGACATTTGAAGTAAGCTTTATGGGGCTAAATCTAAGTGTCTGTAGACCCATACTCTCTCTCAAGGCTATAGAGAAAAAAAAATCCATTTTCTTGCCTTTTCTAGTTTCTGGAGCTGCTTCGTTGGATTCCTTGGCTCTTGGCTCCTTCTTGCATCTTCAAGGACAGCAGGATATCATCTTTAAATCTCTCTTTCTCTGTTGTCATCGTATTGTATTCTCTGTGGCTAAACCTTCTCATTCCCTTTTATAAGGATATATTTGATTGCATTTAGAGCCCACACTGTTAATCCAGGACAAGCTCACCATTTCAAGGTCCTTAGTTTGTCACACCTGCAAAGTCTGTGTGTTTATCTATGTATCCATCCATCCATCATTCATTCATTTATTCATTCAATATAAGGTAACAGTCACACTTTCTAGGGAATAAAATGAGGAGATATTATTTTGGGGAGAGCATGTTGTTATTCAGCCTATCACAGTCCACCCTTTGGCCTTCAAAGACTCACATCCATCCCACTTGCAAAACACGTTCACCTCATCTCAGCATTGCCCTAAGTCTCAACCCATGAAAATATCAACTCTAGTCCAAATTCTTATGTAATTGCCATCAGCTCAAATCTCAAATCTCATCATCTAAATCATATAAATCAGGTATAGGTGAAACTCTTGGCATGATTCATCATGAGGAAAATTTTCTTTCCATGTGTAGACCTGTTGAGCAAGAGAATATGTTCTCTACCTCCAAAATACAGTGGTGGGACAGGCATAAGATAATAGGCATGCACATTCCCATTCTAAAAAAGAGGAAATGAAGGGAAGGAAGGAGTCATTGATCCTAAGCAATTTTAAAATCCAGCAGGGTAAGTTCCATTAAGTCTCAAGGCCTGGAAATAATCCTCTGTGGCTTGTGGCTCTGACCTCTCAGCTCAAGGCTCCACTCTGGGAATTATTCTCCCCCTCCTTTTTTTTTGAAGTAGTATATATTTGCAGATGAATGGTTTTATGAACCTGTTTCTTGCCTTCTCTTCATTTTGTTCTCTCTCTGTCTCTTTCCATCAAAACTGGCAGCGTTTCTACAAATAGAACACTCACAAAAATCTGGTGGTTCTCCAGTGTATGTCATAGGGGTTCATGTCATTAGACAAAGGATTCTCCACAGGTATTTCCTGGATGATCCTATCTGTATTCCCAGCTTCTTGGATAATCCTATCTGTATTCCCATCTTTTGCTGAAATGATTTAGGGGATCTGTAAGTCACATGCCCAGTTTTGTTGGCTCTCCCCAAAGGCTGTCCAGCTACATTCTTGACCTACTCTTCCGAGCATGATTTCCAGACAGTGATTACCTTATCTCCTAATTTTGGCATCTTTTGCAATCTGGATAGGATGTTAATTCCCCAAGTCATCAAGTTCTGATTCCTTTTTGCTTAATGTTTCTTCCTTCATATTATGTCTTTTCTTTCACATTTTACTTTTTTTTTTTAAGATTTTATTTATTTATTTGACAGAGAGATAGAGAGAGATCACAAGTAGGCAGAGTGGCAGGCAGAAGGAGAGGGAGAAGCAGGATCCCCGCTGAGCAGGGAGCCCGATGTGGGGCTCAATCCCAGGACCCTGGGATCATGACCTAAGCCAAAGGCAGACACTTAACCAACTGAGCCACCCAGGCGCCCCTCACATTTTACTTTAAATAACAAGAGGAAATCATGCTGTACATTCACAGCTTTATTTGGAGATCTCTACAGCTTAATGTCCAAGTTCATAACTTACAAATTCTCTTCATGCAATTGTAGGACACATTTCAGTTTAGCATTTTGCCACTGTATAAACAAGGGCTACATGTTCTTCAGTTGTCAATAACATGTTCCTCACATCCTCGCCAACAGTGCATTTTATGTTCACATTTCTATTAGCGTGCTGTCTAAGGCAATCTTTTTTCTTCTCTTATGGTTCTCAAAATCCAACCTCTACCCATTACCCAATTGCAAAACCATTCCTAGGAATTTGTTACAGCAGATACCAGAAACCTGTCATTGTTCCCCATTGTTACTGTAACAAATTACCACACTCTTGGAGGCTTAAAACAGGGGAAATTTATTCTCTCATGGTTCTGGAAGGTAGTAGTCTTCCTTAAGTTTCACTGGGCCCAAATCAAGGGCTGTACTGTCTCTGGAGGCTCAAAGGGGGAATTCATTCCTGGCCACTTCCAGCTTTTAGTAGCTATCAGGATTTCTTGGCTTGTACCTGCTGATATAATCTCTGTCTCTATCACCACATTGCATTTCCCTTTTCTGTGGCTGTGTCAAATTTCTCTCTGCCTCTTTTTTTTTTTTTTTTTTTTTTTTAGTAAGGATACATTTGATTGCATGTACTGATCATATTAGATTGATTGTATTTAGGGTCTAGCCAGATGATCCAGGATAATTATCCATCTCAGGATCCCTAACTTAATTACATATGCACATTAGTTTTTTCTTTTTTTCTGTATAAGGTAGCATTCACAGGTTCTAGGAATTGAGGATATGTCTTGAAGGCATTATTCAGCCTACTGTAAGCTTATTTTCCATGTCTGTGTTCTGCCATGGTTGCATGATATCTAGGAATATCCATTACGTAGCACTGTAGTATACACACGTTAGGTTGCTACTTGCCTCAGAATGTCTTGTTCCACTCCCCCAACCTCTTGTGAAAGACCCATGCTATAGTCATGGAGTAAGCCAGACTGGACCAGTCACAAGTCCTTGGTACCCTGACCACTGTGGTGGGTGCCTGACCCAATCTAACCAATCAGAATTCTTCCCTGAGATTTTAAAATTGAATCTAGAGAGAGAAATGCTACAGGGGTAGGAGACTGGAGCTGCCTTTCTTCACCATGTGCTGAAAACAAAGAGGACTCACCTTGGCAATTTCTCCTTTTTCACTCCTGAAATACATAAAATTCTCAGCAAGGAAGTCCCTTCCTCAAAGATATATAGGCCTCTGACTTCTTGTCTCAGTGCAAGGAGGTAGCAGATGAGACGTGGCAGTCTTGATGTGTCTGAGCCCACTAAAATTTTTAAATTTTTCAAGAGGTTACTTTGGTACATTAAATAATCAATAAATCACCTTGGTACCTTAATGGCTACACAAAAGATACTTCAAAGTCTGTTTAAACATAGCACATGTTGATTTCTGCTTCCTCCTGAACCCCACTCAGACAATGAAAAAAGAATGAAAAGGCTATAAATCTACACAGACAAAGGGCATAGGAGAGGCACCAATAGCAAATTAAAGATGTCAACAAGTGTAGAAATGGAAAGCAGATGGATGAATGGCAACTGGAGGGTGAGAGCAAGAAAGCTGGAACAGCATGCCTTGAGAGTGGAATTCCAACAAGAAACAAGCCAACTTTTGCCACAGAATTCTAGAGAGACTTGAAAACCAGAGCCCACAGATATTTCTAACGACAGATATGTAGAATCAGTGCAGTAGAGGATAGCTCTCATATTTGTAGCTGTTCATCATCTTTTGAGTAGTGTTTCTATATTTAGGGAAATCTATAGTCTTGCTTCCCCAATCTAAACTCTAATACCCAGCTTCCCCTACAGTCATGGTACTTGGCTGTGCCAATCAGACACACATGACATTTTAATTTAGAAATGAGCAGAGGAAAGAGAGTCTGTGTTTTCATTCTTTAAGCAGAGGACTCGAGCTTTTAGTGGAAGCAGTCAACCATTGGTTGTAAGGTCACATTTCTTTATAAAACTGGCTTTGGTGGGGCGGTGGTGGGAGCAGTGATCATCTATTTTAGTGGTCAGTGGGTAGCAGAGTCTGTGAACATTTCCTCATCAGGTCTGTTCTGTTCGGTGATTTTGGGCTTAGTTCTAAAAGATTATCTTGTAGCCTGGCTTTTTAGTTTTCTCAAGAATTCAGTGAAGTACCTAGCAGTTGATAAACTCCTTTCCCATTTAAATTGCCCAAGTCAATTTCTATGTATTGCAGTTTTTTCCAAAGATTTTATTTATTTATTTGAGGGGGGGGGGTCCACAGAGGGAGAGCACAGAGGGAGAAGCAGACTCCCCGCTGAGCAGAGAGCCCAATGTGGGACTTGATCCCAGGACCCTGAGATCATGACCTGAGCAGAAGGCAGACACTTAACTTACTGAGCCACCCAGATGTCCTGGATTGGAGTTTTTAAAAAAAGCAGAAAATAAGTCAACCCCTCCCCCATACCCTATTAATACTGCATATGTAATGGATTGTTTTATCTGAGATGCCATTTCCCACTCCAAAGGACCAGGTAGTGGATTTTCCGCATAGCATCTGGAGAGACTCAGAGGGGGTTCAGATTGAGGACATCAGGAACAATGGCTAGCTGGCCTCAAACATTAAAATGAAATAAGGAGAGAGACTTCTCAGTTCAATCCCCTTCCTCTCCTCAATTCCCAGAACATAGGCAGCAGGGTATATACTCCTCAGGCAGAGATAGGAAGATTTTTCTTGTGAGTAGTTGGGTACTCCAAGAAAAAAGGCCTCCAGTGAGTTAGATAAATATCTACCCGGTCACCCTCCAGTAAAGCCCAGCCTAGTCACCACAAACTGCCAATCAGGACTTTATTGCCTTTCTCTTAAATATCAGTGGATGTGCAGGAATCACCAGAGTTTGAGGAAAGCTTCTATTTTCAAATGAAAAAGACTAAAGGAAATACTGGGAGCAAGTGAACTTGATGAAAACAGTGATAGTGAAGTGAACAGGAGGCAACTTAATTTAAAAAGCTATAATTAATATATTCAGAAAGAAAAGAGAAGATATTTCATTGATAAAACAAAATATAATCTATTTTTAAAAAGGACAAGAGAAAAAAGAGTTCTTGGAAATGAAAAATATTATAGCAGAAATGAAAAAAAAATCAGAAGTTTGAAAATTAATGTTGAGGCAATCTCCTGGAAAGTAGAGCAAAAGAACAAAGGCATGGATAGCAGGAGAGAAATGAGAAAATCAGGGAATCAATCCAGTAAGTCCAACAACCAACCAAGAGAGACACACAAAGAGAAGAATTTAAAAAATCCTATATATAGGATTTGAGTAGTGTTTGAGAACCAAAGAACTTGAATCTCTAGATTGAAAAGACTCACTGTACTCAGCATATGAGTCTACATCAAGGCATATTACCATGGAATTTCAGAGCATGAGGGATAAAAAGAGAAGATGCTAAAAGTTGCCAGAGAAGAGAAGACAGGTCACATACCAAAGAATAAAGAATCACAATGAGATCCTAATTCTCAGCAGCAAACATGGAAGCCAAGAAGTCAAGGGAGTAATGTCTTCAAGACTGAGCAAAGGCTTCTCACCTAGACATCCATATACCACTAAACTGTCAATCAAATGTGCAGGTAGAATGCAGATGTGGGAAGTCTCAAAACATTTATATCCAGGGAGCTACTGGATGGTTTGCTCCAACAAGCAAAAGAACACATCAGGAAAGAAAATAAAATTCTGGAGATGGGGGATCCAACTCTGAGAAGGAGTAAAGGAATTTCTAGGATGATGAGGAAGGGATTTCCTAGTATGTCAGCTATTCAGGAGACTCAGTGAGCAGGAAGACAGAAGGCTTTTGCCAAAAAAACTCCCCCAAGCCCCACAAAACCAAAAAACCTCACCAAACTTCAAAGGGAAAATGCAGTACTAATGATTTCCTAAGGAATTGGAGTTTTTTGAAAGGGGTTTGTAATTCTGTCAGAGAGTCTGAGAAAAACTGGTGAAATTAGAAAACTGAGTAGATGAAAAATAAAGGCAATTACTAACTTTAGGGAAAACACAATGTTGTATAAGAAAGGAAATGCAATTGTAGTAGACTATTGGTTTCATTTGTGAATAATTATATAATGCTAATTTAAATAGTAACTACTGATACAACCAACATTGTAATAAAGCTGTATTACAAAGAAGGTAGAGATGAAATGCATGTGGGGAGAGTGGGGGCATAGGGTGTAAAAGTGCTAAAACTTTACTTTTCTATAGAAGGAAATCAATGGATAATCCTTAAAATAATGAAGGAATAAAAATATACATGTATAGAAACACGAAGATAAATGTTGGAAAAAGGAGCTAAAAGGATCAAAAATGCTTGGCTCTGGGGAGCAGGACTTAAGGGTAGGGTAGGGGACGGCTCTTTTGCATTACAAGACTTATAGCATTATTTGTTTTTGTAAAACCATGAACATGCATTACTTGATTAAAGTTCAAAACCAGCCAAACCTTGGAAAAAAATGCTTGGATCAAAAGGAACTCTCACAGACTGTCATTGGGAATGTAAATTAGTGCAATCAATTTGGAGAACTGTTCAGTAGTATCTACCAAAGCTGACTATACACATACTGTATGATCTAGCAGTTCAGTTCCAACAGAGATGTGTACAGTTGTGTGCCAAAAGCTGTACAAGCATGTTCATGGCAGTACTATTCATGGTAGCTGGAGACAGGAAAGAACAAGTGGGCATCTGCAGTGGATACTGTATGGTCATGCAAGGAAGAGTGTTACCATAGTGCAAATGAAGTGCTGTTACATGTGACAACATGGACGAAACTCACAACATTGTGCTGAGCAAAAGAAGTCAAACGCCAAAGAACGTATTGATTCCAATTATATAAAGTTTGAAACCAGGCAAAACTAACCTATGATGATAGAGGTTAGGATACTGATTGTCTTTGGGGAAGAGATTGGGGAGGGTAGAGAAGGGGAGGGTTGTGAAGGGGGTTCAGTGTGCTGGGCAGTGTTCAAGTTCTTGAGCTGGCTGCTGGTAACATGAGAATGTTCACTTTGTAAAACTTTGTCAAGCTATACTCTACTGATTACACACTTCTGTGTATATAATATATCAAAGTTAAGTGAATTACCTTTAAAAACATTATTTAATAAAACACTCATACTTCTACAAGAGTAGCTCAGCCCAGGAAGAGATGCCCATCACGACCAGAGAATCTGCTATTCTGGAAAATTAGGAAATTATCTGTTAATTTACAAAAATACATTTAGAAAATCTCAGCAAACCATACAACCCAGCAATTGCACTACTGGGTATTTACCCCGAAGATACAAATATAGTGATCCGAAGGTGTATGTGCACCCCAATGTTTATAGCAGCAATGTCCACAATAGCCAAACTATGGAAAGAGCCAAGATGTCCATCGACAGATGAATGGATAAAGAAGTTGTGGTGTATATATACAATGGAATATTATGCAGCCATCAAAAGGAATGAAATCTTGCCATTTGCAACGACGTGGGTGGAATTGGAGGGTATTATGCTGAGCAAAATAAGCCAATCAGAGAAAGACATGTATCATATGATCTCACTGATATGAGGAATTCTTAATCTCAGGAAACAAACTGAGGGTTACTGGAGTGGTGGGAGGTAGGAGGGAAGGGGTGGCTGGGTGATGGACATTGGGGAGAGTATGTGCTATGGTGAGCGCTGTGAGTTGTGTGGGACTGTTGAATCATAGACCTGTACCTCTCAAACAAATAATACATTATATGTTAAAAAAAAAGAAGAAGATAGTAGGAAGGGAAAAATGAAGGGGGGGGAAATTGGAGGGGGAGACAAACCATGAGAGACTATGGACTCTGAGAAAGAAACTGAGGGTTCTAGAGGGGAGGGGGGTGGGGGGATGGGTTAGCCTGGTGATGGGTATTAAAGAGGGCACGTATTGAATGGAGCACTGGGTCTTATACACAAACAATGAATCATGGAACACTACATCAAAAACTAATGATGTAATGTATGGTGATTAACATAACATAATAAAATTAAAAAAAAAATCTCAGCAAGCTGAAAATGGTTACTTCTTGGTTCTTGACTTTTTACTTTGATTTAAGCACTTTTTTTTTTTTTTGACTTTTCTTCTCTGTGTATATTCTACTTTAAGCTGCCTCAAGGTTTTTTTTTTTTTTTAATTTTATTTTATTATGTTATGTTAGTCACCATACAACACATCACCAGTTTTCGATGCAGTGATCCATGATTCATTGTTTTCATACAACGCCCAGTGCTCCATGCAGTACGTGTCCTCCTTAATACCCATCATAGGGCTAACCCATTCCCCCACTCCCTCTATAACCCTCAGTTTGTTTCTCAGAGTCCATAGTCTCTCATGGTTCATCTCTCCTTCCGATTTCCACCCCCTCATTTTTCCCCTCCTTCTCCTAATGTCCTCCATGCTGTTCCTTATGTTCCACAAATAAGTGAAACCATATGATAATTAACTTTCTCTGCTTGACTTATTTCACTTAGCATAATCTCCTCCAGTCCCATCCATGTTGATGTAAAAGTTGGGTATTCATTCTTTCTGATGGCTGAGTAATATTCTATTGTATATATGGAGTGTTTAAGTGTTTAAGAAGAGAGGGCATTCATCTTCTTTATCCATTCATCTGTTGAAGGGCATCTCGGCTCTTTCCACAGTTTGGCTATTGTGGACATTGCTGCTATGAACATTGGGGTGCATATGGTCCTTCTTTTCACTACATCTCTGTCTTTGGGGTAAATACCCAGTAGTGTAATTGCTGGGTCATAGGGTAGCTCTATTTTTAATTATTTGAGGAATCTCCACACTGTTTTCCAAAATGGCTGTACTAACCTGCATTCCTACCAACAGTGTGAGAGGGTTCCCCTTTCTCCACAACCTCTCCAACATTTGTTGCAATCCTAAAATTTGTATGGAATCCGAAAAGACCCCGAATCGCCAAGGAAATGTTGAAAAAGAAAAACAAAGCTGGGGGCATCACGTTGCCCGATTTCAAGCTATATTACAAAGCAGTGATCACCAAGACAGTGTGGTACTGGCACAAAAACAGACACATAGATCATTGGAACAGAGTAGAGAGCCCAGAAATGGACCCTCAACTCTATGGTCAAATAATCTTCGACAAAGCAGGAAAAAACATGCAATGGAAAAAAGACAGTCTCTTCAGTAAATGGTGCTGAGAAAATTGGACAGCCACATGCAGAAGAATGAAACTCGACCATTCTCTAACACCATACACAAAGATAAACTCAAAATGGATGAAAGACCTCAATGTGAGACAAGAATCCATCAAAATCCTAGTGGAGAACATAGGCAGTAACTTCTTGGACATTGGCCACAGCAACTTCTTTCAAGATACATCTCCAAAGGCCACTGAAACAAAAGCAAAAAAGACCTTTTGGGACTTCATCAAGATAAAAAGCTTCTGCACAGCAAAGGAAACAGTCAACAAAACAAAGAGGCAACCCACAGAATGGGAGAAGATATTTGCAAATGACACTACAGACAAAGAGCTGATTTCCAAGATCTATAAAGAACTCAAACTCAACACCCAAAAAACAAATAATCCAGTCAAAACATGGGCAGAAGACATGAACAGACACTTCTCCAAAGAAGACATACAAATGGCTAACAGACACATGAAAAAATGTTTATCATCATTAGCCATCAGGGAAATTCAAATCAAAACCACACTGAGATACCACCTTACACCAGTTAGAATGGCAAAAATTGACAAGGTTTTTGTTTTGTATTGTTTGGCATAATTAATGATGACTTTGAAACTATTTGAGGGGCACCTTGGTGGCTCAGTCAGTTAAACATCCAACTCTTGATTTTGGCTTAGGTCATGACAGCAAGCCCCACATTGGGCTTTGCCATGTGCATGGAGCCTTCTTGAGATTCTCTCTCTCCTTCTGCCACTCCACCCTAACTCACACGTATGCTCTCTCTCTAAAAAAAAAAAAAAAAAAGAAAGAAAGAAAAAAGAAACTATTTGAAACATTGAGATGGACCTGGTCATGCTTTTAGGTGCAGTTCTGGTAAAAAGAAAACAAAGGCAGAACACAGGAAAAGTAATAGTCTAGTAAAGAAAAGAGCGTGTATTGATTGGGTTTCCTCGGGGGAGGAGGTGGGGCTGGAATTCTCCTATTATGCCCTTTTATGTTGTTGCAGGAATCTTACTCCCTGAAATAATATAATGCATCGATGACCTTGGTTTATCTCAGAAGTGTTTAAGAAGAGAGGGCATTCATCTTGCCTTTGCCCTTTTATACTATTTGTGTTGGAAATCTTCATTGTGCAAGCCTAGGAAGGAGGGGAAAGGGAGCAAGTTACATTCTCCTGACCTTCACATCACTACACTATAAAAGCCCTTCAATTGCAGGCATTTGCCTTGCTATCCTGTTCCAGATCAAGGGATAGCAGAGGGAGACACTCTTGAAAGTTCAGCCTCTTACACTGAATTACAATGGGTGGGATTGTAGGAGACACAAAACAGCCAAGGTTGACTGGTAATTGGATTCATACACATGGATTTCTGCCTGCAGTCAGCAATCTGCAAGGGAAGGCCCTTCTCATGAAACATTCTGGGGGGTTCTTCTCGGGGGGGAAGGAGCCAACAATTCTTCAGGACATAAAACAGAGTTTGGATGCCATCAAACTGCATTTGGTCTCTTCCTTTTCCCTCTAAGACCCTCTAAGGAGATTATTTGAGAGCAGGTGCAGCTATTCAGTAGGTTGGGGGGTTACAGCAGCAACTGGTCGTTCAAATGCCTGTGATTATCATTCATGGGCTTTACAATAGATATAACATCTTACAATACTCATTGTACTATACCCATATAATAAAATAAGAATATATATAATATATAGTTACAATACTATAATAATTATAAAGAGCAAGTAATTTGCTATGGAGCCAGGAGAACTGGATTCACACCCCTAGTCTTTCTTTAACTATTTGTGTGAATTTAGGCCACTTTCTTGCTTTCTCTTTGTCCCCATTCCTGTCTCTGCTACATGAAGTAATTATGCCTATATGGAAAGCTATGTTTTTTTTTTTTAAGATTTTATTTATTTTTTTGACAGAGACAGACACAGCGAGAGAGGGAACACAAGCAGGGTGAGTGGGAGAGGCAGAGAAGCAGGCTTCCCGCTGAGCAGGGAGCCTGATGTGGGGCTCGATCCCAAGACACCAGGATCATGACCTGAGCCGAAGGCAGACGCTTAACGACTGAGCCACCCAGGCGCCCCTATGGAAAGCTATGTTAGGGCTAGCACATGGTAGGTGTTCATTAGTTACTAGGCATTTCCCCCTTTGTTACCTTGCAAAGTTATCTTTTGAACTAATCTTAAAGAGTTGCTATCTGTCCAAAGTCATATATTGGGACAGCTCGAATAGAGATTTATTTATGCCTCTAAGTATTCCTACTGCTTACAACAGTCTTGCAAAGAGCAAGCCACTGGAGTCATCTTTTAAAAATAAACATTAGATCTTGTTGCTTCTTGGCATACAACCCTTCTTTTATCTTTCCCTACATATGGAATGAAATCCAAGCCCCTTGTCATGTTCTACAGATCCCTTCCTGGTGTGGCCCTTTTCTGCTTCTCTGATTCCATGTCCTAACCACCTGGATTGCTAACTGTGTCCCTAACACTTGCGACACCTCTCTGGTCCTTAACTGTGCCAACAATCTCATGCCTCAGTGACTTGGGACTTGATGTTCCCCCAATCTGAATCGCTTCCTTTGCCTCTTCATATGGCTGGCTCCTGCTCATCTTCAAGCATCAACTTTTACCTTTCCCAGGAAGACACTGAGATGGAATTTAGCATGAATGGTGTTTCTTATGGGGGCTCTTAGCGTCACCTACTATGGGAGGGTGGGGATGGAGACAGTGTGGGCAGAGGGAGACATGGAGGAATGCAGGCCAGGCACAGCCCCTGGCTGACCACACAGGGAGCTCTGGATCTAGAATGACAGTGCTTCTTCTAGCTCGTAGCCATGGCCAGGCCTTTATACTCTCTCATGAATCAGCCTTAATTGGCGGTTTCCCTTCCCACCAGGAAGGATGTGATGTTGGGGAGTGTTGCAGCTGAGGCCATCCCTGAGAGGGTTGACAGCTGAAGGCCAAGAGCTGACATTACTCCCAGGCATGAAATCCTGCTTTGAAGGAGGATCTGAGCATCATGATTTGTCATACAGCCTTCCCTGCACACCCAGTATCTGTCCTGTTGTTTTCTATCTGAGAATCTGATTATTTCCTTATTTCCTCCTTGTTTCTTCCCCTGGCCTGGGAGCTTCATGAAGACAGAGCTCTGGGTGCCAGGGTGACTCAGTCAGTTAAGCATCTGCCTTCAGCTCAGGTCATGATCCCAGGGTCCTGGGATCAAGTCCCACATCTGGCTCCCTGCTCCACAGGGGGCCTGCTTCTCCCTCTGCCTCTCTCTCTGTCTCTCATGAATAAATAAAAAAAACTTTAAAAAGAAAAGACAGAGCTCATGTTTGCCTCCTTACCTGTTATTTTACCATCTCATTACATTGGGCTTAGTATGGTAGGCTCTTAATATGGATTTATTAAGTGAATGAATGAATAATGAATGCTTAATGATAATCATGAGAGTTATCAAAGAATATCTGTCTCTTAGTGTAACATTGAGCTTGCAAAAGAGGGATCATGTCTTTGCTCAGTCTCTCTGCCATTTATCATCAGAGAAGACCATGAGCAAAATGACACCAGAAGAACTCTGTGTTCTAATACTTTGAGCTTTATGAGCAAGAGAAGAATGAGTAGTCTCCGTGGAATGGAAATGGCTAGGAGAGTGGTAACCCGGTCTGTAGGTGTCTGTCCTTGTCTCCACAGAAGCAGCAGGATATAATGGAGAAAACCCTGGCCAGCTCAGAGGGCCCAGGGATACCACGGGCAGTACCAAAGGCAGAGAGCACCTCCAGTGAGTTGAAGACAATTAGGCCTTGTTGCCAAATTTGCCAAATTGCCAAATATTTTTTGCCTCACTCAAAATGAACACTTAGAAGCTGAATAGTTTAAAACCCATTAGGTGAAAAGAAAAAAAAAATAAAGTGCTACAAGGAGTAAATTATGCCTAGCAAACTGAAGATTGCAAAAAGGGGTTCAGATATTTCTATAGCAAGTCAGACAAGAGCTGATGGCAACTCTGCCTTATGTCATGTTGTTGTTAATTGTTTATAGGCCAGAAGGTAGCTTAGCAGACAGCTTCATACTCTCTTTTCCAGGCCAGGGAACATTTACTTGGCATGCATTCATTAATTCAGACTTAATTTTTGTATTTATTCATTTACTCATTCTTGGGCAAAAAGAATTCCCCATGATGCTTGGGGAACGAAAGGATGGTCAATAGTTTTGGTGGGTTGATTGGGTTTATTTGCTTTTTAAATTTAGTTCCTTTTTTTTTTTTTTTTTTTTTTTGCTGCAAAGAAATGCTTTTATTATAGCATGGGGACGGGACCGGGGGCAGAAAGAGCTGCACTGGGATTGTGAAGAGTGGCTGATTCTATACTTTTGAGTTTGTGGAGGGCGGGGGGTAGAGATAATGTAAGTTTCTAAGCAATTTCTGTATGCTGAATGTGAGGTTTGTAGGACCTTAGAGGTCTGGCTATTGTCAAGATAAGGTTGCTGTTATTTTTGAACAACAAAAGAAAGAAGAAGACACAAAATATGTTTGTAGAGTTAAGGAATATTTTGATTTTCTGTTTATACAGTAATATATATACTAATTACAGAACTTAAAGCCTTGGTTAAGAGAGACCGTATCTTGGGAGGGGCTCCTGGGTGGCTCAGTTGGTTAAGGGTCTGCCTTCGGCTCAGTCATGATCTCGGGGTCCTGGGATTGAGCCCCACGTCGGGCTCCCTGCTCAGCGGGGAGTCTGCTTCTCCCTCTCTCTCTGCCCCTCCCCACCACTCAGGCTCTCTCTCTCTGTCTCTCACACACACATTCTCTCTCAAATAAATAAATAAAATCTTAAAAAAAAAAAAGAGCGACCGTAGCTTGGGAGAAAAAGGGGAGAGTTTTGGACAAAACTATTAACTGGTGAAAGTTTTTTGTACTTTTGTTTACTTTTTGTTTTTCTATTTTCTTAAGTTTTCTGCTTTGTGCATGTATTACAATTGTCATCAGAAGCAACGCTGTAACTAAAAAAATGTAGTTTTTTTGAACTGCTTTGAAGATAGAGGTCAGTAGAAGAGGCTCTTCAAGAGTCGAAGCTGTTTTATTTTGAAAAAGAAAGAAGTCCTCCCAGTATTTATTTAGAGGCTGCAAGAAACAGTCATATTTCTTTGAAATCATCATTTTATATTTGTCCTTGCGGATTACAATTTGTCATCTTTGTCAAATTGTTTTCTTTTTCATTCAGCATTAGAATGTGAGCATTTTCCCATGCCACTGGGTATTCTTTGAAAGCATTTAAAATGGCTACACAGTATCCTGTTCCACGGTTATACCACCCTTTCATTAACCATCCCCTGCTTGTTGGGCATTTGTGTTGTTTTCTGCTCTTTTGCTCTTAGAAACAACTGTCCTCAGTGTCTCTGTACATGAACAGTTGTATGCCTCTTCGAGGATTCCCTTGGGATGAATTTCGAGAAATGAAATGCAGAACCAAGAGCATGCCCAGTTTAAGGCTCTTACGCGTAGGTGCCCTTACGGGAAGCTGTGTGTGAGGGTCTCCATTCCTCCGGGGCTTCTTGGCCTTGCATTTGCCTCAGGCTCGTTCAGCTGTCTGGAGAGAGGCTGCTTGAAAGAAAATGCCTCACTATTCTCGGGCTCAAGTCATCATCTCCTGTGTAACCTTGGGTGAGAAGACTCACCACTCTGGGTCTCCCTTTTCTCATCTGCAACATTAGAGCAATGCCATGGGCCCTCCAGGTTGTAGCAGAGCTCAGTGGCGCTCCATCTCCTATCAGCCAGCGGTTGTGCTAGCGACTTTGCATCTCGCTCCTTCCCCATAAACGTGGAGACGAATATGGGATATGTACAGGAAGTGCTTATGTGGAAGAGTTTGGTAAACTGGGTTTTCTTGTCTCTAAGAAACTGTTGTCATAGCTTTTGGGACCAGCAAATGGTAAACGGTGTCACTTCATGAGAGTGGGTAGGTGTGCATTTTGATAGAGCCATTCACTTTAGGGTTTATTGTTTAAAGTAACTAAAGCTTGACTTTCAATCGCTACATTAAGAAATAATAGATACTTGACTTGTAAGTTTTATTCATTTTCAGAATCTTGTCTTTCTTGACTAGGAAAGGGGACTCTGGAGCACCCCCATTGCCTTCCCTGTTTGAGTTCTCTGATAGGACTTAAGGGCATTAGGGAATGGCACAGCGTTTTCATCTGAAATTTAAAACCTTGATTTTCTTGCTGATTTGAGGATACCAAGGCCTGGCACTTATTTTCCTTTCTCTTTTTCCTGTCGTCTCAGCTAACAGGGGATAAGAATCACCCCAAATCCCATGACTCAGAAGTAATTTGTTATAGCTAATATTTTGATGTACTTCCTTCCTGATTGAATTCAGATGTAATCCGATATACATGCAGAATATGTTAAAAGGATTTGGTTTCATGGCATATGTTTTATAACTTGATTTTTTGTCATTAATATTATATCTTGAACATTTTGTTTTATCGTTAAACAGTCTCCCACAATATGGTCATGGAGTTTTCTATCATAGGAATATACTATAATTTATTTAACCAAAGCCCTAATGTTAGACATTAATCTTACAGCTTTTCACTTTTATAAATAATGCTACAGTGAATAGTCTAGAATATCTGTAGGTATATCGGTGGAAATAATGATCAAAGGGCAAGGATATTTTAATACTTCTTGTTGCTTTTTCCAAACTGCCTTACAGATACAAGGAACATCTTTACCTCAATCAGCTATAATTATGCCCGTTTCATCAAAGCCACTTACACTTGATATTATCTTAAAATATTTCTTCCGAATTTGAAAAATACTTAAATTTTTTTCCCTTCTGATCCTGGTGAGGCTGCACATTCTTCATGTGTTGTAGGGCTCCATTATATCTGACTGACAGTATCCCTTTGTCCCTCCATGTCCCCTCTCTCATCTTCTCGTCTCTCTGCCCCTGGGAGGTGATCTCTGGAAAGATCACCAACAGGCTACCCTACCTGTCCCTTCTGTGGGGTTTGGCCAATGGGGAGCCCCAGCAAGAGATGGGGTGGGAAGGGAGAAGAGCAAGGTCAGGGTGTTTATCCTCTCGACTTCCTCCATCCCTATGTAGTCAGCTGTGACACAGACTCAGTCCCCTGTGTGCCCGACGTTCTACATGACTGTGTTGGCTTCCATGTTCTGGAGACTGTTTCTCCGTTCATCCTTCAGTTCCCAAGCATCCAGACCACTCCACTGCTATTAGCCCAGGTTCCTGCACTGTCCCTTGAGATTTGGAATGAATCCCTTTGTAAATCCCTCTTTGACATGTTCTTGAGTGTTGCCTCTGTTTCCTGTTGGGACCCTGCCTGATAAACACGATCTTAGTACTTGCAACAGACTCCACATACTCATGGTCATCAACCTGTTTTATAAACCATGAAGTTTAGGCCCAGGGAGACCAAGAGTCTGACCTCAGTTGAGTCTTCTGGTTGTGCTGACAGAAGGGTGAAGCATGGTGAATTTTCATCAGCAGGGATTTTTTTCAGGAAAGATAATTTCTAGCATTTAACCATGTTGCAGTGTCCAAACAGCGCCATCAATGCTTTACGTGGTCTTCATTAACAGAATCTTCTGGTGCTGCTTTCGTTCATGTAGCTGGAACACACAGGAGGGAACATGGACTTATCCGGTGGGCTGGGCTCCCATCCCAGCTCTGCCAAGTCCTGGCTGAATGACCCTGAGCCAATTAATTACTCTCAGTAAGCTTCAGTGTCCTCATCTGAGAAATGGTTGTCATAATAGTAGCTCCTTCAGAGGTTGTCATGAGTTCATTCTGGTTTGTGCTCTCCACTCTTGTTTGAGAGGATTATCTAAGACATGCAGAGGGGTTAGGAGGAAGTGCTCAAAAATGGCAGACGCAGTAATTATAAATAATGATCACATTATTTTTACTTCCTATTCAGTTAAGTTATTGTATCTGCCAAAGGAGAGAGATCAAAGATGTATTTTCTCCATTCCATAGAAGATTCCATAGCTATGAATTTTAATTTTAACTCTGCTTGCAGAGTACTATGGGATTGCACCTAAGTCACTTGACTTCTGATATTTCTTCATCCTTAAACTGGATGAACACTCACAGGCCACTCATTGCAGCTTCCCGTACATGTTTGAGAATCACTTGTAGTTCAGGATATGGGTCTCCTCTGGAATATCCATGATGACATTATAGTTTCTCTCTGGAATTGTCCTGCAACACAAAATTCATTTCTTCTTCTTCTTCTTTTTTTAATTTAATTTAATTATGTTCTGTTAGTCAACATACAGTACATCACCAGTTTTCGATGCAGTGATCCACAAAACTCATTTCTTATGGAGCACCTGATTCCATATTTGCATAGTTCTCAAAGAATAGTATTCATTTTATTAAGTAGATCTCTGCCTTCTTTGGGTCTGATTTAGGATTTCTCAACCTCAGCACTATTGCCATTTTGGTCTGGATCATTCTTATTGGGAGCACAATCCTGTGCATTGTAGGCTGGCCTCTGTGTACTAGGATGTCAGTTGCACACCCAGTTGTGGTCATGAAAATGTCTCCAGACATTGACAAATGTCCTCTGGAGGGCAAAATCATTGCCAGTTGAGAACCACTACTTGAATTTTTAAAAAATTGCATTTCCCCCACTGTTTCCTATAGAGCATTTGAAATTTTTGGTCAACTTCCCCAATCCAGACACTCTTACCTAGATATATTTTATTTTCCAGTGGTTTGCTAATGGTGTGCAAAGGCCTTTAGAACTTGCTGCAGTTAGGCATATTCCAGGGGTGGTCTGAGGAACAGGGCGAAACAAGTTATCTCCCTCTATTGTAGTGCACTATCATACTGGGTTTTATTTTGTTTCAATTATTTATTTATTTTTGACCACTTCAACACATCTTTGATTCTCATTTTACTCTTGGTTAATACCAACTCCTAAGGGACTGTGTTGAGGAAATGACTCCACACAGTCCTCAAAGATATAGCCAAGATCATAAGCTCTGAGAGGGCAAGAAGTCTTTGCCTCTTTTTGCTTCTTTATAAATCTCAGGTGTTTAGGATGATGCTAGGCCATGGTAGGTGGTTGTGTTAGGGTTCTCCCAAGAAACAGAACCAGTATTTGTGTTAAGTAATTGGCTCATGTGATTGTGAAAGGGGACTAGGCAAGTCAAAAATCTGCAGGGTAAGCCAGCAGGCTGGAAACCCAGAGAAGAGTTGTAGTCAAGCCTGAAGGCCATCTGCTGGCAGAACTCCCTCTCTTGGGAGAGGTCAGTCTTTTTTGGAAAGCCTTCAACTGATTGGACAATGCCCATCCAGAGTATAGAGGGCAATGCAGTTTACTTGTTTATTGATTTAAATGTTAATCCCATTCATAAAATACCTTCACAGAAATATCTAGAATAGTGTTTGGCCAAATATCTGGGTACTGTGGCTCAGCCAAGGTAACACATAAAAATAACCATCACAAAGTTTAATGAACATTGTTGAAAAACCATAGACCATTAGGATTGGCAGAGATTAAACCAAAATCATTTTACTGATGAAGAAACTGAGGCCCAGAGTAATAGTTACATACTATCACTTGGAGATGGAGTCAGGACCACAACCCAGCTTTCTGACTCTATTTACCTCTCTCCCTCCCCACTTGTTTCAGGTCTTCTTTCCCTTTGGAGACGATTGAACACCAAAGGTTCTGCTTCTCTTTGCCCCCAGGGTCGAGGCCATACCAGGAATTACTCAGTACTTCTCTTTTATTCCAGCCTCCCTTGCTACTTTCTTCTTAAATCATCTCCTGGAGCTTCCCCCATCCTAGCTCAGAATAATCTCATTCCAACTGTATGATAGATTTTAGTGAAATTGCACCTTCTTCTTTTCTTAGAAACAGTTGATACCAGTGAGAATGCTTTTCTTGTCCCCTTTGGAAAAAAATAGGCATCAAATAAAAACAGTGATTTTCTCTATAACTAAACCAGACAGTTTATCCCTCTAGGCTATTGACACAGGAGAATCTACAGGGGAAAAAATAGTAAATATTTTCAGCCAGGGTAATTCACAGTGAATAAGACAGCAACATATTCCAACTGATAACAGAAATTAATTCGGTATTTCATGTAAGGGCAGGAGAGTTCATATGAAATGTAGTCCCCAAGTCTCGAATTGAAACTATAACAATTTCCTCTTCCCTACTAGAGGAAACACTCTATAGTGAGGTTATTGTGATTGCCCTGCCTTTTATTTATTTATTTATTTTATAAAGAAATACTTAGCAATTTACATAATGTTGGTTTCTTGAAACCTCAGGTCAAGATTCTTGGGGAAATTCAAGCCAACGGTACTTTTGCCAGTTAAAAAAGTAATAAATTTAAAATGCTTCATTGATTGAAATGATTTCATTTCAGTGTTCAGGAGATGATTTCAAGCAGTGTTCTAAAATTATGGTTGCTGCTTCAGCTGCTAAAAAACATTCTTTCAGGGGTCAGTCAGTCCTCACCAGGGGCAGTTATAGTCAGATCATGAAGCACTTGGGGGGAAGGGAAGACTTTGGGACTATAGGGCAGCACTGACTGACCTTGGAACTGTGGTTGGGAAGGTCATGAGTAGGGGACCATACCTCCTGGTTGGCTAGGAGTGGTCTCAGCTTATGCCTTTTATCCTGGTTTAACTAGAACAGCACATGCGACTTTGGTTGGTTCCTGGAATATGCCTAGTGAAGTCATTGTATTTGCTGTTTCTTCAGCTGGCAGTACTCTTCTAAATATGGGCATGGCTGGTTCCTTTATATCTTTCAGGTCTTATGTCAAATTGTTAGCTCTTTAGAGATGCTTCTTAATTACTCTCCATCACGGTAATGTTTGTTGTTCTGTTTGCTATGGTCTGAGTGTTTGTGCGCTGGCCCCCATTTGTTGAAATCCTAACCCCCACAGGTGATGGTATTAGTAGGTGGGGCCTTTGGGAGATGACTAGGTCATGAGGGTAGGGTCCTCATCAATGGGAATGGTGCTTTTATCAAGAGACCCTACAGAGCTCCCTTGTTCCTTCCACCATGTAAGGACACAGAGGGAAGGTGCCAACTATGAAATAGGAAGGGGGCCTTTACCAGAATCCAACCAGGCTAATGTCTTCATCTTGGACTTCCGAACCTCCAGAACCATGAGAAATAAATATCTGTTGTTTATAAGCTACCCAGTCTATGGTATTTTGTTATAGCAGCCTGAATGGACTAAGACACCTTCATACAATTACTCCAATTTCAATTCTCTTGTGTATTGATCTTTTTGTTTATTTTCTGTCCCTCCCTACCTATGGTGTTCCAAGTGCCTGGCACTATGCTTAATTAATAGTAGATTTTCAATAGTGTGTTGAATAAATAAAAAATAAATGAATGAACTGAAAGGTTCTGTATGTGTAGTTAATAGAAAGATAGCAGTAGTAATAAATTTTCAATATAGTGACTTAGTAGAAATTTATTTTTCACTAATGTCAAGTCCAATCAGTGATAGCGGGCTGGCAGTGTAGAGCTTGAAGGCAGAATCTCTGCTCCATAGAGTCATTTTGGGATCCAGGCTGACATAGCTTGTCCTACCTATACTATGTGGCTCTCACAGACATTGACATCCAGCCAATAGAGGGCTGAGAGAGAGTGAGAGAGAGAGAGCAGAGAGGATTGTGCAGGAAATTTCTATGGTCTGGACCTAGAAGTGGTGTATATCCCTTTTGCTTCTCTTGTTTGTTTGTTTATGACATGATGAACACCAACTTGAGCTGAGAGCCTAGCACAGTCAATATTTGAATGAATAACCAAGCATCTCTTGATGACCAACTATATTTGGACACTGGGCCAGACACAGAACTTAACATGGTGTGAGCACATAGTAAGAACTCCTTAAAGACTTGAAATCAACGAAAAATTTCTTTGATTCCTTTGACAACAGATCAACCTCTGACTCCATGGAACAGAAGGTAGCAGAGCAAGTTCTAAAGTGACTTTCTGTGCCCCAGAAGGAGCAGAATACAATAAAAGAATAAAATACATCAGCTCAAGAGCTGTGCAAGAAAATGGCCTCTAACCCTGCTCTTTGGGTCTCTCATTGTATTTTGCTCCTTGGAGAGAAGTGAAGTCACTTCAGAACATGATCTTCCATCTTCCCATTTCTTCCCAGAGACACAAAGTGAATTTCTATTCTAATTTTTTCTTGACCTCATGTTCTGTTCCATTGTTTGTGTTGCAGGGGATTAAAAAAAAAAATCAGACTGAGGTACCCAGCACATTTTAAACTTTAAGCAGGGAGTCTTTGGATTGAGATCATTGAGTGGAGCCCTAACCACCCTTTTGTGGGAGGTTGGACTCTTCAGAGGGCTCCAGACCTGTGTCCTTTAACAGGGATTTATCTCATAAAGGGAAATGTCATGTTGGCCACCATAAATATGCTGACAGGCTTTCATTGTTTTTCTCCTCATTGCCACGGTGAATGGTTTTGCCAAGCTCTTACACAAGGGAGCAGAATTGGGAGCAAAATTTGTCCTGTGACAAATATTCTAATTCTGAGATTTCCAGAATTTCATTGGCTGGCCTGAAAGAGAATATGCGATACCATTCTGGAAATGTGACACTCCTATGTGTATCTGGCTCTGTTCTTATGCTGAGGATACAGAGAAGGAAAACCATATTCCCATTGCCCATCGCCATCCTTCTTCTGTCTCCTCTTTTCTTTCATTTTGGTTCCATGGCCTTAGCAAAATGATGATCCTCAGCTCTTATTGTACCCCTGTTTGTCAACAATAATGCTATCTGTCATTGTGCCTTACACTTTCCGGAGTGCTTTCACCCAAGTTATGTTGGTAGAAATGTTTTGAAAACTATGAGTGCTTTGCCGATGTGTAAGAATTTCACCTTCTCAAAACTAGTCAATAGGCCAAGAAGCCACATGTCTGATGGCATCATTATTACTTCAAATTTTCATTATTTTCCCATTTTTATCCTCATAAAAACCCCCAAAGGTAGCCCCAAGCAGGCATTATCCCATCATATGTCCCAGGGTTTGGGTGATAGTTCCCAGGTGAGAAAACAGGGGCCTGGGTGACTTGCCCATGGCGTGGAGCTCTCATGTGGCAGAGTCCCTGTTAAACCCTCTTAGTCTTATGGAAATTCTGGTGATCAGGCTTGGCCTCAAATATTACATCAAGGGAACTCTTATTTCTGTTGCACATTTCTGAGGTATTTTGTTGCGGTGATTGACCCCTTCCTGAAAGAGAGGCAGTGTCACCTGTAGACAATGTACACACTTCAAGGACACACAGATTGGGGTTTAAATGGAGGCCCCACCATGTAACGTTGGGCAGCTCACCTTATTGCTCTAATCCTCACCCACACTCCTGAAAATGTCAGTGAAGCACCTATCTTCATCCAGTTCTTACAAAAATTAGAAATAATGGCGTTAAGGTGGTCATTCCAGTAGCTACGGCTGTGTAACAGACACTGCAAACTTAGTGGCATAAGTTAGTAGCCATTTTCTTGTGCTCATGGTTTCTGGGGGTCAGGGACTTTAGTAGGGTATGGCTGGTAGCTTGTCTTTGCTCTGGGATGTCTAAGGCCTCATCTGGGAAGTCTCCACTGGCTGGGGGTGGGGATCTTCTGGCGGTTTCTTCACTCACATGTGTGGTGCCTAGCTGGGATGACTCTGAAGCGGGGCTTGGCTATGGCTCTCAATTGGAGCACACAAATGGCCTGTCCACATGGCTTGAACCTCTCACAGTGTGGCAGCTGTGTTCCCAGAAGACTGGGACATACTGAAAACCAGTATGTCAAGGGAAGCAGGCAAAAGCTGCAGTGCCTTTTATGACCTAGCCTCAGAAATCATGTAATATCACTTTTGCTTGAAGGAATATGGCATAGCCATTAAGATGTAATAGTAGCAACGTTGAAAAGACAAAGGAGACCTGCTGAAGGTGATATTTTTATTTAAAAATCTCTACTGTCACAGATGACAGGCCTTAAATAATTTAAAGCCTTTTTTTATATTGTCTTTACCACTTTTGATCTTCTGAACAATTTTATTGAGCAAAATAAGATAAAAGATTACATGTTTATTTTATCTTCAGGAATGTAAAGGTCTAATTATTCAAACAGTTTTTATTATAAAACTAAACTCTGAAGGTGTCTACAGAGTTGGCTTTTTGTTTTCTCTCTTTAAATCAGTAGTCTAACAAGGATTAGAAAAGACAAAACTCTGTTCAGTGTTTCTGACAAAGTAGAAAGGGTGAAAACATAAATAAGGCTTTAATTAAAGCCTTTTTAAAAAAATTATGAATTATTACCATATACAGAAAAGCACATACTCATAAATATATAGGTTAATATTTTTTTTATTAAGCAAATCCCTATGTAATTACATAGGTCAAGAAACAATGGCCAGAACTCAGAACGCTTAGGATGCACATCTTGATGTTAACCTCTTTTTGCCCCATGCAGATGACTACGGGGCGAACTTCTGTGGTAATCACTAGCTATGTTTTGCTGTTTGTGAACTTTATATAAATGGAATTATTGTATGTGCTCATTTGTGTGTCATTTTTTTTTCCTTCTCAGTATGAGTTTATGAACTTGGTTCATGTTGTATATGTAGCTTTAGCTTGTTTATACCACTGCTATAGAATATTCCGTTGTGTGAACATTTTATCCATTCCCCTGTTGGTGGACACATGGATTGTTTCCAGTTATTTCCAGCAAATAATGCAGCCATGCACATTCTGAAACACATGTTTTGTTACACCTGCACACACACATTTCTCTTAGGTATCACCTAGGAGTACACATTCAACATTAATAGGTTGTGGCTGACTGTTTTCCAAAGTGATTGCACCAATTCATGCTCCCAGAACAGTACAAGAGAGCTCTGTTGTTCGAATTTCACCCACACGTTGCCTTTTCATTAAGGTTTTTTTCCTGAGGTTTTATGTTATTCTTTCCTGAGTTTTTATCTTGTTCCTTCATTTGAAACATATTTTTCTGTTTCCTTATTTTGCTCAACTCTTTGTGTTTGTTTCTCTGTATTAGATGAAACAGCCACCTCTCTCCCAGTCTTGAAGGAGTGGCCTTGTGTAGGAGATGAATCTTATCATTCAACCCTGCCCTAGCTCTTGGTTGTCTCTTAAATCTTTATGATCGTCCAAGCAGCCTATTTTGTTTTTAACAGCTCTCACTTTTTGAGGGTGTGCCAAGACCTGTCAGTGTTCAAGCGCTGGGCCATCTCAGCACCTAGATTCAGGCTTATTGGCAGCCAGGCCCTCAGACATCAGCTTTTAAACTATGAACATATATATAGTCCTATGAGACCACATACATAATCCCTGGTGGCTCCCAGAGCCAGGTGATCTAGAGGTGTCCCCTTGGTGATAGTCACAAAAATCAGGGCTCCAGATGAATATATAAGCTTCTTCTTGGGAGTTACTGGTGAACTGGAGCAACCCAGAGGGAACACATCAAGATGGCGCCCCCCAGCCTATATCCCTTGAGAGCCTGTCTGTAGTCACCTGGATGTGTGCCAAACCTGAAGCCTGCCTCAGATTGCAATTCTCTTTTACTCCTGAATAAACCCATCTTTTGCTGGTAAAATAACTGGCAGTTTTTATTTATTTTTTATTTTTTAAATTTTTTATAAGATTGTATTTATTTGACAGAGAGAGAGATAGCCAGACAGGGAACACAAGCAGGAGGAGTGGGAGAGGAAGTAGGCTCTCCGCGGAGCAGGGAGCCCGATGTGGGGACTCAATCCCAGGACCCCGGGATCATGACCTGAGCCGAAGGCAGATGCTTAACGACTGAGCCACCCAGGCGCCCCTGGCAGTTTTTATTTTTAAGGTTAACAAGTGTCAGGGGACCCAGGAACACAAGACTCCCTGACACCAGAGCCAGGTATACAAGGGGTGTCCCCTGGGCAGCAGCTGCGGGAACTGGGGCACCAGACACGTGTCAGAGCTGTCCTCCAAGAGATAGATACTGGAGCTCTGGAGCACAGCAGAGGGAGAGCTTGAGTAGTGGCTGCCTGCTGAGGTTTCTGGAAAGGTTTCTAGCCAGCCCTTAGATGTGTGTTTAATCAGAAGCCTGCCCCTCAGGCTGCAGCTATGAAAATCAGCTCATAGGCCTCTTTCACAGAAACTCCCTGCTCCTGGGTCTGTTGCTTCTTGCTGTGCCCTGGGGATAGCTGTTTAAGAACTCCTACTCCATTGATTATGGTCCCGTGGGACCCGCAAGCACCAGTGTAAGCCCCACAGGCCAGCGGAGCCCTCGGATATAGAGGTGTCCAGGCAGCAGCTGCAAAAATCAGGGCCCTAGTCAAGGGCATAAGCTCCTTTCTGGGGGATACCCGGGAGCTGGAGCAAGGCAGAGAGAGAGCACAAGGATTGTGTCCACCTGCCTCCCTTCCCTGGGAGCACCCTGTAGGCCTCTAGATGTGTGTCCCACCCGAATCCTGCCCTTCAGGCCAAAGCCCCTGCACCAGCAAATAGGCCTCCTTCCCAGAAAGCCTGGGGGAGTATTTTAGTCCGAGGTCTGTGCCTTGCACTGGGGTGGGAGCCTGCCAGGAACTGCCTCTCTAATTGTGTTGTCCCATGGGACCAGGAACGCAAGCCACCCTGGCCTTCAGGGCCAGGCTGTGAAGGCCTTCCCTGGACCACAGCCGACGAACCAGGCACCAGGTGTGTGTAAAGCTCACCTCCGGGAGATACCGGTGCTGTGGGGCGTAGTTGAGGGAGAGCATGAAGGTGGCACCCACTGATTGGAGGGTAAAGATGGCCTGCAAGGAGGAAAAAAAAAAAGTCCAGAGGTGGAGGTGGGGGGAAACCAAGGGCCTGCTGGCTTTCGCCAGGAAGAGGGAAGGTGTAAAAATGGCTGCACCAGCCTGGGCCCTACACTGCCCCTCAGGCTGATGCTTTCAGATGAGCAAATGAATCTCTTCCACTGCAGTCTGGGCACTTTTCAAATGAATGTTTCCCCGCTGGGCCCTGGGGGCAGGTGAGTCTGCTCCAGCCCTTTAAGAGCAGTTTCTCTGCTCCAGCCTTTGTGTGTCTTTGTGCGGACATGAACCCTTTTACTTTCAGTCAGATGTTTGGAGGCCTTGTCTCTCAGGTGCAAGTACTAAAAGTTGGGGGTGCCCAATGCGGGGTACAAACTCTACACTCCACTGGGAGAAGTTCCAGGTGTGTGAGCTCCCTCCCGACTGTGGTTGGCTGCAAACTGGAGGGGGGGCGCTTTATGGTGAGATTGTGTACCAGCCTTTCTTACCTGCTTCCATGTGGGCCTTCTCCTTTTTACCTGGTGGGAAGGAGCTGTCTGGCTGGTTTTGGGGTCTTTTTAAGAGGAAATTGTTTCGTATGTGGCTGTAGTTTAAGTGTGTCCGTGGGAGGAAGTGAGGTCAGCTGCCATCTTGGACTGCTGCTGTAATGGGCATGGAGTGGTACATCACTGTAGTTTTGACTTGTATTTTCTGGATTTCCTAATGAAGTTGGTTTTATTTTCATGTTTATTGGCCATTTGGACATACTTTTTTTGTGAAATGCTTATTCTTGCCCTCTTCTACTTTTCTGTTTCACTTGTCTTTCCCTTATTGATATGTAGGGGTTCTTTATGTATCATGGGTTGTGATATTATGATTTGTAATAAGAAATATATATTGGGTCTTTGTCCCTGTTTCTGGCACAGAGCTCCTTCCATTTGTGGAATTTCCTAAGTGTTGAGAGCAGTAAAGTTGCCTTTTTTTTTTCTTTAAAGATTTATTTATTTATTTTTCAGAGAGAGAGAGAAAGAGAGAGTGCACAAGCAGGGCGAGGGGCAGAGGCAGAGGGAGAAGCAGGCTCCCTGATGTGGGACTCGATCTCAGGACTCTGGGATCATGACCTGAGCTGAAGGCAGACACTTAACGACTGAGCCACTCAGGCATCCCAAAGGTGCCTTTATGTTAATGAACCACTCTTTGGATGGGTGGGGGCTACTTGCCAGAGGACCCAAAGTTATGATTACAAGGCTAGAACTTTTAGTCCCACTCCTTCCTTGACCTCTTAGGACGGGAGAGGGGCTGGAGGTTGAATCAAATGCTACTTGCTCCTGATTTGATCAATCAGCTATGTAAAGAAGCCTCCATAAAAACCTGAAGGGACATGTTTCAGAGAGCTTCCAGGTTGGTGAACGGATGGAGATTCGGGGAGAGTGGTGTGCCTGGAGAGGGCATAGAAGCTGTCTCTGCACCATCTCTTCTCACCTTGCCCTATGTAACTCTTCCAACCAGCCCTTTCTGAGTTTCATTCTTTTGTAACAAACTGGTGATCTAGGAAGTGAAATGTTCCTCTGAGTCCTGTGAACCACTCTAGCAAATTAATTGAACCTGAGGAGGAGGTGGTGGAAACCTCCAATTTAACCAGTTGGTCAGAAGCACAGCTGAAAATCTGAGCTTGCAGCTGTGTCTGAAGGCAAAAGGAGAGGGGGTAGGAGCAGTCTTGGAGGACTGAGTCCTTAACCTCTGGAGTCTGATGCTTTGGGTAGGTGGTGTCAGAATTGAGTTGAATTGTAGGACACCCAGGTGGTGTTGGGGAATTGCTTGTTGGGGTGGGCAAAAAACATACACTGGAATTTGTTCCACAACACTTTTAGGGCCTTTGTTAGTTATGTAAGTGACAAATTTCTTTCTCACCCTATAACTTACTTTTTCCCGTCATTGATGATGTCTTTATGTGAACATTTGTATGCTGCTTCTTTTGTTCAACATTATGTTGGGAAGGTTTTCATGTTGTGTTGGTAGCAACAGTTTGCTAGTTTTATATCTGCATAGTTTTCCATTATTCGGAATTCTAATACAGTTGACCTATAATTTTTTCCATAAGGGTGACTGCTTTTTTAATATTTTTAAGGCTCTTTCCATATGCTGAGGTCTTATGGATACTTTTCTGTATTATCTTATAGAAGCCTTATTGTTTTGCCTTTCTCATCTCTGGAGTCAGCAAACTAAGGCTGGCAAGAAAATCAGGCCCACCACTTGATTTTATGAATAAAGTTTTATTGGAACACAGTCACAGTCATTTGTTTACATATTGTTTCTGGCTGCTTTCATGCTACTATAGGAGAATTGAGTTGTTGCAACAGGAACAGTAAAACCTGTAAGCCTAAAATATTTACCATTTGTCCTTTGCAGAAAAAAAGAAATTGTCAACTTCTGATTTAGATCCACAACATATTTGGTGGAAGTTGTGTTTTCATATCAACAAATGGGTTTTTCACCTCCTGGTGAAAATCCTTCCTTCTTTCCACAAACATTTCATTCAGTGGCTACCTTGTGTGAGGTCTTGTTGATGATAGGCATTGATGATATGTAGAACAGAAATATGGTTTGTGCCTTTTTGGACTTCACAGCTTGGTGGCATTGTGCTTAACTTGGATGGGCTTTGTCATACCAGCAGAGCCATGTGTAAGTTAATAAACATTTACTGAAGAGATTTTAAAAGGTACCACATGTTATGTTAGGGATACGAAACTCATAGATAAATATGACTTTCTCCTAGCCCCCAACAGGGTTTACAGTCCAGTAGGGTGGCCATGGTAAGCAGCTGATACCATGATGAGCTCATGCTTGATGACATGATGATGTAATAGATGCTCACAGGTGTGCTTGTGTGGACCCAGAGGAGTGAGCAACATATCATTTTTGGCTCATGAAATATGACCAAGACAGAATTGGGCAAAAAAAAAAAAATTTAATGTTATTTGTAAAGAGGCTGTGAAGTCACCCCTTCCTTATTCTGAGCAAGCCCCACTATACACCCTGCTATGAGGGGTGTGAACACTGGTCATGGTATTCATTAAATTAGTCATCCTGATAATTATAGGAGTTCAAAAATAACTACTAATCAGCCTGAATAGAGAGCTAATCCCAGGATTCATTGACATGCATCTAAGATAGGGTTGTTAATTCTGCATACACGTTTAAAGGAAGTTATATATAAAAAAGAAGATATATATTCCCTTAGGGCTCTCGATAACCTTATATGGCATTAGAATGGCAGTTTAACATCCCTCCCCTCAATGTTTTAAAACTGTATGTGAGACTAGATGTTAAGACATTTGAAGTCTCTATACATTGGGGATTTTTTTTCCTGTCTCTCAGTATTCCATTGTCAAGTGACAGGTATGGGAGAGGCACTTGTCAGCAGACTGTAATTACAAAATAAAAGCACTAACAAAATCAGCTTATTTATTTATTTATTTATTTATTATTTTTTTTTTAAGATTTTATTTATTTATTTGAGACAGAGAGAATGAGAGAGAGTGAGTACATGAGAGCGGGGAGGGTCAGAGGGAGAAGCAGACTCCCTGCCGAGCAGGGAGCCCGATGCGGGACTCGATCCAGGGACTCCAGGATCATGACCTGAGCCGAAGGCAGTCGCTTAACCAACTGAGCCACCCAGGCGCCCCAAAATCAGCTTATTTAAAAAAAAATATGGGTGCGCATGAAATGGGTTATGACAATCCAATAATTAACTGGCCAAAGCCAGTGTTTTTCACGTTTGAGTGAAGGATTAGAATATCCCACATATAGTACTGAAGACCAAGTTGAAATGTAAATACTATTCACTTTATTAAGAGCTCTCTGATCTGGGCTGCTGGTATCACTAATGTTTAATTTGGTTTTGTATCTTCTTGGTGTCTTCCCAGTTTTGCTTTCAAATAACCAGATTATTAATATATTGTTTGTTTTTATTGACTAAATGATCTAATGCAACTGTTTTTTTTCTTTGTAGATGTTCCCACTTCTCATTCAGTGAGTAGTTTGGGACAGGAGTCACCTAAGATTCCTATTTCTTTTTCTGAGGGTCCCTGGATTGGGACGGTACTCAATGAGAAAGGAAGTGACGCCATTACTTTATTTATCAATTGCATGGTCAGAATGATGACTGATTGACATTATTTGAAACTCAATCTGCCATATTCTATTCTCTTTGTCCATGTAATACTTTTCGATTGGCTTTTTACTGGGGAAGTGTTCCAACCTGCAACTTGGCAGTAGAGAATGGGGCAATGGGAAGGATTGATTGATTACTAACTGTGTGCCAAGTACCAAGCTGAAAGCATTTAGAGTAGCGATTGTCAAACTTTTTCTGTTGAGGGGTATAAAGTGAATATTTTAGGCTTTGTCACAGGTACTCAACTCTGTCCTTGCAGCATGAAAATACCTATAGATAATACTGAAACAAATGGCATTGTTGTGTTCCAATAAAATGTGTTTGTTTTGCTTTGTTTTGTTTTTAATCAAAGCAGGCAGTGGGCTACATTTAGCTTGTGGGCTGTAGTTTGCAGAGCCCTGATTTTGAGTGTTGGGGCTGGAAATGTTGTGAGAAGTCATCTGCCATAGCGCAGGTGATTTCAAACCATGGCCCTTAAATCTCCAGGGTTTCCCCATGATGGATGGGCCTCTGCCCCATCTCTTATCTTCAAATGGACTAGTGTAGTCTTTTATCCATCTATATTGTGGGGTCTTGCATAAGATTTTACTGGAGCAAAGATTTCTTAACTAGTTTTAAAAGTTTCAACTCTCTCCCAATTCTCATCCCACTTTACAATTGAAGAATTGAGGTTGATGAAAGCTGTGCTTTCCCCCCATTAACTAACCCATTTAGTTGTCAGAGCTGGGACTTCTACTCTGCACCAGAGGCTCTCAGTCTCTAACGCTGCCTCAATGCCATCAACGTTCCCTTCTGAGGAATGACTTTTTCTGTTCTTTTGTTTTTTTGTAGCGGTCACTTACCAGCATCAGAAATTTGTGAACACATTTAGTTTCAAGAGATTAGATATAACATTTCTCTAGAATGGAGGAGAACCCCAACAATTCTAGGTACAGTGTCTTACAAAAGATTTTGAACTCCTACTCTGTGACCTTGTCCACGTGCAGGCCCATATGATCACATCCACACCTGGATGGTGGTAAAAAAGTCTGTAATGTCATTTTCTAGAGGCTGGCGATAGCCAGTGTTTATTTTATATCATTCACCTGCTTCATATAGATCCACCACCCAGCTATCATGTTTCCATACAGACTCTCTTTGCTTCAAGTTGCAAAATTGAATTTTAAACTAAATTAAAAAAAAATCTATGGTGCTTTTGGCCTTGATGGAAGAAACTGTTCTGTGTTTCCCAGTTGCACGGCAGGGAAAACCTGAGGGCCAGAGTGCAGAGAGTTGTCTAGTTTTACACGCCCAGATCTGCCCTGCTTGGGACCTGGATTCCCACATTGGTGGAGGTCTAACGGGGGGAAGACAATCCGTTACCTGCTCCATACACTGACTCTCACAGGACAAAGCTTCCAAGGAAGGAAAAAGCCCAAACTAATTTTCTTTTCTTTTCTTTTCTTTCCTTTTCCTTTTTCTCTTCTTTTCTCTTTTTGAATGAGTGTTTTCACTTTCTTTTTTTTAATTTAAAAAATTTTTTAGATGTTTAATTTTTTAAATTTAAATTCAATTAGCCAACATATAGTACATCATTAGCTTTTGAGGTAGTGTTCAATGATCTATTAGTTGCGTGTAACGTCCAGTGCTCATCACATCACATGCCTCCTTAATGCCCATCACCCAGTTACCCCATACCCCCACCCACCTCCCCTTCCACAACCCTCAGTTTGTTTCCCAGAGTCAAGAGTCTCTCATGGTTTGTCTCCCTCTCTGATTTCTTCCCATTCGGTTTTCCCTCCCTACAAATTTTCATTTTGTATCTCTTCTTTTGAATACAATTATAATGGAACCTTAAACAAAGGTCATTTCAGAAAAGAAATAGAAGGGTTTTACTCAGTTAAAGCAAATATTCCTCCTAAACTTTTAGGTTGTTATTTCTGTATATATGGTTTATTTTGGAGAGATGAGAGGAGATAAATAACTTCTATTCCAGATAACCAATGAATAAATCCCCTCGTATAAAGTGATCATTGATTTATAGATATAAATTTAGAATCTTTTCTACTGCTTTATTTGTTGGCACAGAGAATATGGTGTTTTAATTAACATCATCTGATTACTGTATTTTGTTGTTTTTGTTGTGAAGCATCACTTTGAGGACTATATGTGAGACAACATATAAAAGCCATCTTGATGGAATTCCACTGTGTGTGTGTGTATGTGTGTGTATTTTCTCAAGGAAGTAACATTTGTGAAACAATTAGGGTTTTTATTTTGCTGGATCATTTTATTAATTTATTTGTTTTAAGAAAACAGCATCATTTATGTGGGAGTAATGACAGCACTTGTGAGAGAAATTTTAAATGTTTTCCTGATAGCTTTTTTTATATGGCTTATTGTTATTTTTAAATTGACTTTTAGTTCTGGAAGAATTATAACAGCATTATAGAAAGTACTGAAAGCAGAGGGAAAATACCACCTATATGACTTAGAAAAGATAAACTTGGGTATTTTCAGTTTTCTCCTAATTCTAAATTTTATAGAGTTCTCTGTTTCAGAATTCCAGAGAACTTGGTGAACCTTGAGTATTCCTAGCCTCCTACCTGCCTTAAAGTCTGATGCATCTCAAGACTGGTGGATAAATAAGAATTTAGGTAGCTGAGAAGAGGGGAAAGGGCAATCTAAATCTGGAGGGTGGGGAAGCAAATGGACCAGCCTGGACAGAGGACAGAGCATGACAGATTTGGCAAACAGAAGTTTCATAGAGCTTCTCTATGAAAAGGACATAGGGTCCCTGGAGTGGAGTGGAGTGGAGTACCAGTAGTGAGGTTGGAAAGAGTTTTGAATCAGGTTATGAATGACCTTAAATGTTCTGCTGAGGAGTTGAAGTTTTTCCTGTTAGGCAGGTATGGAGTGAAGCTCCCATCAGAAGGACCTATTGGAGTCCCTACTTAAACTCCTCAAGTATATGGAACAAAGAAGTAGATCAGTGGTTATGACCAGTCAAGGAGAAGTATCATTGCAGCTATGGGGTAGTCATAAAAGAAGATGTCTCTTTCCTTCTCCTTCTTCTCCACTTCACCACCATTCACAAAGAAAGTGGGAATGTGAAAGAAACTTCCGGCACTGCCTACCTCCTTCCTTTTCAGGATCTTGAGCCTCCATTTTAGTGTGTAGTGAGGAGGAAAGGAAAAGAGGCTGGCTTGGGAGCAAATATGAAATTGTTGCTATGAAACAAACAGGACTGAGCCTAAAGGACCAACCTGAGACTCTTTTGATAGGTGACCAACAAGTTACACAATCAGACTTCTAGTCAGGGAGCAACAAGAATTCTATAGAGGATAGCTGGTGGCAATTCCTGGAAAAGATAAAATCAGTTCACATTTATACTCCCATGAATGGAGACCCCTTCCTAAATGTGTTGTAGTGCATACTAAGAAATTTAAGAAAAGCAAATGGAAAGGGATTTATAGAAATGGATAATTGTTGAGATTTCTGTATTCTCAGGAGATAACTGTTTCTAGGAGGTAAGTGAAGATTTTTAAAAATCAAGATAATATGGTTACTTATTATGCAGAAGATTCTTCTGCATTTTGCTCAATTTTATAGTGCAATAATATGATTTTGTTGTCTTAAGAACTTAATAACTAAAAAAGAACACTCTTTCCCCATTGAGTTGAAATGAATGTTTTTAGTCTTATTAATTTTTCCTATTATAACTACTAACAGACCACAGCTCCCTCCCCTGCCCTTACCCCTCAACCTGATGAACATTTCAAGTGCATTTCTCTGTGGAGAAAGTCCTTTAATGGTTGTAATCTATCAAGAGGTTCCTTTGAGATTATTACAAAGAAGTGTTGTTGATTAATCAAAAAATAGAAGAAAATAGGAGGGAACAAAGAAGACACTGTAAATGAAGCAGGTGCCTGGTGGGTTAAGGATTCAGTGGTCAGGGTTGACCAGTGCTAGGAGAGAGGCTTCAGTGGGGGGGACTCCGTCACTTGTTTGATACTGGATCCCTAGAGGCACAGTTGACTGAGGGGGTTGTCTATGGCTAATCTGCATTTTATTAACTTTAATTTTAAGGGAGAGCATGCATTGGAGAGGCAGAAAGAGCTAGAGATGGGAAAAGGGTGACTCAGTAAGTGATTTTGTTTTTTGAAGGATCGAGATTTATGTATTCAACACACACGTGCAGAGGACTAATTTTTTATTTAAATTTTTACAAAAAGGGAGATTTGTATCACCACCTTTCATGAAAAAAAAACCAGCATCAATCATTGTAAGTGGAAGGTTTACATTAATGTATGTTAAAATATAACATGTTATTAGAATGAAAATAGTCTAAGCTCTGCCTAAAATCATCTCTGGTCCCACCAGTGTGGTATAATCTCTGTGAGAGAACTCCTTTTATTAGCTGACATAATGCAGCTTTAAAAAAATATGGCATCAATCTCGATTCTATTGTCATCTAATTTGGAACAAAGGCATTGAGTCCAAAGTTAGATTCATCAATCATAACACAGGAAATGTTACTGACATCCATTATGAACTCCACAGTTGATTAGTTCCCTTGATTAAATAGTGGTGCAGCTGATAGGAAAACAGGAGAGGAGCCTGCACTCTTGCAGAGAGAATTCCCAGCTCTGAGTCCCTATGGAATTGAGAAAAGAGAAGTGGCAAATAGCAGGCAAAAGTAGGGCTGCTTCAACAGTAACTTGATACTCTCCAAAACCTCAATCCCATGAGTGGGCTCCAGAGATACTGCTCAGTTCCCTTTTTACATACCCAAGTGTGGCTTTCTCTCTCTCTTTTTTTTATTGGCAGGTGGAGTATGTATGTGGGGGTAAACTTAGCTGTGTAGCTAGAAAATCTTAGCTAGAAAAGTAAGAACCTAAGTTAAAAAAAATAATCATAGCATCTGAAGTGAATAATACCTGAATTCTGACATTAACCAAATGCCACCTTTTTGGACAGCAGCATAGAAATAATGTCAAAATGTTCTGCCATTTTTTTTTTTTTAAGTAGCAGTTTTCCTGAGAGATTGGAAGAACAGGAGGAGGCACACCGATGACATTTTGATTGCAGGCCCTGCTTGGAAAGGCATTGTGGAACTTTCTGCTTAACCAAGTTGAAAAAAAACCCTGCCACCTCAATCTGCATTCTTTTTAAAAATTTATTTTTATTTTTTATTTTTTTTTAAGTAAATGGCAAAACTTTGCAGGGGTTGTTCGCAGAAATTATAAAATGTTTCAGTGGCAGTTAATAAACTTACTTTGAGACAGCTAACTGGTTGTTAATAATACTGCTTCACGACTCAGCCTCATCTGTAAGGCACTGAACAAGAGGCTGCTGTGCCTTTCATTCCCCCTTCAACCTTCTCCTTGAATGCTTCTTGATCTCCACTGTGTGATTGCTCCACTGTGTGATTTCTTCTTAAACTCTCAGGACTTTTTTGGTACCTCTCCTATGTCCTATCCGTGTTAGCTTTGGTCTAAAATTATTTCTTAATAGTTTACAAAGTTCTTCGAGGTTAGCACTTTGTGTTTTGTAGGCTAATTGAACATTTGGTGAATGAAATAAATGGATGCTTGGGTAGAGGGATGGATCAATAATGGATGGATGGATGGATGGTTGGATGGATGGGAGGATGGATGAGTTAGTGGAAGAAATTGAAAAATAGTTGTGACTTCTATAATATTTGACAGACTGATAGAGACTTTGCCATCTTTCTATAGACCTTGAGAATGATTTAATGTGTAATGGTATTGTTTAAAAAATAAAATAAATATAATAATTTGTATTTTATTTATGTAAAATAAATTTAATTTTTATTTAACTTTTAATTTACTTTTGTAAAGATTTTTATTTATTTGAGGGAAAGAGAGAGAGAGCATGAGCAGGGGGAGTGGGAGAGGGAGAAGCAGACTCCCCACTGAGTGTGGAGTCCAAGGGTGGAGGGTCGATCCCAGGACCCCGAGATCATGACCTGAGCCGAAGTCAGCTGCCTAACCAACTGAGCCACCCAGGCACTCCTCAATTTAATTTTTTAAAATAAAAATTGTGTCTTTTGCTTTATTCTACATCTTTTTCCTATGATCTACCTTTGCTTTTCTTTCAGAATTCAGGTATGATATTTGCTACAGCTTCACATATGCACTGATTAGAAGAAAACTAGAGGGACAGTTTCATTTCAAACTTACGACTTTTTTTTTTTTTTATCACATCTTAAGATGTCACATAAAAATTTTACAGGACAGTATTGATAAATTGTAACAATATAATAGCCAAAAGCCTTTTTCATTTTTTTCCTCCTTTTTCCTTCTTTGTATTTCTGACTGTCCCTAATACTTAGGCTAGAGGGTTGAAAAATTAAATTTTCTCATTTTTTTCCTGTATCCTTTTTTAATAGAAAAAATGAGAGGGTAGTTAAAATTTACCCCTGAAGCTACAAAATAAAAATGATTTATCTTCCGAGCACCTGTATAAGTGTTCCTTGAAATTAAATGGACTGTCTTGAAAACAGGATACTAAACTTTATGCCAGTTTCCTATTCATATATAGATGTAATATCAATCGTGCCTCCTATTATTGCTTTTGTAAGTGTTTTGGTGCTCTAAAAAGCATGCTTCAAACATACTGTAATCTAATACAGTGTGTGTAAGAGAAAACAACAAGCAGTGGTTGATTTGGGTAGATATGGATGCTAAATTTTTTTCTTTGTATTTTCAGGCTTCCATTTGTATTAAAAGTATGATCTAAAATATATGAATATCTATTTTTGGTATGTACATCTGACCATACAGCACTGTATGAGTGTTTGTATATTTTAGAGGCAACAAATTAGAAAATGAGGTGGTATGAGAATGTATCTGAGGACCTTTAAAAAGATTTATTCACTGTCACTATCATAACTGTAACGAGCCTGTGAGCATATATGTAGTTCATGGCCAGAGTGGTATTAGGTATTGGTCAGAATAAGGATAGGCTATGCTACAATAACAAATAAACCTTGACATCTCAGTGATGTAACATTTCAAAGGTCCAATTATTTCATCATTTCTCACTCTGGTAGCTGCTTCCATCTTGTTAACTGTGATATCTAGAAATGTGGTTTACAGATCACCAGAGAGGGAAGAGGGAGTTGGAAAAGACACATCACCTCTTAGTTGCATTACTCCAGAAGGGATATATACCATTTCCACTTATAATTCATTGACAAGAGATAGTTACATGGTCAGAACCCTTAGTTCAAGAAGTCTGGGAAATGCAAGGAAACCCATGACATATTTGGTGAGGTTGTCTTTGCCACACCTTACATTCAGGGGAGCACAATCCAAGCAGGGATTCTGATTTCAACCTGCACCTTGTGTAGAACATGGAGGGCACCCTACTCCTGTGTCATTTCACAACTTCTGAGTCCAGCAACATTTGGGGACTACTAACTTATACCCAAGCAGAGTTCTCTTCCTCATTTTAGATATTCTGTCCCCACCACACACCACCCATGTAGAGCAGGGGTGGGAGGAGCTGTGGTATAGTGCATCATTAACTCTCAATCTTTTCTTCACAGGAATCAGTGTGTATGTGGGTGTTTTTTTATTGCTTTTGTTTTGTCCTTTTTTCCAAAGATTGAAAGAAGATCTGTGACAAGTATCCTTTGTACAGGGTGTAGAAAGGAAAAGAAGTAAGCCAGTATCTTCTTTTGCTGTCAGGGAGAAGGGAAAGACACTAACTCCAATATGTTAACAGTTACTCCATATCACTATCAACAAATTTATGCTCCTTCCACCCATCTACCCATCCACATACCCCATCAAACCACCCACTCATCCATCCATCCATCCATCCATCCATCCATCCATCCATCCATCATCCATCATCCATCCATATTTAGTGGTACCAGGCCCAGTACAGGGCCCTTGAAAGTCAAAGAAGAATCTCTTAGACCTGGTTAGCCTTTTCTGATGACCTTTCTCCTTGGATAGATAGATAGTTTTTTCCATCATATATATTTTTAAACATTTTCAGGTGTTAACAAGTGCTGGATTCGATGTATGTGAGGCACATGAGTGGATGCTTCTCTGCACCTGGCCCTGGGAGGCCAGTTTGGCTTGAACCTGAGTCTGTAGCTAAAAGAATCACTTCTTAGCTTTGTGCACAGCTCTCTCTACCCTAAGGTCTGTGCATCCGGGAAGTGAGTGATTCTGATTGTGGCCTCTAGATGACCATATCAACAGTCAGTGCCAAGGCTACTTTGGGGGCTTGCTTTGCTAGGAAAAAAAAAAAAAAAGATCCTATTTGATTCAAAATCATCTATAGCTCTGGATAGGGATTATTATCTCAAAACAGTGTGCTCCACTTCTGGTTTCTTCATGTGACTCTCTTACTTCAGGCTGCTTCCTAAATGTAGGTTTTCTTACAAGTAGCCTCTTGACCATCCTTCCTCTAGTCCGAACCAAGCTCCTACCTTCTCATGACTGGTTCTCTCCCCTTCATGTCTCCATCCTCTGTTTCCCCTCATGTTCCAGGCCTGCATTCTCAATTTCTACCTGGAAATCTCAACAGGATATCTTACACCCTTCAAGCTCAGCATGCTCCAAAAGAAATTAACCTCTCATAGTCAATGGTACTGTATGTTCTCACTCAAACCCCAAATCACAGAGTCAAGATCTAACTTTTCCCCTTCCCTCCTCTTCCCACTCACAGGCCAGTACCCCATCATTCTTTTCTCCATGATGCTTCTTCCAACTGTCATTTTTTACTTTCATTTTGAGACCTTCATTTTTTCTCCCCTGTATGCTTTGATTGTTTAACTCCTCTCTCTCTATTTTATTTTGGATTCCTCCTGTTATCTTCCTAGAGTCCAGCCAATGACATTTCTAAAACATAATACTTCTCTGATATAATATTTTTGAAGGTTCTTTTTACCCTCCAAATAACTGTTAGTTGCCAGTGTACGATCTAATGCCTAGTCATCTGTTTACAGCCTCATTTTCACTCTTAGAGGCTTCAGCCAAATTGCATTACTTTCCCATCTCAGTCATGGCTCATGTAGTTTCTTCCATATGGTGAGAATGTTATTCAAATCTCTATGTGGAGACATTCTAGCTACTCCTTTAGTACCAGCAATCTCTGCAGTAGGAATCAATCTCCTTTCCCCAAGTCAGAAGTCACAAGTATATTTCATCTCAGGAAGAAAATCTGGTTGATTAATAATAGTTGCCTGGAAGTTGTGTTGAGAAGGATTCTGAGGTTGTATCTAGGGGGAAAGATTGTCATGATCATTAGCAGTCTCTGTCTAGAGCAAGAGGAAGTGGAATTGAGATTGCCTTCTCTGATGTACCACTGTTGTTCTCTTACATACACAACATCACTAATGCTAACTGGTAAGTCCTTTAAGGACATAAATAATATCCTCCCGAATTATACACACAACAACCAGAGCTTACTTTCACAATGTCCTATGATCATTAGTCACTTCAAACATGTTTGTTAAATAAATCCCCTGATGTTGGAATATGCTGTTTAGTTACAGAAGATTGAAGAGCTGTGGTCAGGGCTGTGATTGCATAGATTGGGCAGCTGTGTTACATTAGATGTTTCAGTTTGTTAAGGAATCTGATTGTGCCAACATGAGAACTCCTTCTGCACAGTTAAATGAGAACACGCAATGCTGGATAAATGGACAATATCCAGTACTCCAGTATTGCCTGTAACAGATTTAAACTTTCAAGTGGCACTGATGAATTCTACTTTTAGGCTTACTTTCACAGAACAGCAAAGCATGTTGTCAGATTTTCAGTCCCTCAGCCAAAGTCAAAAGCCAAAGGCTGTCTTGAGACACATTCAAAAGGAGGCATTATTGACTTGGTGGTTCTTAAAATGCCCCAATCATTCAGACTATTAAATAATTGTACAAATGACTATAAAATTATAACTTCTCCTGTTTTTTCTTCTCTTAGACAACCATCTCAATTATGGTTAAGGCAAGGCAATTGCCTTTGGTTAAGGCAATTGTTGTCTAACAGCCACATGGCAGCTCTATTTAACAGTCATTCTTATGACATGATTTTGAGATACTACCTCATCTTGCTTTCCCTTCTCCAAATATCTTCCATTTATCTGGTGATATATGCAGAATTTGTGAATATTCTAGATGGGGTCTGACCAGCCATGATCAAGAACCCCTTCTCTGTGGTTCTATACTCTATATCTCTGTCATTACATCCAAAGGACACATTTAATATCTCAGTGGCCACATTACATTGTTGCCTCATGAAACTGATGGACATCTGAAATTCCTCATCAGAAAATATCGGGGTTATTTCACTTTGGGTTAGTTAAACCTCTTTGTGTTTGTTAGAAAATCTATTTTGAGCTGGCCTAGCCATAAAAGGGACATAATTGGGTACCATCCCCAAAATGTCCAGGGTGGTGAATGTTTGGTCCAGGGTATAAAGAGCTTCATCAGGGTTCCATTTCCTTCTCTTCATCCTTCCCCTCCACTTCCTCCATTTTAGCTGCATTCTCAGATAACCTCTCTTCTCATGGGAGTAAAATGACTGCAGGAGCTCCAGCCTAAATCAGTTTCAGTTCAACTTCAACAGAAAAAGGAGAAAGCATCTCTTTCTGGCAAGTCCCACACAATTCCTGGAGTTTACTCTGAGAGGACAAACTTTATCATGTGGTTCCCTCTGAACAAATCAATGTGTCTTAGAGTATTCAGTGAACTGATTGGCCTGGGTCCCATGACCTGGTATAGGTAGAGGTCTATATGGGGACTATATGTACTGCTTTGTCCTGCACTTTGCCACTCCAGTCAGAACCCTGAGATTTGCCCCCAAGAGCCTCCACATGACCCTGGATGGGCACTCTATGTACTGAGATAGGGGGCCATCACTAAAAGGGAGGGGAGGATGCTGGGCAGACCCAAAATAGCAAATGCTCTCTGCAATACTATTATACTTTAAACTCTCTAAAGGCAGAGATTATGGCTTGTTAATTTTTTAACACCCTCCTCTAGCCTTTAACAAATTACACATTAAATATTCAAAAAACTAGTTGTTGATTGAATGAGCCTGAACAAAGGGCTGCAAAATGAGTGAATTTGATATGGATGCTTAATATTAAGAATATCTTTGTCCCTCACTTATTGCGTTGTAAAATATAGACTAACTTGTGTTATTTGTGTTTATATAAAGGAAAATGAAAGTCTTAAAAAGCTTGATATGTCATTACAGGGATAGTTTTGCTCAGTAGTACCAGTGAGGAGAAATAATACAATTTAAGTACAGAGAAAAGGGGACATTTTCTTCTAGGACAAATGAAAACAGAGCTTGATTGACAGTCTAGTAACATTAATAATACCTTGAAGGTAGAGAGCTGCTCTTATTTTAAACATCCCAGAGCAATTCTACCAGAAAAATAAATACTCTGTTCCAAATTCAAACACTTTTAGTTGCCTTTGGTTAAGGCAATTGTTGTCTAACAGCCACATGGCAGCTCTATTTAACAAGCATGTTTCAATTTCTACATAAAATTGCAATCTTCCATAACACCAATACCATCGCCTCCTTCCACTGAGGGTAATTTATTTGACACGGTGTTGTTTCTAATGCTGTAGATGCCCCTATCCCCTTGCCTCTTTACCATTTCAGTGCACTCTGGTCTGACTTCCAATTGCTATCCCTGCATGCCTGGCAGGCTGGGAGGGCCAGATAATTAACACCGTAGGGAGCATCCCTCGCCCAGTGACTGATCGGAATTAGTGGATAGAGCCTTGGGAGGGCACTTCCTGGCCCCTTTGAGATGACTTGGAGACATGTTCTGAACTGTATCTCAAGGATCCATATCAGAACTAAGTGCCTGTTACCTAGACTTTTAAGTTGCCTGATTATACACCTTTTATTTATTATATACCTTCTCTGCTTTACTTCCTCCTCCTATTCTGATATTTCTCAAGATTACTTCTCAAATAAACTACTTACGTTGCAGTCTTGTCTCAGGGCAGCTTTTTGGGTAACCTAAACTATGACATTTGTTGTCAAGGAAGAAAAATTATTTTCACTGTTCAGAGGGGAGTAATTAAAGATCCTCATGTCATTAGGCAGATGTCAGAGTGAAGACTGGGGCCCTTGCTCTGTGTGGGTAGAATGTGGCTACTCTGAGAACATGCTGCCTTAATGTGGTTTACTGAGGGGTAATCTCAGGGAAAGAACTGCTTTTCTCTAAACCATGAGAACCTAGAGCAACTGCAACAGTCAACCCATGTCCTTGGATAGATATTCCTAGGGAGGAAGTCCAACCCCAAGAGGAGTGTGGTCCCAACATTTCAGAATCCATTGGAAAGTAGAATGGAATAAGATTTCGGAAGTGGTAGGATGGTCATGTGGAGGGCCTTGGATGCAAATCTGAGAGGTCTTATTGGAGTGGCCAAAGTGTGGGAAAAGACAGTGGACTGAGAAGACAGAGAAAGATTAGGGAGGGAAGATAAGGAAGGGTAGACAAACTTTTTCATCATTTGGTGAGTGCCAGTGAGCAGAGGATGTGGGTTGGCATAGTAATAATACCTAACTCTTGAGCTCTTACTGCATCATTTGTCAGGTACTGTTCTAAGGGCTATGCATTTTCACAACCCCATGATGTAGGTTCTTTTTATTATCCCCATTTAGTTACAAGGAGATTGAAGTGCAGGTAGGGTATTTAGCTTGCTCGAGAGCTCAGAGCTGTAAAGCATAGAGCTGGGATGTTAACCCAGGCACTCTAGCCTTGGAGACCTGGCTCTGACCCAGGGGTTAGCAAATTTTTCCTGTAAAGGGCCAGATAGTATTTTAGGCTTTATGGTCTATACAGTCTCTGTTGCAGCTACTTAACTGCCTTTGTAGCATGAAAGCAGCTATAGATAATACCTAAGCAAATGAGCAAGGCTGTGTTCCAATAAAACTTTATTTGTGAAAACACAGGTAGGCCAGAGTTGGCTGTAGTTTGCTGAGCCCTGATCTAACTCCACTGCTTAACATTTTAGTATAAAAGGTTGTTTTTGGCCAGGGGAGCCTGGTCATGTGCTTTTTTGGCATGGGTTTTGTGACAAGCCATGCCTCACATAAACGTCTTTGTGATGGAATATCATGGGGTGGGGGGAGAGGCTGGGAAGTTGAGGGGAGTGGGGGTATAGTGTAGGAGCTAGGTTGGAAGGAAGGGGCAGGGATAGAAACTGAATGTCTAAGCTCAGTAATTTCCTGGGAGATGGAGGTGGGAGAGAGAAGCACTAAATTCTGACCAATATTGTAGGGCAGCTATAAGTAGAAGGAACAAGTTTAAGAAATGCTATAAAACTCAACTTTATAGGATTCGGGCTTTATAGCATATGTTGTAGCAGCCACATTGAATAAATGTATGTTTTTCATTAGATTTTTATTACACATTTAAAGCACATTAAGGCACACACAGCTATCAAAGAAGAAAAAGTAGAGAAACTTTGGCTTCACAAGTAATCACATCAATTTTAAGGACGGCTGTATTTTATGAAGACAGAGAAAGATGCATGGCTGTTGTCCTTCCCAGTTTTATACTAACTCATTCTTCTTCAGGGAACAATATTAATAGATGTTTTGCTACATTTATCTCCTGTTGAGGGAGCATTTCCCTTTTTTTTAAAAAAAAAAATCATATCATGGATGTTTATTCACTCGCCTTTGAGTTGTAGGTAATTGGTTGGCATTCTCAGTCTGTAAAACAACCTGCTTTGTTGGGATTTGAAAAAAGAAATTGGAAACCGTTTCAACCAATTGTAACATGAAATTATTTCAGGCTCTGAGAAGCCATCTGATATCCAGTGGCATTTGATGATACTTTAATTCTTAGCCACTGGGGTTGGGCAGAGTTGGATAGTGAATCATAAGGGACAGCAGGACCACCATGTATTGTAAGGTTGTGTGTTACACAAATGCCCCTGGGGCTGAAATGAAGCCTGTGCTCTCTCTCCCAAGCTCTGTGCCCTGTGTCTTCCTGAAGGAAGTGGCATCTTTATCTTCACACCAATGTACTGTCCATTTGCAAAGCCACGGCCTTTGGGGCCACCTTTGCTCAGAAGGGGTGATTTATTCTAGTTTGTGTTCACCAGGGGTGGGAAAGTGGGGGAGCTTTGCAAATTCTGTGTCAACACATTTAGGATGGCATTGTTGGTAAGATGCACCACTATTTTATGTACAACTAAGAAAGATAAGATGCTGCCAATCAAATCTTGAAAGGCCATTGATTATAAGACATGTCAGCTTCAAGGATGTTAAAAAGTAAAAAAGATGCAATGCAGTAATTTGTTCAATGGGTGCACCTTTCTTTAGCACAAAGGTGCCAGTTGAACTGGCTGTCACCCTATAAGGCTGTGTTATGCATGTCCTGGGAAGGTTTCCACTACGTTTTGTCTATTTCCTGTGATAAACAGTATCACCAACCTCTATGCTTTCCTGGAGGATGTCAATTGGTCAGAGTTCTAATAGAAGTAGAGATGTAGAATGTTAGAGTGAGATTGTCCTTGGGGAGCATCTCAATTCTCAGTTGGGGACATTTTTTTTTTTTTTTTTTTTTGCCCTCCAGGAGACATTTGTTAATATCTGGAGACATTTTTGGTTGCCATAACTGGTGTGGGATGTTACTGATAGCTAATGAGTAGAGGCCAGAGATGCTGCTAAATATCCTAATGCATAAGACAAGGTCCCCATAGAGAGGAATTATCTGATCCCAAACGTCAGAGTGCCAAGATTGAGAATCCCTGATGTGGTGGGACCATGTATAGCATGAGAGCCTGGACATTGGAGTCAGGCAAACCTGGGTTCAAATCCAGTTTTATACATAAAAGACTGTGTGGCCTTTGGTAAGTTAATTAGTTTTGCTAAGCCTGTGTTTCCTTTTCTATAAAATGGAGATCATAGTCTGTACTTTAGAGGGCTGCCAAGAGTATTTTTTTAAAAAGATTTATTCATTTATTAGAGAGACACAGAGAGAGAGAGAGTGCAACACGGGATGGGTGAGGGGCAGAGGGAGAGAGACACTCAAGCAGACTCTGCACTGAGCATGAAGTGCAATGTGGGGCTCGATCGCACGATCCTGAGATTACAACCTGAAGGGCTGCCAAGTATTAAGTGAGATAATTAAGGCATAGGTTGTAAAGACAGTAGCAACACAATCTCAATCCAAGTGCAGCACTAGGTACCTTTGTCTATACAACAGACCTGCGGTGCATAGGCTCTGGGTGAATGGACGCCCTCTTCTGGCCCATGACTGGACAGAGCAACAGAGCATGCAGCAGTGTGGTAGTTGAGTGCAGGAGAAAGGTTTCTGGAGGTGCTTAGGAAAATGCTCCAGACCTCACAGTTGTGAGGAGTCTTGGAGCAGCCACCCTATCAAGCTCAGGGCCCAGGAGTACCTCCGTGTGAACTGCGGCCCTCACTTCACATTTTCTCAAATGCTGTTATATAGGAGGCCATACTGAATAGTGGTTAACAGATCACAGGCTGTGTTGTCACACTGCAATTTCAAATCCTGCCTTGGCCACTTACCATATCTGTGACCTGAGCAAGTTGCTTCAACTTTCAGGGCCTCTGTTTCCTCATCTGGAAATTAGGATCTGTCTCATAAGGATGTCAAATAGATGTCAAAGGATTAAATGAAATACTGTTCTGAGGTCCTGAGCACAGTACTCCATAGTGTTCACTCCTCCCATCATTTAACATTATTATCATTATTATTATTGAATTTATTCCCAGCAGAAATGGTAAAACAAGGAAGCACTCTAGACTCATTCAAACCAGGACTGGAATCCTTCCTATGTTGCTGTTCACCAGCTGTGTGATTGTAAGCCAGTGACTTTGTCACCTGAGCCCATTTTCTTACCTATGTAACAAGAAAAATGATACCTGCCCTACGGAGTCATTTGAGGATTAAGCCAGTTAACATTAAAAAATGCTTGGCATGTTTGACACTTACTAAGTCTTCATTACCTGTTTGTTCCCTTCCCTTCCTACCTCCCTCCGCCACTATCTCATTGTCCCCAGAGTTGAGTCCCCAACTCACCTGCTCAAGATCATGCAGTTAGAAAGGAATGGAGCCAGCCTCAAACTTGGATTTGGTTGGACCTATCACTCCTGCTCTTCCCATCCAATTATACCTTCCTATTGTATGAAGAATAGGTGGGTGGAGGAGGACAGATTCCACCGGGAAGATTGGTAATTTGTGGGAGGCTCCAGAAAGGGACACCTGAATTCTGAGATGCCTGGCTATGTCCCCTAGCTCCTCCCCATGAAAGTGGTAGATGCAATAACAGGACTATCCATACATTGCTCATCTACTATTTCATTTGCTTTTCCCAGTCACCCTGGGAAGGTGGTCCCAGCACATAGTATTGTGCCCATTTCCCAGAGGAGGAAATGGAGGCATCAAAAGGGCAAGTGACTTGCCCAGAGTGGAGTTAGATCTGGGTATGTCTGGTCCGGTGTACTTTCCACAGCATTTAGGCCACTCTCCTTACTTTCTTGTACTTGCCTTCTTTTAACTCTCACCCCCTGATCCCCCTCCCCTCACCCTCTATGCTTCCCCCCATGCTAGCCCCAGCTGTAGATGTATCACTTGGAAGATGATTGAATCTACCTAAGCCTTGGCATCACAGCAAATAGGATCAATTTATTACACTTACTCATTCCAAATTCTACATTGACAGCTGTAAATTGAACAGTAACAAAGTCCAAATAACCTGACAGTCAAGACAATTCAAGTGCTTGAAGTCAGACGTGCAAGGAGTAGACAATCTAAGAGCAAGAAATCTATAGCTTGATCCTCAGAAACTGCATTTGTTGTCTACTCTCCACTGTGACCTAAAGCCTTGTCAGGGTCCAGGACTGAATTGGCTGTGTGGGAGCTGAGGAATTCTGTGAGTAGGCAGACTTTGAGTTTCTACTGACCAGCTACACGTGACTTAAGCAAAAATAGTAATTTATTGGGTCACATAACTGGAAGGTCTAGAGGTACCACTGCATTCAGATATGGCTGGATCCAGGAGTTCAAATATGGTCATCAGGAAATGTCTGCACTCTTTGAGCTTTGTTTTTCTCTGTGTTCTCTTTTCAGTCAAGCCCTCCATAATGGTGACAAAGGTAATCATCAACAGCTCTAGGCTTATAAACTACCAGCATAGTAACTCTGTCAGGAAGAGTATCCTATTTCCAAAAAATCTAGTAAAGATTCTTAGTTTTCTCTTCTTGGCATAGGTTGGGTCACAAACCTGTCCAGAACCAGTGTAGGCTGGGGATGTGTGCTCTCATTGGCTACATCTGAATTATATGGTTGTCCTTGGAGATGAAGAGATGGGGCCTTATGACCAGAAAAAGGATGATAAACATCCCTCAAATAGCAGATGGCCGTTTTAATATTCCCAGCCTCAGTTTCCTTAACATTACTTTTATAGATTATAGCCTGATACATCCTGCTTGAAAATGTTTCTTATCTGGTCTTACCTAATTTCCTGAGGAAAAAATTGAGGAAACTAGATAAAAACTCTTTCTGCTTTATTGACATTATGTCCTCAATTTGCATGATATAACATCACTAGTTCCTTTTTGATCCAGAATTAAAGTTGAAGCTACTGTTTCCTGAACAAATGTCATGTGCTGAAAATTGGGTTTGATGCTCATAGTGAGGATTCGGTGTTTGCCTCCCCAGAGGCCAAACTCTTCTCTTCTAGAAATGGTCCCCAATGTTTGATTGGAGCAAAACTCCTCCCACACCCTCTGGATGGAATTCCACTTCAACTCCATGAATAGAGTATTGGATACAGATTTTCAACCAATCAGAGTATCACATTTCCTTATCCACAGAGATTGGGTCAGGATGATCATGTGATCTAAGCCAGGCCAATCAGAATGAATTAGGTAACTTTCTGTGAATCAATGGGACTATAGGTTCTATCTTTCCCATTGGATTTAGGGAAGGGGGTTGAGATGGAAGCTGCTGTCCTGGCATTTCTAGGGGAAAATGTGAAGTCTGGTATAAAGCCAGAGTAGCAGAAGGCAGATCCAAGAGGGAGAAAAATGGAGGCCTGATCACACTGATTGCAATCTGAATCTAGCATTATTTGAACCAGAGCTATCTGGCCTACCATTTATTTGAGCCAGGACATTCCATTCATTGAGGTGGGTCATCTCCTCCTCCTCCTCCTTTTAGATTTTATTTATTTGTCAGAGAGAGAGAGAGAGAGAGAGAGTACGTACAAGCAGGGGGAGCAGCAGGCTGAGGGAAAAGCAGGCTCCCCACTGAGCAAGGAGCCTGATGTGAGGCTCAATCCCAGGACCCTGGGAAGATACTTAACTGACTGAGCCACCCGGGCATCCCAAGGTGGGTCTTCTGTAATTTTTACTGCAGTGAAGTTTTGATGTGCCCGAGTCCAGCAGCTCTAGCAGGTGTCAAGATTTGAACCCAAGCTTGTTGAATGCTACTTTGAAATATGTCAAATTGTTTTGAAATCATTTAAAAAACTTTAACTCATTTCAAATCGTGAAACTGAGAAAATAGACAGCATTATATTCTCTCCTAAATTCGTGTTTAACCTGACTTTTCTTGTCCACATGCCCTATGCTGTAGCTTGACTTTTTTTTTTTTTTTTTTTTTTTTACATCTCCCGGCCCATTTTTCTCTTAGATATTTTTTGTTTTTGTTGTTTTCATTTTTTAGCCACTATAGTGAGGTATGGTTGATGTGCAGTAAGCTGTACATGTGTAAAAGAGTATGATTTTATACACCTAGGAAATTATCATCACCATCAAGATAAATATATACATCACCCTCAAGTTTCTTCATACTCCTTTGTGATCTTTCCCCCTGGCTTCTCCTGGACCCTGTCCTAAGCAAAGTGGTCTCCTGTTTGTCACTATCAACTAGTTTGTATTTCCTAGAATTTTATATAAACTGAATCATACAATATGTACTCTTTCTGGTGTGTATTCTTTTAAAATACTCCTTTTGGCTTATTTAAAATAATCAATGAGTTTTATCCACTATGTAGTGTATGTCAATAGCTCATTACTTTTTATTACGAAGGAGTATTCCATTGTGTAGATATACCACAATTTGTGTATCCATTCACATGGGTTGTTTCAATTTTTTTTTTTAAGGTTTTATTTACTTATTTGAGAGAGAAAGAGAGAGACAGCACTAGCAGGGTGAAGGGCAGAGAGAAAAGCAGACTCCCTGCTGAGCAGGGAGCCTGATGCCATGTGGGGCTCGATCCTGGGACTCTGGGATCACGACCTGAGCCGAAGGCAGACACTTAACTGACTGAGCCTCCCAGGGGCCCTGGGGTAGTTTCTGGTTTTTAATTATTACAAATAAAGTCATAATAAACATTCATGGACAAGTCTGTGTATAAGCATAAGCATATAAATTTTCATTTCATTTGGGCAAATAGAAGGAATAGAACAGCTGGATGATATGATAAATGTATGCTTAACTTTTAAGAGACTCAGTCTGTTATCCTAACTGGTTGTATCATTTTACATCTTAGCCAGCAGTATGAAAGCTTCATTTCTTCCACATTCTTGTCAGCACTCGATATGGCCAGTCTTTTAAGTTTTACCTATTATGCTAGGTATGTAGTGGTGTCTCATTATGATTTTAATTTGCATTTCCCTAATGACAGAGAATGTTGAGCATTTTTCATGTAGTTATTTTCCATTTGCATATTTCTTTGGTTTGAAAGTGTCTGTTAAATTCTTCGTTCATTTTTTTAATTGGCTTTTCATTTTTTTTTATTGAGTTTGGAGAATTATTTGTATATTCTGGAGACATGTTTTTAACGAGATACATAATATAACAAATATTTTCTCCCGGTCTGTGGTGTGTCTTTCATTCTCTTTTCATTCAAAGAACAGAAATTTAATTTTGATAAAGTTTGATTTATCTTTTTATTCTTTCATGGGACATGCTTTTGGTATCATCTAAAAAATACTTTGTTTAACCTAAAGTCACAAAGGCATTTTTTGTGTGTGTATCATATTCCAGAAGTTTTATAGTTTTAGAATTCACATTTAGGTCTAAGATCTATTTGGAGTTAGTTTTTGCATATCATGCAGGTTGCAAATGCAATTCAATGGATAAAGGATAGTCTTTTCAACAAATGGTGCTGGAACAATTAGATATTCATGCACAAACACCCCGCAAAACTTTGATCTTTACCTGTATTAGTTTCTTATATTTGCTGTATCAAATTACCGTAACTAGGTGGCTTGTAACAATATAAACTTCTCTCACAGTTATGGAGGCTAGAAGTCTGAAATCAAGGTTTTGTCAGGGGTGGTTCCTTCTGGAAGCTCTGAGTGGGAATTGATTTCATGCTGCTCTAGCTTCTAGTGGTTGCCAGTAATACGTGGTGTCTTTTGGCTTATGGATGCATCTGCTTTCATAATCAGATGGCATTCTCCCTTTATGTCTTTCTGCATTTTCACATGCCTTTCCTATAAGGATACCAGTCATTGGATTTAAGGTCCACACTAATTCAGGATGACCTCATCTTAACTAATGACCTCTGCAAGACCCCCTTCTCAAATAAAGTCACATCCATGATATAGGGGGAGGAGGATTAGGACTTTAACATATCTTTTTTAGAGATGCAATTCAATCTACTATAATAGATGCTGAGTTGAGTGTTTTGTAAATATAAATGTCAATTCTTGGTTGAGAGTGTTGTTCAAATCTGTATTCTGTTGCGGATTTTCTGTCAATTGTTCTATTGATTATTGAGAGAGGGATACTGAAATACCTGCCTTATTTGTGAATTTATCTATTCTTACAGTTTTATCAATTTCTGCTGTTTATATTTTGAAGCTAATATTTACAAATTATTAGATACATAAACATTCAGGATTGTTGTGTCCTCCTGTTGAATCACCCGTTTATCATGATAAAAATGACATGTCATCTCTGATAATTTTCTTTGTTCTGAAAGGTACTTTGTCTGGTATTCATATAGTCAATCCAGCTATATTAGTGTTAGCATGGTATATCTTTTTCCATACTTTTAATCTTTTTGTGTCTTTTTATTTAAACTGTGTTTCTTGTACGTAGCAAATGATTGTGTCTTGCATTTTTGTCTAGTCTGACAATCTCTGCTTTTTAACTGGGATATTTACACTTAATGTGATTAGGTTTAAATTATTACCTTGCTGTTAGTGTTCTGTTTATCCTGTTTTGTCTTTATTCTACTTTTCTTCTTCTTGTGGGTTAATTGAATATTTTTTTATATCCATTTTGTCTCCTTTGTTGGCTTCTTATAACTCTTTTTAATTTTTTCGTTATGTGTATTAGAGTTCATAGCATACATCTTGAACTTATCATGTTCTCCCTTCAAGTGATATTATTCCATTTCAAGTGTAGTAGAATCTTGTAGTAATGTACTTCCATTTCTCTCCACCTGACCTTTGTGCTATTATTGTCATATATTTTAATTTTACATATGTTATAAAAACCTCACACACTATTTTTGTTAAAATGATTACTTTCTTAAGAGATGTAAGTCATAAGAGAAAATCTTAAACAGTTTACTCATGTAGTTATTATTTCTGGTGTTTTTCCTTCTTTGTGCAGATTTGTATTTCTACCTGATACTATTTTTCTTCTGCCTGCAGGACTTTCTTTAACATTTCTTATAGTGCCTGTCTGCTGGTGATGAATTCTTTCTGTTTTAGTACATCTGAGCATATCTTTATTTCATTTTCTTTTTTGAAATATATTTTCACTTGGTGTACAATTAATTCTATGTTTATGGTTTTTTCTTTCTGTGCTTTAAAGATGTTCTCCTTTTTTCTTGCTTGCATTGTTTTCAAAAGAAAGCTGCTATCATCTTTTCCTTATCTTTGTTTTTCTGTCTTTGACAAGCTTTTTTTTTTTTTTTTTACTGATTTTGAGATTCTTTCCTTTTCTGTGATTTTAAGCAGTTTAATTATGATGTGCCTTGAATTTATCTTTATATATATATATATATATGAAAGATATTATTTACTTATTTGAGAGAGACAGCACGAGTGGGGGAAGGAGCAGAAGGAGAGAGAGGGAGAAGCAGACTCTCTGCTGAGCAGGGAAGCCCGACACAGGGCTTGATCCAAGGACGCTGGGATCTTGACCTGAGCTGAAGGCAGACGTTTAGCTTACCTGACTGAGCTACCCAGGTGCCCCTATCTTTTCTTTTGTGCTGCACTTTAGTGAATTTCTTGTGACAATAGGTTTATAATTTTAATAAAATCTGGAAAAAATTTTGGCCACTGTCTTTCAAATCATTGCTTATTTCTATGTTTTCAAGTTTACTGATTTTATTTTGTAAAGTCCAATCTTCTGTTAATCCTGGTGTATTTTGCATTTCCATATTTTAGTTTTTATGTAAATTCTATTATTGTAAATTCTGTAAATTCTATTATTGTCTTTTAAAAATATGTTTCTAATTAAATTCTGAACATATAGCATAGAGTTATAATTCTAATTAAATTTTGAACATATAGCATAGAGTTATGATAACTCTATATAGCATAGAGCTATCAGTTTATCTGATCATTCTAATATCTGTGTCATCTGGGTTGGTTTTGAGTGATCAATTTTATATATATATGTGTATATATATATATATATACACACACACATATATATATATACACTTTTTGCATATCTGATAATTTTTCATTGGATGCCAAACATTATGAATTTTATCTTATTTGTCCCTGGATATTTTTGTATTTTTGTAAATAATTTCAAGCTTTGTTCTGGTGTGTAGTTATGTTACTTAGAGTTTAATACTTTTTTTTTTTTTTAAAGATTTTATTTATTTATTTGACAGAGAGAGACAGAGTGAGAGAGGGAACACAAGCAGGGGGAGGGGAGAGGGAGAAGCAGGCTTCCTGCAGAGCAGGGAGCCCGATGTGGGGCTCGATCCCAGGACACTGGGATCATGACCTGAGCCGAAGGCAGACGCTTAACCACTGAGCCACCCAGGCGCCCCTAGAGTTTAATCCTTTTATGTCTTATGATTTTTTCATTCAGGACTCTCAAAGCAGTTTTCTGGGGCAATCCTAGGGTTCACCTCATCTCTCAAGTATCAGTGTCCTTCATTGCCTGTTGTTCAGTGTTTTGAAAGCCATCGTTTTATATTTTCTGTCCATTTTTCCCTTGTTTTAGGTGGGAGGGTAAATCTGATTACTTTTCCTCCAGTGTGGTTGGAAGCAGAATTATGGGCCAGCCTTCCAGATAGTCTTCATTATTATCACTCACTGTTAATGATTGTTATCCCCATTTTCAGATGGGGCAATAGAAGTTCAGAGACATTAAGTCATATAAAGGCAAAAGTAGTTTTAGATAATGAGTTTTTTTCCTTGGGTTGAATGTAAGTAATCAGGAAAGTGAATTTACAAAGAACACGTGTTGGTGGCCTGTTTCTTATCCTTCTGTCTTCAAAGATAAGTTAACTCCTGATGAAAGCATGGTGACTTGCACTTTCCTTATCCTTTTGGAGCATCAGCTTCTCTCCTTTATTGTTTTTTGAACCATTAAGTTCTACCTAAAATAGGTTTTACAAATTTTGACTTCTCTGGGAATAACCATCAACAAAATAAGTATTCATTCAATAACGAGGAATAAAAAAGGACTACTGTTCTGGAAGAAATTTCATGAAGAAATGAGTATCTCTTTTCAGTATCTTCTCTGAGGTGCTGCCAACAGCCAGTGGTAAGAGACGAGAGCAGTGAATGGTGACACATGCCCTCAGATACTCACTTCTGATTTTAAAGATCCATTATTTTATGATGTGATCCAGCGGGAGGTGCACTGGACTGGATGTACCAGGAATGTGAACTTAAGTTCTAGCGAAGTCACTAATTTGCAGAGTGATAAGTCTCTTGGCCTCCATGACGTTCCCTATAAAATGGAGACAAAAATATCCTAGCTCATCTATTCCTGTGGGTCACTGGGTAGGTCAAACACAATCATGGATGTTGCATTAGTAGGAAAAGTTTAAAAGCTGAATCAAAGAAGGTTATTACTTAAGAGTCTCTTCCTTTGGTAAGTTAATTATAAGTGCCCTTTCACCTTTAGAAAGGATGCTTTATATGAGGATGCTAGACTCAGGGGCTTTTTATCAGAGGGAAACCCTGGGGTTTAGGAGAAGACCCACAGGTATAGGAATTGGACCAAAATGGGGTCTGCACCTGATGCTTTTACTTATTTACATCCTCTTTTATTCCAAAGCTCATCCTAATTTGGGCTCAGGCTTCCTAGCAGGAACCATGAAGAAATCTTGAGCCCATCTCCTAGTCACGCTAAATTGCCACTTGTTCCCGCCAAATGCCCTTTGCATGCGTTGGCTCTGCTAATCTATCTGCCTGAAATATCTTGACTCAGCTCTATCTGTCCCTCAAGAACTAGCCCAATTATCTTCTGGGAAGGCTTTTTAATAGATTGAGAAGTTCCTTTATCTGTACCTCTCCTAAACTTTGTGCTATTGCTATAGAGCTTATGATATTGTGGAAAAATTATTCCTTAACATTTCTGGCTATTTTATTATATTTTAAGTCCTTCAAACCTGGGAACATATTTAATTCATCTCAGTGTCTCAAGCTCTCTTATGCTTAAAACATTTGAAACTGTTTCATAGTTTTTATTTTTAAAGGAAAATACCCTCATGGATAATTCATCATATTTCAGAGAATTTTAAGACAGCACAAAAGGGGATAAAATAAAAGTCCCCCTATTTCTCTAACCCAGTCTCCCACTCTAGGGGCAACCACCATTAACATCTGGGAAGAAATATCCCTCCAGACAGTCATATACATGAGTATGTCTTATGGACAAATACATTAAACTGCCTAGAAAAAATGTAAATGGGATTATGATTTACGTATTATTCCACATTTTACTTTCTTTGCTGAATATATTTGGTATTTTTTAATATTCCATTTTAAAATGCCTTATTTATTTGCTAGTTTTCCTATTGACAGACACATTTTCATGTTTTTATTATTAAGTACAAGGCAAAAAAAAAAGTATCTGTGAACATTTTTAATTTGCTTTGCCCCAAATTTGGAAATGTTGCTTTGTAAGTGACTTTGAAATGTCTGATTTATTCTTTGTCCTCACCAGGATAACGAAAACGTCAAATTTTAAACATGATCAGCTTGAAAACAGTTGGCATTTACAACTGTTTCCAAACAATTTTTCCTCCATTTTAAATCCAAACATCTTAAAGCACAGTTTAAAAGCATTTTAGATATTAAACTGGTTTATTTTGTAAGCTTGCTGATGAGTTGAAATTTTTTGAAAATGATTTAGAAACAATTTGATGTTCCAAAATATCTTCCTGATGTTTTGAAGCATTTGAAAATTCATTGAGCTTTTAAAAATATTTATAGAACATTTAAAATAAAATCATTAGAAATTGCAGAAAAAGCACAGAGTATTCATTATATAGCTGTGCTGTTGCAAATGTTTTTTCTTCTAAATTTTGCCTTCTAAGTTTAGAAACTATATTTAAAATATGTTAATTCTTTTTCATTAAAAGGATATGAACTATTCCTTATCATCATGCATTCTCTCTGCTTTTCTCCTCTCTGGGATGGAATTCCCTTTGCTTCATTCACTTAACAAATATTTACTGAATGCCTTCTGTTTGTTAGCCAGTGTTCCAGGTGCTCAGAACACAAAAGTAAATAAGAGACTAAAATGCCCACACTCATGGAGCTTGCATTCTAGTGGAGGAGATAAAAAATACACAAATTGATTAAGTAAAATATACAAGAGAGTGGTAATTTCTAAGCAAAAATATAAGGCAAGGAAGAAGCATAGCAAGTGTTGAGAGTATGGCTTGCCCTTTTAGACAGGGTGGCCAGGAAATGGCTTGCAGAACATAACTTTTGATAGAGTAGAAGGCCTGGAGGAAGTGAGGATGTGAGCCATGTGGATATTTGGGGAGAGAGCATCCCAGGTTGAGGAATAGTAAGTGCGAAGGTCCTGAGGTAGCAAAGTACCTGGAGAGTTTGAGGCACAGCAAGGAGCTCATGTGGTTGAGATAGAGTGAATGAGGAGGGGAGTAATGGGAGATGAGACCAGAGAGATAATGTGAGTAGAACAAATCATGTGAGACCTAATACATAAGGACTTAGGCTTGTTCTCTAAGATAAAGGTGAGGCTGTTGGAGGGATTGGACTTGACCTGAATTATCTGTCTTATATTTTGACAGGATCACTATGGCTGCTGTGTTGAGAGATGCAGGTGGCTGAGGGTAGAAGCATGGGGATCAGTTAAGAGGCAGGGTAGTAATTCATAGGAGAAATGATGGTTCTAGAGCAGAGATGGTGGGAAGGGGTTAAACTCTGGGTAAAATGAGAGGATAGTGGAGAGGATTTACTGGTAGATTTGTTAGAAGTTATCAGCAAAAGAGAGGAGTTAAAGGTTTTGGCCAGAGCCACCTAGTGGATGGATCTGCCATGTAGTGAATTGGAATGGAATGGGAGGACTGGAAGGAGAGTGGTTTGGAGGGGGATATCAGAAATTGGTTTGAGACATTCTATGTTTGAGATACCTTTAGACATCCAAGCTGAGATGTTAGGTGTGCTATTGGATATACAAGTCTGGAGTGCAGAGGCAAGTCCATGGCTGGAGACATAAATTAGGGAGCCATCAGCATAACCATTGAAAGCAATGATACTGGATGAGATTACCAGGTGGGCATGTCAATGCAAAAGAAAAGAGATCTAAGGACTGGACTCTGGGATTCTCCAACATTTTGAATTCAGGAAGATGAAGAGGATTCAGAAAGGGAGACCAAGAAGGTCTAGTTCCAGAAATGTAGGAGGAAAACCAGGTGAGGATGTTGTGCTCTGTCAATCAAGTGAGCCAAGTACTTCAAGGGGGCAGAAAAGAGAAAGAACAGAATTACCTGACTAACTTCTCATTAGGTATTTATTTGGGTCTTGGCTCTTCTAGAAAGACTTTTTTTCTACCTCCATTTCATTCCTTCCCCCCACCCTTCCCCCTCAAGGTCCAACTGGATACCCCTGCTCTGGGTTCCCAGTCTCTTCAGGGTAGAACTCCATTATTGCACACCCCACATTATAATACAAGGATCAGTTCACATGTTCGCCTCTCCCATCAGACTGGGAGCCTTCGGAGGGCAGGGCCTGTATCTTACTCGACTCCACAGCGTGCTACAGGGTATGTGGCCAACACATTTTTAATACAAATACATGATTTATTTTAATCCAGTTTTACTTTGCCGTTTTTGAAAATGATTTTGGAGCAGTTATATAGTAATTCAAATTTTAGAGATTTAGCAATTTTGGAGGGTAGAAAAGAAAGTTTCCCATTTGCTTCTTCAGGTGACTTTATCCTTATATTCATAAAGTTTTATAATAATTTCCAGACATCACAACACAGATGAAATCTCTCATTCCATGGTCAAATTATTATTTGAAATACTTATTCATATAACACTGGTGGTATTTGACCAACTTTGTCTTAAATTCTGGGTGAGAAATTAAGAAACTGGGCTATTCTCTTGCTCCACTAATACAAATTCCACACATCTTAGTTACCATTATTACCATTTTAACCACACTTTTGTTTGTTCAGTATTTAATATTTTGCAAGGTATTTCTACATATATCATTTACTTGAAACTCAAAAATGTCTCAGGGGGCAGGTTTGCAGATATCTTTATTGTTCCCACTTTGCAATGCCCCTTCATCCTTTGACCTCCTCACCCATTTATGAGCTTTGTAGGGGCAGAGACTACAGGCCTCATCCACTGCTGTATCCATAAGTGTTTAAAACAATGCCTGCTGTGAGGGAGGCAAGATGGCAGAAGAGTAGGGGACCTCGTTTCATTTGGTCCCTTGAATTCAGCTAGATATCTAGCAAATCATTCTGAACATCTAAGAATTCAACTGAGATGAAAGAAAAGAATTGCTGGAATTCTACAAATAGAAAAGTGACTACTTTTTGCAAGTTAGGAGTGTGGAAAAGTGAAATGGAGGGGATATATTGGAAGATAAACTGCAGGGGGAGAGAGCCTCCGTAAGCCAGCACTGGAAAGTGATACAGCCCCAGAATACAACATCGGAACTTTTAGAAATCTGTTCCAGTGAGAGATGCCCCTGCCTGAAAGGTGTTCAGGTGGCAAAGTGGGGCAGAATCCTAAGTGGGACAGTGTGGTTTCAGGATCCCCAGGGTCACAGAAAGAACAGGGGAGCCTGAGTGTGGCAGAGTTCTCAGGCATTGGAGTGGGGAAGTCGGCTGCAATCAGCAAGCCCAGGAGTGGGCTCTTAGCTTGGGGTTGCCATAAACCATGAACCTTGACATGATCAGGCAAACGATCTCTGGGCGGGGGGGGGGGGGGGGGGGGGGGGGTAGCTGCAAGTGGGCTCTCCTTCCCCTGGGAGGATGGGTGCGGGTGCACACTGCAGGAGTCTGCAGAGTTTGGTGCACACAAAAGTGAAGATTGCTTTTCCCTGAGGATTTACTGAAGAGTGGGGGCCATGATCTTTCAGCTCCAGGGCTGGAGATCAGGGTGCCACCGTTTTTATTTTCATCCTCTAAAGCGGCGTGGAAAGCCTTCAGGGAACAAAAGCCACATAGAGCAATCTGGAGCAGCTTACAGTGAGCCCAGCCCCCAGGCAGGGGATGGTGCAACTCCACGGGGGCAAAGACACCTGAGAATCAGCACAGCAGGCCCCTCCCCCAGAAGACCAGCTGGAACATCAGGCTAATACCAAGTTTATGGAGCACACAGAACTGCAAAACTCCAGCACTAGGGGAAAATAGTATATAGAATTCGAGGTTTTTTCCTCATGATTCTTTAATCTTTTAGTTTAAAATTTTCCTTTTCTTTTTTCTTTTTTTCAACCAGTTTCTTATTTTATCAACTCTTTATTTTTAAGTCTTTTTTAAATTTTCATTTTCACATTTACATTTTATAGATATATACTTCATTTTTGGCTTCCTTTCATTTATTCAATTTTATTTTTGTATATATATATATGTATGTTTTTATTTATTTACAATTGTGGGATCAAGTGTCTTCTAACAAACAGACCAAAATATACCCAGACCAAGTGTATCAACCTGTTCTGTCTACCTGTTTGATTATATTCTCTCTTTTTTCCCTTTTTTCTTTTTTTGTTTCTGATCTCTTCTGATTTGTCTAGTGTATATTTTGCTGGGATCGTGGTTGGTATTTTTATTTTTAATTTCATTTTTATTCTCTCATTTATCTATTCCTATCCGGACAAAATGACTAAAAGGAGGAATTCACCACAAAAGAAAGAACCAGAGGTAATACTCTGTGCCATAGATTTAATCAATATGAATATAAGTAAAATGTCAGACCTGGAATTCAGAATAATGATTATAAAGATACTACCTGGGCTTGAAAAAAGCATAAAAGACACTAGAGAATCCCTTCGTGCAGAAATAAAAGAACTAAAATCTAATCAGGTCGAAATTAAAAATTCTTTAACTAAGATGCAGTCTAAACAGCTAGGGTAAATGAGGCAGAAGAGAGAGTCAGTGACCTAGAAGACAAAATGTTGGAGAGTAAGGTAGCTGAGGAAAAGAGAAAAACAACTAAGGGATTCTGAGGGGAGGCTTTAAGAAATCAGCGATACCATAAAGTGAAATAGTATTAGATTCATTGGGGTCCCAGAAGAAGAGAAAAGAGAGAGGGGGACAGAAGGTATAATTGAGCAAATCGTAGTTGAGAACTTCCCTAATCTGTGGAAGAAAACAGGCATTCAAGTCCAGGAGGCACAGAGAACCCCCCCTCAAAATCAACAAAAATAGACCAACACACCAACATATAATAGTGAAGCTTGCAAATTTCAGAGACAAAGAGAAAATCCTGAAAACATCTCCAGACAAGAAGTCCTTACAAGGGTAGAAACATTAGACTGGCAGAAGATCTATCCACAGAGACCTGGCAGGCCAGAAAGGGCTGGCATGATATATTCAGGGTATTAAATGAGAAAAACATGCAGCCAACAATACTTTATCCAGCAAGACTGTCAGTCAGAATTGAAGGAGAGATAAAGAGCTTCCAGGACAATCAGAAACTTAAGGAATTTGTGATCACTAAACCAGCCCTGCAAGAAATATTAAAGGGGATCCTGTAAGCGAAGAGAGACCCCAAAAGTAACATAGACCAGAAAGGAAAGAGACAATCTACAGAAATGGTGACTTTACAAGTAATACAATGGCACTACATTCATATTTTCCAGTAGTTACTCTGAATGTAAATGGGCTAAATGATCTAATCAAAAGACACAGGGTATCAGATTGGATAAAAAAGCAAGACCCATCCATATGCTGTCTACAAGAGACTCATTTTAGATCCAAAGACACCTCCAGATTGAAAGTGCGGGAGTGGAGAACCATGTATCATGCTAATGGACATCAAAAGAAAGCTAGGGTAGCAATCCTTATATCAGACAAATTAGATTTTAAACCAAAGACTGTAGTAAGAGATGAAGAGGGACACTATATTATACTTAAAGGATCTATCCAACAAGATCTAGCAATTGTAGATATTTATGCTCCTAAACTGGGAGCAGCCAATTATATAAACCAATTAATAACAGAATTAAAGAAACACCTTGATAATAATACAGTAATAGTAGGGATTTCAACACCCCACTCACAGCGATGGACAGATCATCTAAGCAGATCAACAAGGAAACAAACACATTAAATGACATACTGGACCAGATGGACTTCACAGATATATTCGAAACATTCCATCCTAAAGCAACAGAATACACATTCTTCTCGAGTGCACATGGAACATTCACCAGAATAGATCACATACTAGGTCACAAATCAGGTCTGAACCGGTACCAAAAGATTAGGATCATTTCCTGTATATTTTCAGATCACAATGCTTTGAAACTGGAACTTAATCACAGGAGGACATTTGGAAGGAACTCAAATACTTGGAGGCTAAAGAGCACCCTACTAGAAAATAAATGGGTCAACCAGGAAATAAAGAAGAATTTTAAAAAATTCATGGAAACAAATGAAAATGAAACCACAACTGTTCAAAACCTTTGGGATGTAGCAAAGGCGATCCTAAGAGGGAAATACATATCAATACAGGCCTTTCTCAAGAAACTAGAAAAGTCTCAAATACATAAGCTAACCTTACACCTAAAGGAGCTGGAGAAAGAACAGCAAATAGAGCCTAAACCAAGCAGGAGACGAGAAATAATAATGATTAGAGCAGAAACCAATGAAATAGAAATCAAAAGAACATTAGAACAGATCAATGAAACTAGAAGCTTGTTCTTTGAAAGAATTAATAAGATAGATAACCCCCTAGCCAGACTTACCAGAAAGAAAAGAGAAAGGACCCACATTAATAAAATCATGAATGAAAGAGGAGAAATTTTGATTCCCACCAAGGAAATACAAACAATTTTAAGAACATATTATGAGCAACTATATGCCAACAGATTAAGTAATATGGAAGAAATGAATGCATTCCTAGGTAAGTATAAGTAACTAAAACTGAAACAGGAAGAAATAGAAAACCTAAACAGACCTATAACCAGCAAGGAAATTGAAGCAGTAATCAAAAATCTCCCAACAAACAATAGTTCAGGGCTGGATGGCTTCCCAGGGGAATTCTATCAAACATTTAAAGAAGAACTAATACCTATTCTTCTGAAGCTGTTTCAAAAAATAGAAATGGAAGGAAAACTTCCAAACTTGTTCTATGAGGCCAGCATTCCTTGATCCCAAAACCAGACAAAGACCCCACCAAAAAGGAAAATTACAGAACAATATCCCTGATGAACATGATACAAAAATACTAGCCAATGGGATCCAACAGTACATTAAAAGGATTATTCACCACAACCAAGTGGGATTTATTCCTGGGCTTCAAGGGTGGTTCAACATCTGTAAATCAATCAATGTGATACACTACATTAATAAGAAAAAAAGGATGAGAAACACATGATCCTCTCAATTGATGCAGAAAAAGCATTTGATAAAATACAGCATCCTTTCTTAATTAAAACTCTCCACAGTGTAGGGATAGAGGGAACATACCTCAATATCATAAAAGCCATATATGAAAAGCCCACAGCAAATATCATTCTCAATGGGAAAAACTGAGAGCATTTCCCCTAAGGTCAGGAACACGGCAGGGATATCCACTCTCACCACTGTTGTTCAACCTAGTACTAGAAATCCTAGCCTCAGCAATCACACAACAAAAAGAAATAGAAGGCATTCAAATTGGCCAAGAAGGATTCAAACTCTCTCTCTTCATAGATGACATGATACTTTATGTGGAAAACCTAAAAGACTCAATCCCAAGATTTCTAGAACTCATACAGCAATTCAATAACGTGGCAGGATATAAAATCAATGCACAGAAATCAGTTGCATTTCTGTACACTAACATGAGACAGAAGAAAGAGAAATTAAGGAATCGACCCATTTACAATTGCACCAAAAACCATAAGATACCTAGAAATAAACCTAGCCAAAGAGGTAAAGGATCTATACTCCAAAAACTGCAGAACATTTATGAAAGAAATTGAGGAAGACGCAAAGAAATGGAAAACATTCCATGGTCATGGGTTGGAAGAATAAATATTGTGAAAATGTCTGCTACCCAGAGCAATCTACACATTCAATGGAATCCCTATCAAAATACCATTGACATTTTTCAAAGAGCTGGAACAAATAATCCTAAAATTTGTATGGAACCAGAAAAGACCCCTAATAGCCAGAGGAATGTTGAAAAAGAAAACTGAAGCTGGGGCATCACAGTGCTGGACTTCAAGCTCTAATCATCAGACAATACGTACTGGCACAAAAACAGACATATAGATCAGTGGAACAGAATAGAGAACCCAGAAATGGACCCTCAATTCTATGGTCAACTGATCTTCGACAAAGCAGGAAAGAAGATCCAATGGAAAAAAGACAGTCTCTTCAACAAATGATGTTGGGAAAATTGGATAGCCACATGCAGAATAATGAGACTGGACCATTCTCTTACACCATACAAAAAGAAACTCAAAATGGATGAAAGACCTAAATGTGAGGTAGAAATCCATCAAAATCCTAGAGGAGAATACAGGCAGCAACCTCTTTGACCTCAGCTGCAGCAACTTCTTGCTAGACACGTCTCCAAAGGCAAGGGAAATGAGAGAAAACATGAACTATTGGGACTTCATCAAGGTAAAAAGCTTTTGCACAGCAAAGGAAACAGTCAACAAAACTAAAAGGCAACCTTGTAATGGGAGAAGATATTTGCAAATGACATACCAGATAAAGGGCTAGTATCCAAGATCTCTAAGGAACTTATCAAACTCAACACCCAAAAAGCAAATAATCCAGTCAAGAAATGGGCAGAAGACATGAATAGTAATTTCTCCAAAAAGACATACCAATGGCCAACAGACACATGAAAAAATGTTACGTAGTGTAGCGTGGTACTTGCTACAGTGAAGGACCTCTGCAAATATCTCCCTACTCTTCCCAGTGGTGGACGTTAGTAATTGATTGTCAAACTCTATATTGTTAATCCTGAATGTGATCTAAAATCTTGTTCTTGGAAGCTGCTAACAATTGGAGGTCACACATGAGATGAGAACTCATTGCCATTCCATATGTTGGGTTTGAGGAAATGGGTAACAGGGAGGCAATGAGAATGAAATGGAGCACAGCCATGAAAAATAGGAACCAGTCTCCCTTTCATGGTGGATCGGGCACTGGGCAAGAAGGTAGGAGGGCTGGGCTCAGTGCCTGTTCTGCTAGTGGAAATGTGATTTGGGGCGAGTCTCTTTAACTTCTGGATACTCTTCTTTTGGATAACTCTTAGGTGGACAGAGTATTTTTATAGCAGCAGTTTCTTCATATGTAGGAGGTTGAACTAGATTCCAGGGTTAATATTTTTCCTACCCACACTTGTGCTACTAAACTTTCTGTGCCAGGCATTCTGCTAAAGGACTTATGGGTTCTGGACTCTGTTATGGTGTGTGTGTGTGTGTGTGTGTGTGTGTGTGTCTGTGTGTGTGTGTGTGTGTGTGTGTGTGGTGGGGAGTTCTTCACACTACCAAGTAATTCTCCCACACCACCTGGGTGTCCTTACATTTTAGCTCACTTCTGACGCTATCTACCTGGGGATAGCAACAGATTCCATAGGTTAAGGGCTCAGTCCCACAAGACTGCACCCACTTAAGATGTCAATTACAAGTCCAGATTGTGACTTGTACTTCTGACTAATTGGCTATAAATCAGAGGCTCGCATGACCTCTTTCTTGGGTTCAGTTAATTTGGTGGAGCAGCTCACAGAACTCTGAGAAACCTGTTTACTCACTAGATTACCTATTACAAAGGATATTAAAGGAGATGAATCAACAGCCTGATGAAGAGATACATAGAGTGAGGTCCTGAAAAAAGGTCCTTGTGGAGTTTGGGGTCCGGCATGGTGGTACATGGAAGTGTTCTGGTTCACCAACATGGAAGCTCTCTGAACCCCTTCCTTTTGGGTTTTTATGGAGGCTTCATTACATAGGCATGATTGATTAAATCACTGGCCATTTGTGATTGATTCAACCTTTAGCCTCTCTACCCTCCAGAAATCAGGGGAGGACTGAAAGTGCCAACTTTCTATTCATGGTTGGTTCCCCTGGCAGGCAGCCCCATCCTTACATGCTTTCCAAAAATCACCTCATTGACACCCAATTGTGGCGGAAAGGGGCTTGTTATGAATAATAAGACACCCATTTCACCTTTATGGCTCTGAAGCAGTTTTAGGAAATGAGGACAAGAGACTAAATATTTTGACAAAAGATGTTCCCATTGCTTTTATTGCTCAGGAAATTCCAAGGGTTTTGGGAACTGTGAGCCAAGAACAAAAGTGAAGACCAAACTTATGTTTTTGTTATAAATCACAGCATCACAAGACCATATCTTCATCAAGAAACTTAATCTTCCCAGCAGCCTGATGTAGGAGGTAATATTAATATTCCCACTGGACAGATGGAGAAGCTGAGGCATAGAGAGGTAAAGTAATTTGCCCAAAGTCCCACAGCTAGTGAATATCTGAGTTTGAATTTTAACCCAGTCTTCCTGACCTCCAAATAATTCTGAAGTGGGCTCACTGAATCTGCACCTTACTGAGGCATGATGGTTTTCAAACTTTACTCTGGATGGAGCCAAGGATGCGGAGTACAAACCCTGCTTCACTGGCCTCTGGTGTATTTCTCCGAGCCCCCACTTTTTCTGACACATCTCTGAAACCCAGGGAATTCACAAAATAGCTTCAGAAACTCTGGGCTGGAAGACCACCCCCCACCTTGACTTTTCCACGTTCTCCTAACACAGTAGCATAAAATAAAAACATTAATTCCTCAGCTCTCAAGGGGACCATTTAAAAGATAGATAATGCTAATGTCAGGGCAGAAAAATCTTCCTTCTCCCCTTCTAGGTTGTTTGGCTGGTTTAATAATTAAATTGATATAAGATAGATTAACAGGAGAAAATAAACTTTATTTCATATATGCAGGAGTCCCATAAAAATGTGAGACCCAAAGGCAATCAGGCAACTCAGGAATAGGATTAGGGGCCTGGGCCTTCAAAGGGGAGAGGGGCAATTCACAGGAAGAGAAGAAAAGCAAATGTTTGGTAATCAGATGTTTGCCCTGCCGTGCAGGTAAGTCCTTCAGATAAAAAGTTATCTCTGGTAATAGCTCTCTTTCTGGGTCAGGCCTCATAACTAAATTGTTTTAGGCAGTTAAGGGAAAGGTTTTTTTGTTTTGTTTTGTTTTGTTTTGTTTTTTTTGAGCCTGCTGGGTCTTGATTGCCTTCAACTCAAAATAATCCACCTACCAAAGTGGCACATTTTGGGGTGGCATATTCTCCCCTTCACAAACTTGAATCCTGGCCTTACAAAACATAGCAATTAGAGCTACCATACGATCCAGCAATTGCACTCCTGGGTATTTACCCCCAAGATACAAAAGTAGGGACCCGAAAGGGTACATGCACCCTGATGTTTATAGCAGCAATGTCCACAATAGCCAAACTGTGGAAAGAGCCAAGATGTCCATCAACAGATGAATGGATAAAGAAGATGTGGTATATATATATACAATGGAATATTATGCAGCCATCAAAAGGAATGAGATCTTGCCATTTGCAACGACGTGGATGGAACTGGAGGGTATTATGCTGAGCGAAATAAGTCAAACAGAGAAAGACATGTATCATATGACCTCACTGATATGAGGAATTCTTAATCTCAGGAAACAAACTGAGGGTTGCTGGAGTGGGGGGTGGGGTGGGAGGGATGGGGTGACTGGGTGATGGACACTGGGGAGGGTATGTGTTCTGGTAAGCACTGTGAATTGTGCAAGACTGTTGAATCTCAGATCTGTACCTCTGAAACAAATAATGCAATACATGTTAAGAAAGAAAAAAAGAAGAAGAATGTAGCAGGAGGGGAAGAATGAAGGGGGGGAAATCGGAGGGGGAGAAGAACCATGAGAGACGATGGACTCTGAAAAACAAACTGAGGGTTCTAGAGGGGAGGGGGGTGGGAGGATGGGTTAGCCTGGTGATGGGTATTGAGGAGGGCACGTTCTGCATGGAGCACTGGGTGTTATGCACAAACAATGAATCATGGAACACTATATCTAAAACTAACGATGTAATGTATGGGGATTAACATAACAATAAAAAAATTAAAAAAAAAAGAAGAAAACAAAACAAAACAAAACAAAAAAAACATAGCAATTAGGAAGCAGTTCTTCAGGGCTATTTTTGGGGCTGCCAAGGATGTTGTTTGTTACATTATTCTATGTCTTCCCTCTGAGGGCCCAGGGGAGGCATCTTTCTCAGGCCTCTGTGTTAAGGGCTTTTCTTCAGCATTGTTGTGCTTTATCCTTACGGACGCTGTGAATCCTGTAACCCATTCTGGCTTCCTTGACATATTGACTTGGGGAAAACTCAGCCAAATTAGTGGCATAGTCCTAGGGAGTTTACTGACTTTATTCACAACTTTGAATCCCTTTCTTTCCCTTATTTTCTTTTTGTCTCATTTTTCTTCCTTTCAATTTATTTTTCTGTAGCATGCACATTTTTGGAAGCCATCTAAAATCCTGCTTGGAGTAGGGTGGGGTATAAGTGAAGAAAAATTATTTTCTTAAAAGGGAATTCCCTCCTAATGACCATATCAATACTGGGTGAATGAGTTTCCACTGTTTTTGAGTTCATCATAAAAATGGGCCCCAGTCTTGCTAGAGATGAAAAGGAAATAGGAACATATTCACTACTTCCAAGTTGTTATGTTGTAGACTGGCCAAAGTGGAAAGTAAAAGTCATTATTCAGGACGAAGGAATGAAGGTGAAGCAGGAGAACAAGGAAAGGGATCTCAAGAATAGAACTCCTATTAGCTGAATCCCTATTTTGTGTTAGAGACTGAGCTGGGTGCTTCATGTAAAATGTATCCTTTAATCCTCATTGCAAATTTGTGAGTTACTATCCCCATTTCACTGATAAGGAAACTGAAGTTCAGGTTTAATAAGAGCTATAAGGGCAACAAGAGCGTGGTGATTGAATGTTTCAGTGGGTTTCTTACATTCATTTCTTACATTTTTACACAGCTATCGGCATCATCCAGAGTTCAGACTAGAATCATCCCTCTCCATCATCTCTCTGGTAGGGACTGCAACTTCCCAACTGATCTTGTCACCTGCATTCTAGCGCCCCCTACAACTTATTCTTTGCACTGCAGACAGAGTGATAGCAAATTGCAAATTTGCTCATATTACCTGTCTGCTTAAAACCATTCAGTGGCTTCCTTTTGTCCTTAAGATAAAGACTAAACTCTATAATGTGTCCTTAGGCCTGCAGGGTCTAGCCTTTGCTGATTTCTCCAGCCTCATTTCTCACTACAGTCTTCTTTCCCTCTCATTTTCTACCACAGTGGTTAGTGTGCATCAGAATCATCTGGAGAGCTTTCAGAACACAGATGGCTGCACGACCCAGAGATTCTGAATCAGTAGGTCTGGGATGGGCCCTGATGAGTGTATTTCTGACACTTTTCCAGGGGATGCTGATGCTGCTGGTCTGAGGCCCACACTTTGAGTAGCACTGCCTACCATATTTTTGTCTAACACTGAGCCTTTGTATAGAGGTCAGTAACCTTTTTCTGTAAAGGATGGTAAATATTTGGGGCTTTGCAGTCCCTTGGGCCTCCATTGCATTTACTTATCTCTGCCTATTCAGCTCTCTCTCTTTGGTGTGAAAGCAGTCATAGACAATATGGAATGAGCATGGTTGTATTCCACTAAAGCTTTATTTACAAAAACAGATGATGAGTCGGGTTGTTTGTGTATCGCAAACCGCAAGCTGTAGTTTGATACAGCCAATGCTTCTTCTGACCAGAGAGCTTTCGGACAGGCTGTTGTGTTCCTTTGATTGGAATATCCTTCCTTTCCTTATTTGCCCAGTTAACTTGTTCTTAGCTTTCACATCTCACATCAATCATATCATCCTTTTGCCTTTCTTACTTTCTCTCATGCATTCATGGCATTATTCATCCATCCAACAATATTCACTGTGTGCCTTCTAAGTGCTAGGCATTGTTCTAGGTACCAAGGTTATGGAGAAAAGGCAGATAGATCCCTATTATCAGGGGACCTTTATTTTAGTGGGGAAGGTATGTAATAAAGAGGTAAACAAATAGAAAATTAAGTAAGATCTATTGGAAGACAATATGAAAATACAGGGTGATATGAACAATCATTTGGGAAGGGGTCCCTCTCCTTTGAAGTGATTGGCACAGTTCTAGTTTCACATTTGTTTGTGGGACTGTATGACTTGTATTGTGCTACTTGATCAGGTTGAAACTTTTATGACCTAGAGCCTTTCTGGCTCTGCTTACCATTGTTTACTTATTGTCTAGCACAGGGCCTAGCAGAGACAAGGGTTCAGAAAACACAAACTTGAGCTCTGGATTTAATGAGTCACACCTAGAACTATTTGATTCATTCTTTCATAAAACACCCATTCAACTGAGTCAGCACTCTGTCAGAGATACTGGGATGTAAGATTTGTTTGTTTGTTCATTGATTCATTGATTCAATATTTATTGAGCACATATTATGTGCCAGGCCCTGCTGTAGGTCAGGGGACAGAAGGATTAGGTAAAGCAGAAAGAATCCTGCCTTCATGGAGTTTACTGTTTGATTGGGGGCAGGGGTAGGGCAGAAATTAAATGCTCAAAACATATTGTATTTGACATAAATCATTGCAGAGGACAAAAATAAAGTAGAAAATGGGAGGTAGAGAGTGCTGGGTGGGGAGGCAGGCAATTGCAATTTTAAATAGATTGGATAGCAAGGGTCTTGTCGATAAGGTGACTTTCAAGCAGAGATCTGAATGTAGGCAGAGGAGTGAGTCACTGAGCCAAGCTAACATCTGAGCATCTCAAACAGAGAGCAAGCAAGGTCACAGGCACTAAGCTGTTTGGCACATTTCTGGTCAATGAGGAAGTCAGTGCGGCTGGAGTGATCAGTAGACTCCATCTGTTGTGGGAATCAACTCTATATCAGATGTTATATCTAAAATGAGGTGCAGATAGTGTGGATTCAGGAAATTCTCTGGGTAATGAACCTCTATACAACTGGTGACTAGCTTCTCAGAAGAAAAAAATCTCTTCAGTCATGACAATGAAGGAAAAGTTGAGATTTTATAAACTTTTCCAAGGTAAGACACTCTCTTCTTGTACCAGCTACCTCTGAAATAAAATCACCGAAGTATATTAGTTCAGCGGCATGAGGTTAGGGAGTTTTGAGGTCCAGGTTTACCAGGAGATATTGCAGAATGATCCCTAATTTTGAGTGCTTTATCTGGAGGAGTTACTGGGTAGACTTTAAGGAGATCATGCCTTTTACTTGACATGGTATAGCATGGACTGTCAGTTAGTTTCCCGTATCCATTTTCACTTCTCCTACAGGAATAGAACTCCCAAATTTACTTGAGGATATGGCCATGCACAGTAAAAGCATTTGCTAGTCCTTTCTTACAGCTAGATGTGGCCACGTGGTAAGATCTAGCCAATGGATATGATATATGGTATGCACAATGTAATCAAGTATCTTGAAGGGGGAGAGTAGTTCTTTGTTTGCCTTTTCTCCTACCTCCTGGTAGAATAGAGTTAAAATGACCAGGACTTGAGCAGCCATGTTGGACCTGAAGAGACCACATTCAAGCAACAGTGAAAGGGAGGTCTGGAAGGTGGCAGAGTTCCTTAGGATTTGTAAGCTGTCAAGTTGACCCTGGACTGTTCATAAATTTTATGGGAGATAATAAACCTTCTCAGTTTTAAGCCTTTCTTAATTTGGGTTTTAGGTCACATGCAGCAAAACATACTTATAACTAACACACCTGGATTTTATGGAGCCACAGAGGTATGAGAAAATAGAAAAAATATAGGTGTTTATTTTTTGGGCCCTTAAATTAGATATAGTCAGTATGAGAACTGTGTATGTGTTTCAAAATGAAATTTCTTTTATTATTTGTTTTTATTACAAAAACAATCCATGCTCATTTAAAAAAGAACAGACAGGCAAACAAAAAAGAAAATTAAAATAAGCCCATCATCATTCCACCCACCTAGAAACAATCAGTTAATCCATGGTGTATTAACTTTTATATATATTTTTAAAAGGGGATAATATCTTACAAATAGTTTTGTGACTTGCTTTTTTTGGCTTAATGTATTGTGAACATTATTCTGTATCAAAGAATGTATTTTGCATTCAAGTTTTTAATGGCTTTCTGATATAGCATTGTGTGGACATGTCATACTTTATTTGACCACATTCCTATAACTGTCTATTTAGGTGGTTAATAATGTTGTAACGAATATCCTTGTTGCTAAATCTTGGCACAGACTTTGAATCATTTCCTGAAGATGTATCCCCTGAGTAAACAGTGTCATGAGCACATGAGAGCTGGGCCAGTTTCCAGTGAAGAAGACCAAAGGGGCAGATGGGGGGCCTGAGGTCAGTGCTGCCTCACACAGACTAATGCTTTTGCAGAGCAGTTCTAGTGGGATGGGGTTCAAGGCGATGGGTGATGCTGACCGGTCTGGGTTGTGGACCAGCAGTGGAGACGTGTCAAGTTGATAACCCTATATTGAGCCTTAGGGACTGAGCTTTGGAGTGTGGGAGACAGGTAGTTTCTTGAAAGCAGTGATTCTCAGACTGCCCCCTGGACACCAGCAGCATTAGCATCACCTGGGAACCTATTAGAAATGCAAATTCTTAAGGCTCACCCCAGAACTTGTTAGGCCCTGTAATCTATGTTTTATCAAGCCTTCCTGGTGATTCACATGTCACTGAAGTTTAAGAACCACTACCCTAAGGAAAATAAGGATGCTGGTACCAAATAGAGAAAGACTCCCATATAGGCAAAAACTTACAAGAAGTTAAAATTTTCCTTCCACTAAAATTCTATAATGCTCTATTTATGGTTTATTTAATTTATACTCCTATATTCTTTCTCTCACAGACTACACAGTTCTTGAGGATAGAGAGGGCTGCTATTTGACTGTGTATCCTCTTAGCACAGGGTGGTAGGTGTGCTTGACATCTTCTGTGTGCCCCTTCCCATCCTTTTCTGCTCTCTCTCCCCAAAGGTTGACCTCTGTGCATTATGTCAGTGGGCTCTGGTGTCCTTTTTATCCCATTTAGGTTGGGCCAATGGACAGGTCTAGCCACCCCCCAAAATGGAGGGAGAGGGAAGAGTGAGATAAGGATTTCTATTCTTTCCCTGTGAGTGCTCTTCATACCAGGTATGCATCCCCCATCCCTCCTAAAGGCCCTTGTTTCTCTAAAGGTAGCTTCCACTATTGGACTCTCTCTTTCCAGGGTTTGGTAGCCATTCCTTACCTTGGTCCCTCTGGTCTAGGGGCCACATGGCTTCACTGCTACAAGCCCCAGGTACCCCCCCCCTTGTGATTACTATATGCCCATGCCTTTATACTTTGCCTCTTTGTAAATAAAGCATCTAGGGTTATTTGAGTGTGCATCTATTTTCAGCTGGGACTTGATTGATAGAATCTACACCTAATAAATATTTGTTAATGAAATTGGAACATTTTCAAAAATATTTTTTTTCTGTCAAAAACAAGGTATACATATACACTCTATCATATAAAATCCTTCAGTAAAGTTCTTTTAAGATGGAAAACTTAAACCTTCATTTAGCCTTGCTAAGAAAAATAAGTCCTAAAATATTTATGAGGAATTTGGACAAATACTCTATTATTCATATTCTTGGTTTAAATCATTGCAAAGGGTAAGGTGGGATCTTCTCTAAGTCCCATTTATAGTGATAACTTGAGCCCTTGGCCTATACAAAATCCCAAGGGATATGCGTATTTGTGAAGATGGGCAATGCCTTAATTTATTTTCAAAGTTAATTTTTCAAAATTATAATGACATAAATTAAAGGCACTTTGAGTTATATTGTAAGCCAAATAAATTAGTTTTGGTCTTGACGTGTGTAAATTATACCTTGGTATTTCAGAAGAGAAATGTTCCCCATGGCCATTGATGGGCCCTCACCCTGCGGTTTATAAATCAAAGGTACAATTTGAGAATAAAACACTTTTTATGAAATAGAATGTCAAGAGCTCCTTGTTAAATTTGCTGTAGCAATTAAGTTCTCAGGTGAGAAAATGCCTCTTTTTCAATGTTTTATTAACTCTGTCATTCAGTACTCCATTTATAGGAGCAACTCTTCATATTAAGTACACATTAGGATGGCTTTTCACCTCCATTTAAATGAAAAGTTTGAGAGGAGGAATTGGTTCCTATCCATGTGCTCGAATAGCAATGGAAACTGGATCTTTGCCAGTTTGTAGAGAAGAACGAGGAGGGGAGAAGAATGGTACTTGGTCAGCCTGGCCCAGGCTGGCTGGTGTTGAGGTGGAGACATCCCCAGGGACTACCTGCCATCTGCGGTGGCTCTCTCCATGTGCCACTGGTGTTGTCTCCTAAATCATGGCGCTGGCCCTTGCCTCTGGCCAAGCCTGGGATTCTCATTGATCACAACTTTTAGGTAAAAGTGTGATGGTCAGTTTTGTGTGTGCACGTTGGGTTTTAAATCAGGAAGAAGGTTGTAGGAAAGAGAGAAAGAGGAAGAAGGTAACAGAGACACACAGCTATACATATGACTGTCTTTGGCTTCTGCAATTATTCCAAGGAAAATAATCACATTGAGGAGATTATTTCCTTCTGCAATAAGGATCACTGGGTTTAGAATCAGTCAGCCCCATATTTAAATTTGGCCTTTGCTGATGACCTGTTGTGGACTCCAGGTAATCTTTGCTAAACCTTAGTTGCTTCACTTACTGACTAATGATAACTTCTATTCATAGGGCAAGTATGAGGTTAAATGAGTAAATTTCACAGAAGCAAAATTGCTTTAGAAGCTATAAAGCATGTCAGTGCCCTCCAAGAACACACCTGTAGTTGTACAGGTTGGATCCATTACTCACTGCAGTGAGGGAGAATGATCGCACAGGGAGATATGAGGCATCTTAGAGGGTCTTAGGAAAGACTTTGATGAGGTTTGGCCTGGAGTCAGGTGGTTTGGGGAGGGTTTAAAGTAGAGGGGCTTTGCTGTGGACTGGATGCTGTCAGGATGCAGCTGTAATTCTGATTTAGATAACTCAATTCATTTTATCTAGGGAGAGGGAAGATGAAATGGAGGCTGATGCTGTAATTAGTCAGGAGCTGTTCGGTGATTTTTGTGGTGTCTTGGACAATGTTCGTGTTTGTCTCTATTCAGACAGGATTATGGACTGGCCTTGTTTGTCTTGACCCATGATGCTCATAGCATGGCCCCATCTGATGTTGATGTTCTGTCACATTGTCTGTGTTCAGAGGAGAACGTCAGGGGCTAGCTGGATGGCAGGGGCTACTTTTATCTTTTTCAAGCATTATTGAAACGTGGAATGTTTTACATTTGTAGTTGTATAGGTACAGAGTTAATGCTTCTTCACATGTGTGTGCATTTGTATGGTGTCTGTGGGTGTGTGCATGTGTGTTCAAGCCACAGCAGTAAGCTTGGCCACCATTCTCTGGTAAAAGCATACCTTTTACTAGAGACATAAACATAGTATAGTAGCCTTGCTAGACATTCCAGTGTCCTCACTGAATATTTCTCCTTCCAGAGGAAACTGCCCCACCCGCAAACCCTGCTGAGAAGTGAGACTGTTTTGTCTCACTGAGGTGGCACTTTCCCCTCACTGATCACAGCTGAATGCATCAGGGCTGGGGCCCGACCACAAGTGGCCTGTCCGTAGGCTGAACAGTGAGTGACCCATGGCCATGGCTTGGCCAGACGTGTTTGCTTGGACCAGTCAGATAGTTCTTCCAGAAACTGGAAAACTAAGAGACAGACCCACCTAATGGAGGGTGCAAAAGGCTGTAGAATACCATGAGGAAGAAAATGTACAAACTGACATTATTAGGGTCATAAAAAAAAAAAAAAAAAGAAAGAAACAGATTAGAGGTGGAGATCCCAGATGGAGAGAAAAAAGAGGACAACAGAGTTGAAGCCCAGATTGAAGAAGAGACTCCCTGAGAGGATGGCTGGCTTCAGAGCTTCCTTAGGGCTGGACCACTTCCCAGTTCTAGCCATGACCTTACTATGCAAAAGTTCCTTCCTCATGCACCAGTTCCAATGGACCTCTGTTTTTTGCCACAGAATGATTTAAGTAACTATCTGCAATGTTAGAGATTTAAAGATGTGTAGACATCATCTAGCCTTTGCTTTCCAGTTGAGGAGACTTATTCTGAGGAAAAGGAAATTACCTGCTTAAGCTGACAAAATAAGCTGGAGGTGGGATGTGGATAGAACTACATGTCCATCTTTAGGATGTACATATGTGAACACATGCTGTGCTTCTTATTAAGGATGATGATCACATTTAGGGGAAGTCTGCTTTCCAAAAAAGTCCTTCATGGAGATGGAGTGGATGACTACCTCCATGGTATTAGAGGAGCACTATAAAGTTCTCTTACTCCTTCCCTGCTCTCCCCACCCCCTGTGGATGCTGGTACATCACTTCTCAGATGGTGGCAAAGGTTGAGTGTGTGTGTGTGTGTGTGTGTTGAATCCTTACCCACAGTGCTTGGTGCATAGTAAAAGCTAAATGGATAATATTTCTAAAAATACATAAAGCTGCTGTTCTAATTCATTTAAGCATGGCTTCAGAACTTATGAGAGTCAAAGATGATGCTCTTAATAGTAATGTTAGCTAGGCTTTTTACATTTAGCTTAAAACAAAAACTGGAAGATAGAATCAGTAGTATGTCGTTGATATCACCTGTGCTGATACAAATGGAAAATATCTTAAATTAGTCTAGCACATACTTGGATCTAGCTACCTATTGTAGCTCCTTTAACAAACACAAACATTGTAACATTATCCCCATTTTATAGATGGGGAACCCAAGGCTCAGAGCAGCTGAGGGGCATATAGGGATGTTCTCTCTGTAGGGAATAATGTGAGAATCCAGGGCACTTGGAGGTGGGGAAGAGAGTGTGCCAAGTTGGGGTGAGCTTTCCTAACTTCACTCTTTTGTCTAGGACCAGCGCTCCATCCCAGGAACTTGCAAATAAAGGGCACTCTCTCCATCTAGCTGTGAGAGTAATTCTTCTCTGTCCAGGCTTAATGTCACCGACATGATTAGCGCCTGTATCAGGGAAATCGCCTCCCTGGTGTACATCCACCTTTCTCATTCATCTCTGTCTCTGCGGGTGATGAGAATGGCAGCTGGAGGTTAGAGAACATTTGTGGCATAATGAAAGTAGCCAGTATGGGTCCAGTGGAGCCTCCAGATCAGCAGAAGTGGGAAAGAAGTGGCTGTGTGACTTTCTGCGGTGCAATATATGTTTACTTGAAAAGTTCTTTTAAAAACTTGGAAAATGTGAAGCTCCATTCCTTTCAAGAGAATGGGTTGAAAAGCTGTAGTTTTAGGTATATGAGGTCCTAATGCTGCTTATGAGCAAGGCATTGCTAACTTGGAAGGCAAAGTACTTGCTGGATTTTGGTTAGGAGTTTATCCAGGCTGATTGCCACACATTTATTTAGAGGGTATTATCTTTTAATGAAGCAGCTCTTTAAGAAGCTATGTGGACTGAATACTTAAATTTTCCAAGCTTTCTGACAGTTTTAAAAATAATTCTAGGCATATTTTTAAAGCTGTCAGGCTTAAGATATTTATTTTGATTTTAGTATTTTTATTCACATGTTAAATTCACTTAAGAGAAATCATTACTAGTTTGAATTTGTACACATTACCCCTCTTATATTTATATCTATATATAATTTTATATAATTAAGAACTTAATTATAAAATAAATTTTTGATTGCTATTTCATGTGTTAAATGCCCAATTTCTATTATATACTCATTGATTTTTTTAAAACAAAGTTTCATCTAAAATAGAATATTATATTTATGGATAGTACTCATTACGTATAGCTATGGCATTTATACAGAGTATATCTACCTAGATATCATAAAGTCAGTCTGGATATTAAAAGCTTGTATTCTTAAAACATTTCTGAAAATTTTTATACTAGAAAATGTTATTTGAAAAATTAGAACTAGGGGCGCCTGGGTGGCTCAGTCGTTAAGCATCTGCCTTCAGCTCAGGTCGTGATCCCAGGGTCCTGGGATCCAGCCTCGTGTCTGGCTCCCTGCTCAATGGGGAACCTGCTTCTCTGCCTTTGCTCCTCCCCGCTCCCCGCTTGTGCTCTCTCTCTCTCAAATAAATAAATAAAATCTTTAAAAAAAAGAAAAGAAAAGAAAAATTACAACTAATTTTGCCCAGTGGAGTTAATTTCCCTATGTTTTTATTGATAGTTGTCCACAAACAAAGCAGTTCACTGGTATGTGTCAGTGTGTGTATATGTGTGTGTGTACACTTTAAAGATCTATTTATTTATTTTAGAGAGAGAGAGAGAGAGCGCGCAAGAGGAGGGGCAGAGGGAGAGGGAGAGAATCTCAAGCTGATTCCCCACTGAACTCAGAGCCTGATGTGGGGCTTGATCCCAGGACCCTGTGATCATGACCTGAGATGAAATCAAGAGTTGGATGCTCAACTGACTGAGCCACCCAAGCACCCCTACTTTAAAAAGTGTATTACATTTTTGGTAAAGGTAGACAGACACCAACTTGAGCATTTTTGGACTGACTTTAATATAATATCAGAATTTATCTGATAGTACAGATATCCATTTACCTGAATAATTTGACCCTTCTCTTCTGGTTTGTAATCATTAATTTTTGTTTCATGAAATTAAGCAGGAGAATTAAATGACATCTCTGTTACAAATAGTATAGATTCATTTTAATAGGTTGCTTGATCCTCTCTTTTAGGAGAGTCTCTTTATCTTGCCAGCATGACCTTCTTTTCAGCTTGCTGTTATCTGAAAAATAGCCTTTGTTATTCTTTGGAACTTTTCCACTCTTTGTGGCCTCCGATGTTTTTATCATTGTTCAGACACTTAGCTTTGCTCACATAAAAGTATTTTTTTTTTACAAGTTTCAATGTACTTGCCAAAATACAATAGCGATTGTTAGCTAATCATTATTGTATGGGAGCAGACAAAAGCTCTTTAAAATGAGCGTAGGTTTGTTCTCCAGCAACAATAATTAGGAAACTCAGTTTTATCTATCATTCCATGGCAGTGACAGAGGCTGGAGCTTGACTTGAACCTCTGATAAGGGATGAAAAAAAAGGAAATGAACATCAGTGAGGACTATGTGAATGGGTTGGAATGAGTGTGAAATTTAGTAGTACTAGATGCGTTGCCATACCTGTGTCATGGAGAGTTCCAGTCTCCCTCTCATTATTCCTATGCCCAGCATGGCTAACTATGGCCAGGTTACATAGAACTGCCCGTGTGTGTTGTAGACGTTTATTGTTTTGTGGCCACACAGAATCTTCTGAAAAGTCCTTTCCAATATGAATCCTTCCTACCCTGGGTAGGAGCTGAATACTCATTTTCCCACACTCCCTCGCTGCTGGGTGCAGGCATATGACTTAGGCTCAGCCAATAAGATGCAAACACATGATAGGTTTGAGTCAGGTGGCAGGAGGAGGAAGCAGATGGGGCATGGAGTCCTTTTTCTGGGGAGCATCATGGTGGAGGCATCTGGTTTTGGGGATAGTGGTAGGTGTGGGAATCCTGATGTTCTGGGCCTGTCAGTAGACCAATCTTAGTATCTTTGTCCTGGAGGCAGTGGGACCTTCACTGGGGCAGTTATGAAGTGGGGTTCAGAGTTACTTCTTGCTGCAAACCTCGCTGCTACCTCTTGAATATAATTTTAAGATCTCATTAATTTTGAAAAATTCATTTATTTGTTTATTTTATTTTTAAGTTGTACAGTGTGATTTCATTTTTAAGGTGTATAATGTGATGATTTCATGTATGTATACATTATGAAGTGATTACCACCTCACATAGTTACTTCTTTGGTGTGTGGTGAGAACACTTAACATCTACTTTCTTAGCAAATTTCAAGTCTACAGTACATTAATCACCATGCTGTACATTAGATCCCCAGAACTTATTTGTCTTACAACTGGAAATTTGTACCCTTAGACCAACATCTCCCTAGTTCCTCTACTCCTAAGCCCCTTGCAACTCCTGTTCTACTCTCTGGTTATATGAGTTTAACTTTTTCAGATTCACATCTAAGTGAGATTGTAAAGTATTTGTCTTTCTGTGACTGACTTATTTCACTTAGCATAATGTCTTTCAGGTTCATCCATGTTGTCACAAACAGCAGGATTTCCTTCTTTTTTATGTCTCTTTTATGGGAAAACACATAAAGGAACCAGTATGAGAAGAATCTAAACAGTTACCATAGAGTTTTACCAAACAGTTAACTTGGACATATGTCTAATTAATTATAACATTGTAACACAGCCTTCTTACTTGGGACAGGCACAGTGTTTTAGCCAAGGGTTATAAGGGGAGCAGAGTAGCATCTCTGACTCTAGGCTTTTTGGGGTCATTCTTTTCTTAGGTTCTTCTATCGGTTTGCCAAGTTTTCATTTGCTGCAGGCCATCTATGTCTAGAAATAGGCTAATTATAGGAAGATAGTCTTGGGGGTTATGTCTCTCTGTAGTTTCAGTTAATTTTCTGAAGTATAAGACTTTCTGCCCCTGATATCATCAGTGTTGCTGTGGTTGTGGTGTTTTCTTGTTCTACCTTTGGATCTTGCTCCAACTTTGCTACTTTGAGTTCACCATTTGAGAAGGATGTCTGCTCTGGGGTGTCAGAAAAACCACGGTGCATCACCAGTCCTTTGTACCATACTGCTTGGTTGTGCTGGTTCCTAATACCTTGTGTTGTTTTCTGCGGTGTGCCATCCTAATCTGAGCTGCTCTTGGAGTCTCATCCTAGGCTTTCTTTTTTTTAGTTATCTGCCTTTTCTGGAATGTAAGCTCCTTGAAGGCAGGAATCCTGCTTTGGTCCCTTCTTAGTTCTTAAGCTTGAGAGCAGTACTGGATACATACCCAGTAGTACTTAAGAAGGCATCAGAGGCCCTGTTGCCCTGAGGGGCCCCAAGAAATATTGGGGCTGGACACACCAGAGATACTGATATTGCCTCACTATCTCTCCGGTCTTGCTTGTTCTCTTGGCCACAATGACCAATAACCAGACCTATTCATTTGGTCTCTAAGTGAGACTTAGCTTTATCTTCTGAGTGTCATGTCTGTGATGTCTTATAAGTAGCCTTCATGACGCCTTCATGACTCCTTTTGTTAAGGCTTATTAGGGTATTTAGGAAGCTCATTTGGACTTTTAGGGCACATGCTTGTTTGGACCCCTAAGGAACAACAGATTCTTTTTGCTATTATTTTTTTCCTCTTCTTTTTTTTTCAAAATAGGTCCCATTTTTCCCACAGCTACTGGACAGTGGAAAAAATAGTTGCTCTTAATAAAGTCACAATGTACATTTTAAACTGCTGTGGTCCTAGAAAACAAGATAAATAAAAAGAAGGTTTTGGAGTCCTTTGAAATGTATCCATGCTGAGTGGATTACATCTGTAGAAAATGCAAATGATTAAGTGAAAAGTAAAATACTTATTGCACCATTCAATTCTATAATTACAAGTATCTGAATATTCAGGAATACTTCCAAACCATGGTATATTAAAATGTGAGAGTCAGAAAGAACCTTAAAACTTATTTTATACCATATAACAGACAAATGACATATATCCAGAATATATAGCAAACTCATATAACTTGATAATAAAAAGCAAAGTAACTCCACGAAGACAAGCTAAATATCTGAATAGACATTTTTAAAAATAGGCTATAGCGATGGGCAATAAGAATATGAAAGGATGGTCAGAATGATTATTAGGGAAATGCAAATCAAAACCACAGAGTGGTAACACTACACACCCATTAAAATGGCTAAGATGAAAAAGACTGACCATACTAAGTGTTCATAAAGGTGTGAGGAACCAGAATTCTCCTACCCTGCTGGTGGGAATACAAAATGGTACAACCACATCAAGAGATGTTTGACCGTGCTTTTTTAAAGAGTAAAACATATGCTTACTACATGACCCAGCCATTCCACTCTTAGGTACTTACCCAAGAAAGACCAACACATATGTCCATACAAAGACCTAGCCCCACATTTCCATGCCAACTTTATTTCTAATTCCCTGGATGGAAATGACCCAGGTATCCATTAACAGGTGATGGCATACCAAAGGAAAACTGCTCAGCAATAAAAAGGAATCAACTACAGTTGCATATGACAACATGGATGAATCTCAAAATCATTTGCCGAGTGAAAGAGACCAAAGCAAAAACAGAATATGTAATATATGACTTCATTTATATAAAATTCTAAAAATGCAAGCAAGCCAATCTATAATGACAGAAGGCAGAGCGGTGGTTGCCTGGGGACAGGGATGGAGAGAGGAATGAATTACAGAGGGCACAGCAAACTTTTACAGATGTATATATTTTGTCCAAATTACATGTAGCACGTTTCTCCTTACACTCTGGATGAGTAGATATTTGAAAATATACTTTCTTTTTCATATTTTCTGTCTATATTATTTCTACAAAAGAGAGTTGCTTGGGTGCTTGTCTTTTCTACATGGTTTGTGAGTTATTTTTGCCATTCATCATAAACTAGTATTTCACAATTAATAAGAATCTTTTATACTTTTTCTTCACTCGACAGACTATATGCTCATTCACTCTGGGCATACCTTTTTTTTTTTTCTTTTTAAATAACCCAGAAATTCAATAAAAGTGATGCAGTGAAGAAAAACAGCTTTGTCTGCCTGAGAGGAGTCACCCAATAAAATTATAGCTTTAATTTTCAGTCTGACCTTTCTTGTAATTTGTTTGAAGTTTCGGGATTTCAAAAGAAATAGACTGTTCACGAAGGAACACACCATCCCCTTTCCCATGGGAGATTATGAAAACTAAAGCCTTGGGTCTAATAATCTAATAGACAGCCACATTGCTGTTTGCTGTCCATTTCTGTGCCTATAAAGAATGGAAACAGGTTATATCCAATTTTGGTCATCATCATTTCCAAAGTAACCTCTTGGTCTCCCCCTGAATTTGAAGGAATCATGGCATGGTTTAGTGTTTCTCAAACTTTAATACACATACAAATCACCTGGGGAATCTTAAAAGGCAGGTTTTCATGTGGTAGATCTGGGGCAGAGCCTGAGGTTCTGCATTTCTAACAAGCCTGTGGGTGATGCCCAAGCTGCTGGTCCATGGAACACACTTGGCACAAGGGCACAGATAACACCAAAATGGTACACAACCCTCCTATTATTTGTTTGCTTTTAAAACAAATTCCTCTTTGCCTAGAGATAGCCACATACCTTAGAGAAGATCAAAACACTGACCGTTTTTTTGGTCTTTGTCATGAAATAGTCATCATGAACCATGTCGTGTGAAGCTCTTTGTGAAGTTGAGACCAGACAGGAAGCAGTTAAAAGACTGAAGAGAATAAAGGGAGAGGGACTGCTAGTGTGTTTCCAAGCTGTACTGTATATGGGATACTAGGACTGTGTTCAAGTGGATGTCAGGTCAGTATGGGGGAGTAGATTGCATCCTTAGCCTCAGTTTTTCAACCATCTATATATTCATGCCTTTTTCCCTGTAGATTTCCAGTGGAGGAATGACAGTCCTGCTTCTTGATTCTGGGCTTGGCTTTAGCCAAAGGGGTGTTAGTGGATATGACACAAACTTTGGGTAGGTCATAGAGATACTTAGGAAGCAGAATTAATAACTCTTGACATTGACTGGGATGTGATGGGTAAGGAAGTAGGAATATCGAATTTGAAGTTTCTAGTTTGTAACAACTGGTGGTGCTATTTATGGAGACAGAGGACTTTGGAGAATTGGATCACAAGTTTAGTTTTAGATATGTGATTTTGAGGTACTTGTGATATATAGGGAAATGTTAAGTAGACAATTGAGCATATTTTTTTTAGCTCAGAGGAGAGGCATGAGCTGGACACATAAATTTTAAAGTCATTAGTACTGAGATGGTAATAGAAACTAGGAGACAAAGTATGAAGCCAGGAGGAAAGGTTGTAGAGACATCCTTGGGGAATATCAATATTTAAAGGGGAATTAGCAAAGGATACCAAGAAGGTAAGAGGAGAACTACACAAATGCAGTGCCATGGAAGACAAGGCTAGGGCAGAGTGGTCAGCTCTATTGAATGCAGCTAAAAAGATCAGGAAACTGAGGAATGACACGGATCTATTGCATTTAGCATTTAAGCAACATGGAAGTTTTTAATAAATTTGGCAATAGTCAACTGGCAAGACAGGGGCAGAAGCCAGGGTTTACTGGGCTAATGAGGGAATAGAAGGTTAAGAGAATAAAGGTGGGAAAGGCTGATGCAGAAAGTAATATATTCTCCAAGCATCCACAATTTCTGTTTTGTGCAGAAGCAAGCCTGATGTGTGTGGCAGCAGGGAAAAAACTACATGGGCTGAAAAAATGTTCATGGATAGTTCAGAAAGTAGATATTACATTTACCAGTGCAACGGGGAGTTAGGTTGCATTGGTCCAGATGTCAAAAATTCATGACTTGGATAAAGGCTTTGCTCAAAATTACCTATAGCTTTATTATAAAAGAAGGATAAGTAATATTTGTCCATGTATAAATAAGGTTAATGGGGATGGTTGCCATATGCAGAAGGAAACAGTTTTTGGTACATCTTTTCGTAAAACCATTGATCTGATGATGACCTATCTTTCCCATTTCTGTTGGATATGAAATTCCATGCAGGAAGAATCCCAACTGTCATCTCATAATTGTATCTCTGGCACCTAGAACAGCATCTGGTACCAGGAAAGGGTTCATTTACTGTTTGTTGAATAAATGAATGCTAGTTCTTTCTTTATTATTCTAGGAGTTGCTATGTACTCAGAAGGAATACAACCATACGTTGGCAAGAGTACTCAATGCTCCTGACTCTTCTGAAGGTTGAGTAACTCAGTCTTGACATTTTACCAATAAGCCCAAGTCAGGGAGGATGTAGTATTCTGGAAAAGTCGCCATTGAAATGAGCTCAGCATGACTTAGACGGGGCCAGATGGAATTCTGCTTTCCGGAAACCTTGGGTAAATAGCAAGTGAATGGAGTACTGCAAAATGTAATTGTTTGCATTTGCTAGCAAACCTTTGCTATTACCCACCCATCAAAGGGAGCGTGCTCAGAATGTGAGTGCACAGACCTGAATGGTACCTGAGGAGCCCCGGGAGTTTACAAACCTCTCTCATGATTCCTCCTCAATGCCAGCAAGGATATGAGAAACACTGGGTTTGGCTGTAACAAGTGCTCTGACTTTTTACTTAATCAGAATTTGCATTGTTTTCTCATTACAGTATTAAAATGTGAATTTTGCCTCCATGTGCTGTGGAAATAACGAAGCCCCATAACAGTTGGTTTTATCCGTAGCACCTTCCGTCTTAGAATCTCCAAGGATCTCATAAGCTGATAATGTTCTTTCCAAATGAGCTATTTTGTAATCACACTCCACATGATTGTTTAAAATGATTATTATTGTTTCACCTTAATATAAAAAGATTTATTTGCCAATAGAAAACTGAGTTTACTCAGGAATGCTTGTGTTAACTGCCTCTTGGCTCATCAAGGTCTGTGGGAATCTGGAGACTGAAATGCAAATGTTAGTTTCTGGTTCTGTACATTTCAATAAAATTAGGAGCTAAATTTACATATTCAAAGACAAATTTTGCTATTCTACCTTAGTGCTCAGGGTGGGGTATGACCTGGGCAAAAGGAAGGAAAGATGAAGTGGATGGAGAGTGCTCATTTTGGGAAGATGTGGGATGGGGGCATAGAGTGAGAACTACAGATGCATTTCTCCCTTCCCCTGTCCTAGGTTTAGGATTAGGTTGGGATTTCCAACCATGTGAAGCTTTATTTTGTCAAGCATTGCTGAATTTCCAACACTCTATTGGATATCTACTGGCTTCTGTTTTGTTTTGTTCTGATTAAGCAGGTGTCATCTTGCTCAAGAGATCATACCAATGACTGATTTTAGTGCCTCTCTTCATTGCCTCAATCACTGCCTACTACTCGTTGATACTTCCCTGACAGTATCCAGACTGCTTTTAGGTGAAAAAAAATTTTTTTATTTGAGTATAGTTGATACACTATGTTACATTGGTTTCAGGTGTACAACATAGTTATTCGCCAGCTCTATATGTTATGCTATGATCATCAAAGTGTAGCTACCATCTGTCACCATACAATGCAATTACAATACCACTGACTATATTCCCTATGCTGTGCCTTTCATCACCGAGACTTATTCATTCCATAACTGGAATCTTGTATCTTCTACTTGCTTTGAGCCATCTTGAGCATCCCCCCACCCCCCCTCTTCTGGCAACCATCAGTTTGTTCTTTGTATTTATAGGTCTGAATCTACTTTTTTTAAAAGTAGGTGAAAGAAAAAGTAGGTGAAAAATTTTATGATGTGATACTTGGAGGTTTCTATTTTATGATCCTTCTGCTTACTTTATACCAAGACTCTACATTTTGTAGGTCAAAATTTTTTACTAACCATATATGGTTATTTGCCTATTCTGAAATCACTTCTCCTTTATCACTGAGATGACTAACTCTCCATGTCAGGGTTGGCAAACTTTTTCTATAAAGGAAAGAGTAAATATTTTAGGCTTTGTGGTCCATGAAGTCTCCCTTTCAAGTACTTAGCTATACCATTGTTGTGCAAATACCACCATATGCAATATGTAAGTGAATGGGTGTGGCTATGTTCCAGTAAAACTTTATTTACAAAAACTGGATTTGGTGGTGGGCTGGATTTGGCCTGTGGGTTATAGTCTACAAGGAGCCTGTTTTAAATCATAGTTCCCATGGTTTCTCCATTTTTATGACATTGGAACAGGCATACACTGGGCTCCAGTATCCACTCAGAATTATAATGACTCCCAACTTTGTTATTCTCTCCCTTTCCACATATTCAGTAGGGGATCTTGGATTTTTATTTCTTTTTTCTTTTTTCTTTCTTTTTTTTTTTTTTTTTTTAGGGTAATAGCATCATCTCAGTAGCCTCATAATCCGGTTCTTTCTAATCTCATTTTCTGCTCTTCTCTCCCTTCATTACTCTGCTTCATCTCCCCTGACCTCCTTGCCGTTCCCTGAAAATACCAGATATGCTCCCACTTGGAACCTTGGCACTCACTCTTCCCTCTGCCTGGAATGCTTCTCCCCCAGAGAGGCCCAGATCTCACTCTGTTTTCTTCACATCCCTAACTCAAAGGTCACCTTCTCAGTGAGACCTATCGTCCTGGTCATTGTCTAGTTAGAAACACAGGAACAACTAGGTTTTTCAAACAGAGAATGTAATAGAGGAGATTGGTTGCAAATCAAAAGCCTGGAGATGCAGAAGGGATAGGTGGGCCTACACAGAGATTTGCGACAGTAGGGGGGCTGGAGGAGAAAAGGGGAATGGTGTAACCCAGAGCCTGTTCCTGCTCGGCCACAGAATTGGATGCTGCTGGGTCCACACTGCCACTGCCTTGCAGCAAGACCAGAGTCTTCACTCCCATTGGTGCTTGGGAGCTAGAAGAGACCCAGTCCTGGCGTTACCACTGCCAGAGCCAGAGCCATTAACTGCTCTACGGCTACTGCTCTTGGTATCACTCTGTCTGATCAGGCACTCAAATGCCCTCCCACCCCCAACTCCACCTTGGCAGCTACAGTTGCTTAAAGCACCACTAGAAGCAGAAAGAACATTGCTTCTCCCTTCCCTTCTGCCTTCCAGGCTCCCATCAGTGCCTCCCATTGGCAGAGGGAGCATTGGCCGAACCTAGCTAGTGCCAGCTGCAAGGGGATCTTGGAAATGTAGTTTGCAAGCTTCCAGCCCCCTGCTTTTCAGAGCTGATCCTGGAAGGACTAGAATAGAGCAGAGAGACCGTGGGTCAATAATCAGCATGCTCTAGCTACTCTGTCTAAGGGGCAGCTCTCAACAATTCATCCCTTTTCCCTGATTTATTTTTCTCCATAGCTTATGTATTCACTTCTTTTTCACCTATCTCCCTTCCTAGAATGTAAACTCAATGACAGTAGGGATTTAGTTCATACCTGTAACCCTAGTTCCTGGTGGAATATAGGGAACATCAAGTAAATATTTGTAGAATGGTTTAATGAATCCCTTAACAACACCAAGGACTGTTCCTGAAACGTACTGTGCTTCAGAGCCAGGTTTGACAACTTCAAAGTATCATAGAAAATAAAGGATTAGGAGAAAGTGCCTCTCTTTCTCTTTCTCTCTCTCTCTTTCTTTTTCTCTTCTCTCATATATGCATATTATATTTACCTTTTTCCCCTCTGGAAAGCATATACTTTGAAACACTGACCATTTTTATTGGCATTGTAAACCTCTTCAGAGAAGGGTCCCTACATCCAAATCTGTGCCTTAAGGTATTTGGCAAATGTTACAGTGTCTTCAGAGAGAGTTTTATGTTTGCTAGGCTGCTGTAACAAAGTACCACAGATTGGGTGGCTTAAACAACAGAAAGTAATTTTCTCACAGTTCTGAAAGCTAGAAATCTGAGATCAAAGTGTTGGAAGGGTCGGTTCCTTCTGAGGGCCTTGAGAGCAGTGTGTGTTTCAGGCCTCTCTCTCTGGTTTGTAGATGGCCATCTTTTGTGTCTTCATACCATCTTCCTTCTATATGTGACTGTGTCCAAATTTTCTCTTCATATAAGATCACCAGTCATACTGGATTGAGCTCAATGACATCATTTTAATTTAATTTAATTTAATTACCTCTTTAAAGGTGTACTTTAAACTCCAAATGCAGTTACATTTTGAGGTTCTGGGGGTTAGGACTTCAACATATGACTTTTTGTGGAGACACAATTCAACCCAGAACAAGAGTCAAGTCAGGCTCTCCAAGTCTGTGTGTTGCAACCTGAGTTTCATCTTTACAGTTTTTAAACAAATGCTTATAGGTTTTAAAATTGAGATCTTCTGTGTTTTATTTTCCTAGTTTCCTCACAAATAATTGGGGAAATATGGCAACACCATACTTTTTAAAAAAATATTTTATTTATTTGAGAGAGAGAGTGAGTGAGAGAGAGAGAGAGCACAAGCGGGGGAGGGGTAGAGGGAGAGGGAGAAGCAGATTCCCTGCGGAGCAAGGAGCCTATGCAAGGCTCTATGCCAGGACTCTGGGATCATGACCTGAGCTGAAGGCAGACGCTTAACTGATTGAGCCACCCAGGTGCCCGGGTAACACCATACTTATCGTGTTGTTTTCCTGAACCAGGAAACTTCTGTGCACATATTCAAAGGTAGAGGCTGAACAGATGCTTTCTCTACAAGCACTGCATAGAGGTGACTGGGTGAATATAAGTACCTGTCAAGAGATTAGACTCAGCTATTGCAACAAAAATGCCAGGACTGGTAAGGAAAGGGGTTCTGTGCTGTGTTCTGCGCTAACGTCCAGTGATGAATATCTCATGATAAAGCAGATTGCATAGCAAGGGACACCTCAGATCACAAGATTGCATAGCACCTCTTGACTGGTGAGGCTGGCTCTGTGTTTATAAGTCAGTGTTCCATTAGGGGGAACCCTGAGTTGGTAGCTGATGGACTAGCCAGCAACTCTGATAGGGGAGGGTTCAGCAAGAAAACATACCCTCTTTGACCTTGATGTAAATTGAATCTGTCATGGAACACACAGTTGAGCTCTCATCTTGTCTGTTGGCAGCTTTGTTCTATGAACAGCCCAACAGATATCTTTCCATTCTCTCCCTGAATATTGAGTGACCTTGGAAATAGCCTAATCTGTCTTGGCAGATTGAAGATAGAGAAAACAAGCAGGAGAGACAGACCTGCTCGTGCCTGCTATTGATCAGTGACTTGAATGAAAGCTCATTGTGAGCTGGAGAGATGTGTCAGACACAGGCGTCAAGGGTGGAAAAACTCAAAACAGACCTTGGCAGCGGGAAGTGGTAAAAACAACACACACACACACACACACACACACACACACACAGATGCATGTACACACACACACACCAGAAACCTTTGTTTCTTCCTTGGGTTAGTTTATTCCTGGTGCTCAGCCATTTCTCTCTAATCATGACACTTTGGAAGCTGCACAAAGAGAGATAACTTTCCTAGAAATTAATCACCTAGTTAGTCCAATCTTCTCATTTTATAGTTGGGTAAACCAAGGCCAAGAGGGGTAAAATGACTGTGCAAGATTCCACAGGGAGTTAGCAGCACAGTTGGGACACAGGTCTGACTTAATCCAAATGTAGTTCTTTTGCCACGTTTTTCAGCTTCTCCCCCTGCCTGGCACTGGTCTCAGGGTCCCATCTTTAGACTGTATAATGTCAAGAACTTGGCTCTGGGCAGACCAATAAGGCTCCAGAAAGAGGCCAGAACTGAGGACAAACAAACATAGGTTTGTAGAGGGGAGGGGGGTGGGAAGGAAGGGTTAGCCCGGTGATGGGTATTAAGAAGGGCACATACTGCACGGAGCACTGGGTGTTATGCACAAACAATGAATCATGGAACACTACATCAAAAACTAATGATGTACTGTATGGTGACTAACATAACATAATAAAATAAAAAATAAAAAAAATTAAAACAAAACAAAACAAAACAAACATAGATTTGAGTTCTGACTGACAGTAGGCATGTAAATTTCAGTATCCTGTTTGACCTCGCAAGGCCTTACTTTCCTCATTTTTAAAAAGGGATGTATGAATGCTTGCTCTCTTTGCTCATCTGGGAGGATTTGAGATGAAAATCAGTACATGGACACAGTTGTGGGCCCTAGCTACAATGAGTGTTCTCCCGGAGGGGTGATCTCTTACTCTGTTCATATCTAATGATGCTGCAGCCAGAAATAGTTAATCAGATTGTCCCAGCAAGCCTGGGGGGCCAGAACCAGAGTTGTGCATTGTGATTAGAAGGAGGAGTGGTGTATTAGTCAGGGTTCTCCAGAGAAACAGAACCAATAGGATGTATGTGCATGCGTGCATACATGCACATGTGTGCGTGTGTGTGTGTGTGTGTGTCTGTGTGTGTGTGTGTACTGAGAGATAGAGAGGGAGGGAGGGAAGATACTGAGATTGGGAGAGCTTTATTTTAAGGAATTGCTTACGTGATTTTAGGGGCTCAGTCCCAAATTGGCAGGCCAGGCAAGCAGGCAGCCCAGGAAAGAGTTGATATTAAAGCTTGAGTCCAAAGGCAGTCTATAAGGCAGAATTCCTTTATCCTTGTGGAATCTGTCTTTTCTGTTCAGGCCTTTCACTGATTGGATGAGACCCACTTAAATTATGGAAGATAACTGCTTTACTTAGAGCCTACTGATTTGAATGTTATTACATTAAAAAAATTCTTCACAATAACATCTAGACTGGTGTTTGACCTATAACTGAGTACCAAAGGACCAGCCAAGTGGACGCATGAAATCAACCATCACAAGTGGTAGGGATTTATAAAATCTGGAGCATTTGGGGGATGGAGGTTGGGCCTCCCTGAATAGAGGTAGTGTAGAAGTGCAGGGGGACTCAGATGCAGAATATCAGGCCTGCCCTAAAGCACCCATTTTCTGAGAACCAGACTTGTCTTACAGCATTGAGCAAAGCCAGAGTTGTCACTTCTCCCCACCTTTGATCAGAGAAAACATAAAGGAGAGAGAGGGAGAGGAGAGGAGAGAAGAGGAGGGGAAGAGAAGGGAGGGGAGGGGAGAGAGAGATGATGCCCTTTGCTGCCTCTGTTCTTCTCCATTAGCTTCCATCCTTTACCAGTTTGGTTTCCCTTTTCCCACTGCCCCCACCCTCTACTCTACCAAAACCAACCTGTCAAAGGACTGTACCATTTTCAAAGACTCTGTCTGCAGGAGGAAGGCAGGCTGATGACCTCAGTGTTCCCACGTGGAGAAAATCCAACTACAGCTTAGGTAAAGGCAGGTATACAGAGAGAAAATCTGAAATATATATCTAGAGGTGCAACACCCTGCCTGAAAAGTGTCATGTACTCCACGTGCCACCAATGTATCCTGCAAAATGTCACTTCCTTTAAAGGTCACAAGCTCTATCGATTTCTGATTCTCTTGTGTAGCAGATTCCAAACAATTGCTTACATGATAGATTAGATGAGTGGATGGTTTAAGACAGTCTGGCATTCTTGTCAAAATGGAGAGGAAAGGGGAATTTTCTTTAAGAATGCCACACTGCGGGGGCACCTGGGTGGCTCAGTCATTAAGCATCTGCCTTCGGCTCAGGTCATGATCCCAGGGTCCTGGGATCGAGCCCCGCATCGGGCTCCCGGCTCGGCAGGAAGTCTGCTTCTTCCTCTCCCCCTCCCCCTGCTTGTGTTCCCTCTCTCACTCTCTCTCTCTCTCTCTGTCAAATAAATAAATAAATAAAATCTTAAAAAAAAAAAAAAAGAATGCCACACTGTGTAAGCTATCAGTGATAATTCTGTGTATTACGTATTGCCTACTAATCACGGTTTTGCATACTCCTGTCTGCCTCCTTCCCTCCCTCCCAACAGCCTCCCTTCCTCTTTCTTCCTTTCCCTTTTGCCACCTTCTTTCTCCTCTTTCTTTCTTCCTCCTTCCTTTCTCCTCCTTTTCTTCCTCTATAAATGTGCATTGAATGCCTACTGTGTGCCAGGCTGCTGTGCAATGTAATGGCATAACAACAGTAAACAGAATAAACATAGACCCGTTATCATAGAGCTTATATTTTAGGGGAGGGGTGGCAGAGACAAACATTCAACACATAGTCATAAATAATAAGTGCTATGAAAGAAAGGTATTGGGGGCATGAGAGCCTATAGCAGGAGGACTCGATCTAGTTCATGCTGTAGGGTGCTGAAGAAGGAAAAGTCTTAGAACTGAGAGCATCAGGAGAAGATGAAAAGAAGGGTGAAAAGAAGGGATAGAAACATTCCAGAAAAGGAAAAATATGTGTGCCAGGGCCCTGCTGTGGGAGGGAGTTGCCTCATATTTGGAACAGAGGGAAACCAGAGAGGGGGTGGCTGTGGTAGGGGGAGATGGAGATGGGTGCAGAGGTGGGCAGGGGCTTCCTTAACAGGTTTGAGCTCTGACCTGGGAGGTTAGTGTCTGGAAGGCCAACAGCCTGGCATGTGAAGAACAGATGGTAGGTGTTGGAGGGGACATCACCAGAGCTGTAAGAAGTCCAGGTGAGACATGATGACTTTGACTTGAGTGATTTCCATGAGGATGGAGGCAAACATTTGGAATCCAGAGACATTCAGGAAATAAAAGAAGCTGAACTATTTGACAAGCTTTATGACCTTGCATAAGGAAGTCAATTAACTATCTTGACCTCAGACTCCTTATGAGCAAAGTGGGCTAATATTACCTGCCCTGCTTTCTTTGTTCCCAAGGAGTCTTTGAATATATACCAGATCTAATTCACCCTGCCATGCATTTTGGACAGTGTAGGACATGAACTGTAAGTGACCCCTTTTCCCAAGAGACTCACAATCTATGGGGGAACAGAAAATGTCAGGCTGACAGTTGCATAATCCAGGTGAGTGGGGGTATTGAAGAGAGCCAGAGAAGGTCCCCTAACTGGCTCTGGGAGGCCAGGGAGGACTTTCAGGAGGAGGCAATGTATCAGCCAACTGTGAAAGGATGAGTAGGAGTTTGCCAGTGAGGCAGACATGGAGGATGGAGTAAGGGGCATCGGGAAGAAATGAGGAAATACCTTATAGCAGCAGTCCTTGCCAGGGGTAATTTTGCCCCTCAAAATGTCTGGAGCCACTTATGATTACCACAACCAGGCTGGGGGCTACTGGTAGATAGTGGTTAGAGGCCAGAGATGCTGCTAAACATCCTACAATTCACAGGACAGTCCTCTACCACAAAGAAGTATCTAGACCCAAATGTCAGCCGTGCTGATGTTGAGAAACTCTGCCTTTTAATATAATTGATGGAATAATACATGTGAAAAATTTTAGCAAATTATAAAGTTCTGTACGTGGGTAAAGTCTTCAGATTTTCTAATCCTTGATGACATTGTTATGAGATATGACTAAGGAGTTAAAATGACTGTTCCTAATGCACACAAACATATACATCCAGACTCATACTCTATTGTAATACCCAGTATGTTTGCTGAGAAGCAGGGCGGACAGAAATGGGAGAACAAAGTAAGAGTGTGGACAAATGCAGTCCCTGTAGGGGCGATGTCGAATTGGATGCTGGAATGGGCGACCTTCTAAACTGTGTGAATTGACAGGCTTATTTTGATAGATAATCCCATGTGTTTGCATGTGGAGGTAGGTCAGTGATATCCATGGCTCTCTGCTCTCATTTCTGAGCATCAAATCCTGAAGCAAAATGAAGCCCAGAATGACCTAAAATGGGGTATAATCATTGGATGCTTTTGTTTCTTCCTTCCTTTCCTGAGGAAAATCTGAGTCCACTGGCCTTAGGCAGAACTCATTTCATCCAAGCACAGCTTCTTGAAAGGTGGGGAGTGATGAGAGGTTTAGAGCATGCCTTCTCATCAGGAATACTATTGAGTTGCAGGACTCTTTAGATTTTGGATAGGGCTAGAATTTTTTCGGGGAGGGGGGGTGCAGAATGCAATAATAATATCGACACACTTAAAAAAACCAACACAAACCAATTTCCTGAGACCAAGTAACGGAATGTCACATGTAACCCAGATATTCTCTGGTACTGTGAAATCATAGTTCTCAAATCTGGAACTCTCAAGATTAAGGAAGAATGTGCTTCTGACGGTCTGAAATGAAATTTACCTTGCTTTATGGGACTCCTTGCTTTGAGCTCTGTGATTTCTTTGTTGATATTTCAAACCTATCATCAGTCCCATTGTTTCTGGTACAAGGAAGGTGACTATGGCTCTGAATAATCGTTGATAGGCATATCAGTAGACATTCTTATGCTGTTTTAAATCTATCCCTATGGATTATTTCTGCATGCCTGATAATAATCCCCCTATTCTTAAAATCCTTTAATGACCCTGCATTTCCTACTTAATGAAGTACATAATCCTTAGCTAGTGTTAAAGCAACAGAATCTGCCTCAAGCAAATGGGGTAACTCAGTAAATCAAAGGAAGAGACAGATAACCAAGCCTGGGGAATGATAGGACACAGGGATGCCCCAGAATCTCAGAGGCTAGAGTGCATGACCTGCTTTCTAGAAAACTGCCAGAGAATGACTCAGGTTCAACCACTCTTGGTGACTGGTGTTTGAAGAATACTCATGTTCCTAAAAGAGAGAATATGATCAGTCCAGCTTGAGTCAAGTGCACTGCTCTCCATCTTGGACCAGTCCCTGTGGCCAGGGGGAGGTATACCAGAATTGGCCTAATTTGGGTCATATGGATGTGCTGGCATCTGTTACCAGCACCAGAGAGAGATGCTGGGGAGACACAGGCAAGCCTCTACAAACCCGTGCCTAGTATTCTCCACAGCTTACCCAGACAATCTATTTGGGTGATAGATATACACCCAATACATGCCCTCTGTTCTTTATTAAAACTGAACTCTGATTTGGGATATACTTCATGCATTTTATAACTTCCCTACTCCATACCTTTGTTCATCATGTTTACATTTCTCCACAACTTGGTTCCTCCCCAAAGCCTCAACGTCAAGAGCTGCCTTTCGCTAACATTCTACAGATTCCAGTTGCAGGGGGTTGGTTGCTCCACATTTTGGATTCCGGTAGCACTTTGTTTCTTGACACTCTGGTTGTGGGTGTGAGATGTGAGGTGGGGACAGGGAGCCAGAGTGTGGTAGAAAAGGCAGGATGGGGGAGGATGGATGGTGAAGGGTCCTCTGGACAGTGTAGCCACTGAGGGGCTTGGGTCAGGAAGGTAGTGGAGAGGAGAGTTCTAAGTAGAAGACAAGGCAGTGTCGATGAGGAATTAAGTGGTTAAATGCAGAAGGCAGTGTAGATGGAGTCAAACAGGCCTGGATTTGGAAGCTGATTTCCACTTTCTGACTATGTGACCTTGGCTTTCTCTTCATGTCGCCTCCCTGTGTCTCATTTCCTTATCTACTAAGTAGGAATCATGATGTTTACCTCATCATTTGTATATTTGTAAGGGTGGAATACAGTAATTAAGGTATAGTGTGGAAATCAGAAATTAGAGGCTTTGATTTCTTACGCCAGCCATAGTTGTTAAAATGTAAATTGTAATTATAAAAAATAATTCCAAAACCTTTGTGAAATCCAAAAGATGCCAGGCTAACCTTTGTCTTTCTCACTAAAAATAAAGAGGAAAATGTTGGAGAATATTCATCTTTAAGTATTTAAAAAGAAAAAAAAAAGGACCAGGTGGGTCAAAACCTCTGAAGAATACTCATTTTCTTATGTTATAAAATGAACTTACTGGCCTTATTTTAATTTAGCTCACTGTTACAGATATCACATGGATATTTTTGCTGATCAGAAAAAAGGGAAAGAAAATAAATCCTCAAGCCACTAGGTCCAATTTTTCTTTTGTAATGATAAGTAATGATAAATGAATAAAGAAGTGCCTTTAGCAGATTCATATCAAAATACAGCATGTATTAGTCTGCTCAGGCTGCCATAACAAAACACCATGGACTGGGTGGCTTAAACAGCAGACATTAATTTTCTCATAGTTCTGGAGGCTGCAAGTCTAAGATCAGGTTTTCTTTTCTTTAAAGATTTTATTTATTTGTTTGTTTATTTATTTATCAGAGCGAGTGAGTGAGCATACACAAGCAGGGGGAGCATCAGGCAGAGGGAGAGGGAGAAGCAAGTCCTCCGCTGAGCAAGGAGCCCGATGCGGGACTCGATCCCAGGACTCCGGGATCATGACCTGGGCCAAAGGCAGACGCTTAACCGACTGAGCCACCCAGGTGCCCCTAAGATCAGCTTTTCAACAGGGTTTGGTTTCTGGGGAGAACCTTCTTCCTGGCTTGCAGACAGCACCCTTCTTGCTGTGTGCTGACATGGCAGAGAGTGAGAGGGAGCACTCAGGTGTTTTTTATAAGGATACCGATCCTATTGGATCAGGGCCCCAGCTGAATGACCTGATTTACCCTTACTTACTTACTTCTTCAGAGGTCCCATCTCCAAATACAGCCACATGGGAGATGAGGGCTTCAATATATGAATTTTGTGGGGGACACACGTTCAATCCATAACAAAGCACAAAACCTCATTTGTTCACATTAGTAAATGTTAAATGCAGATTGAATGGCCATGAGCATTGCAGAGCAGTGGATGTTCAGGTGCAAGTCTTCCTGATCTGTAAAGGGCTGGTGGGGGTCCAGGTAATCAGTCCCATATCTGGATTTTCAGGTTTCCACTGAATGTCACTTCCCTGACTGAGTTTGGCTCCTTTATTCACTTTCACAGTACTCTGAACCTCACCTCTGTTTCATTGATCTCTGTTTAATATCTCTCATTAATGGTTAATGTCCTTCCCTGTTAGACTCTTAAGTCAGATTTCCAGTTGTGGAATACAGAATCAGTCTGGTATCTCTATGATATCTCAGACCTGGGCACCTGTTTGTGAAATGAATAAATGCTCAAAATCCAGATGCTAGCCCACTTCAGGGCGCTAACAGGGAAGTTGCTGAACATCAGCATGGGGTGTGTGCCCCAACAGAGCAGAGGCTTTAATCTTAGTAGATTATTTGAGAGCTAAACAGGAAAAGCAAAGCCAAAACCCGAGTGAACACATTAAGGCAACATGGTTGGTGTGCAAATGCATGCTGAGGGCTTAGGGAAGCTTAGAGGTTTTTGTCCACCAGCCTTACTTCAGGTAACACCTAGAAGAGTGGCTGAGGTCATGGCCAATCTCTTTCCCTGATCAGGATGGTGGCTTCAGTGCCAGATGGGGCCAACTGGCTGAGGGAGGGCATTGGGGTTTCCAGTTAGGGAGAGCTGATTTGGATGGTGTGTATCTCTTATGTCATGAAGCTCTTGTGCTTTGGGTTGTGTTTGCTTGTGTCTTTGCTTATCACCCTTGTAGTTGAAAACCCACCCTTTTGATCCCTGCTGCAAATGCTGAGCACATGGACTCAGCAAATGTTTGCTGAATTGGATGGACTCAATGAGTTGGCTTTGATAAGATGGTTAAGGCTTCCCGAGGATTACAAATCAGCAATAGGTGAATGTCTTCCTAAAATCCCTCATTTGGACCCATTTCCTCTTTTACAGTCCTCCCATCTTGGGATACATCTTCCATTTCCAGAAATAAGAGTAGAACCCCACATCTAGACCTTGAAAAGAAGGACTATAACACAGCACTGGTTATCAGATGTCATTGTGCCATCAGGATAATCTGAAGAACTGGTAAAAATACAGATTCCTGGGTCCCACCCTCAGAGAATCTTATTCTGTTAACGTGGAGTGGAGCCCAGGTAAGTGCCTTGTTTTCCATAAGCACTCTGGTGATATGAGCCAAGTGGTCCATGAACTACACCTAGAAGAGAGCACACAGTCTCCTGAGGATCCTGGTAAAGTGTAGGCTTGTTTTCATTGGATCTGGGGAGGGAGGCTGACATCCTGTGTTTCTTTTTTTTTTTTTTTCAAGATTTTATTTATTTATTTGACAGCGAGAGACACAGTGAGAGAGGGAACATGAGCAGGGGGAGTGGGAGAGGGCGAAGCAGGCTTCCCGCCGAGCAGGGAGCCCGATGTGGGGCTCGATCCCAGGACCCCAGGATCATGACCTGAGCCGAAGGTAGACGCTTAACGACTGAGCCACCCAGGTGGGCACATCCTGTGTTTCTAACAAGCTTCCAGAAGTCAGTTGCTGCTGGTCTATGAACCACACTAAGTATCAAGGGCAGAAAGTCACTAATGTGACAGTTGAGTTAGGGCTCTGGAGTCAGTCACAGTTTGAATCTAACTTGGCCACTTTCATTTGAAAGCCTCTCCCAGTCTCCAAATCCTTGTGTCTCAAATGAGAATAGATGTAGGGATTAAATGTGACAATAATATACATAAAACATTCGTTATATTGCTTGACATGCCATTAGTTCTCCATGAATGTACGCTAGCCCATTATGTTGTTATTAATAACATTCAACATAAATTAGAGACATTTGTTTTATGATCTGTCATTTTTTCCCGCTCATTTTGTTTCTATAAGGATCGAGACCATGTTTCCATTCCTACTGTACAACACATCTGGAAAATAAGAAAAAATGAGCCAGTCCCCTACCAGATACCCAGTACATAACACGTTCTTAGTAAGATGTTGGTCATATTAATGAACATCAAAACATCTGGATGAGGAGGTAATTTATCTTATCTTGCTCCAGATATTGGCTGTTATGTTTGCAGAGCAGGTGCACCCAGGACTGGGTGGATGTGATTCAAAACTGAGAGGCTCCCCAGTGAAAATTTCAGCCCAGATAGGCTGTTTGACATCTTGGGAAACAGCAGCCTACAGATTGGCTGAATTGCATGGTCTTCAGCTTCTCGCTACATGCATTCCTAGTGACATAGTAGCCTGTTGTTCTGTCCTGAATTTGTTTAGAGCATCTTTAAAGGTTTTTCTTAGAAAAAGCACAGGTCCTGAGGGCAGGGTGATGTTTACTCCATAGGCAAATGTTACAGCATAACAGGTAAGCTCTCAGGCTTTGCCTTCACACCGATCTAGGTTCAAACCTTGGCTCTGCCACCTTACACCTGTGTGACTCGGGTTCACTTGCCTAATCGTTCTGAGTCCCATTTCCCTCAGAGTGCCACTGCTGGGACTTCACTTACCAGCTGTCAGTGACCTTAATATCATGTGCCCTGTTCTTCTAGGTGAGGCCAGAGTCAGGTACTGGTCACTGCGAGTGAACTGTGATGGTTTGAACCATGATCCCATGTTTTGGGACACGTTTGGTTCACAATATAAATTCACATTTAAATTTAATTTTAACTATAGACTGTCAATGTCAGAGTGAAAAGAATTTCTGATGATATAGGGTACTGTGAGTGCTTTTTGGGAAGAAAGGGTGAAGGTTTTGTATATGATGGAGCATAATACAGCTCTCAAATGCAAGAAAAACTAAGGCTCCTTTTACATATGTGGTTACATCTAACCACTGGCATTATTCTCCCTCTGGTTTTCAAATGAGAAGCTGAGGCACAGCAAAGATGTTCTCCCAGATAGTGGGTGGCACTGTGGGAATTTGAATCCATTTAATCTGATCCCAAAGAGCATGTCTTGAAATAGCCATTTTCCAGACCACACAATTCCTTCTCACAAGATAATAATTTTTTTAAACTAATGAAAGAGAAAGGTCAATGACTCCAGTTAATTCCAGGACTAGGAATTTATCTTTCTGTCTTCAGTAACTGGATGAATTAGAAGCTACATGTGAAAAATGATATTTGTGTTATAATGTATGTACATAACATTGGCATTACAATCAATGTTTAATTACAATTAATGTGTATTGTCCTGCTTATTTTGCAAACATCCTCATCTACATGAAAAGCCTTTGTGATTCTAACAATAAGAGCTAGTTTTCATGATTTACAATCCCCAAATGGTATATCTGATGAACCAATCAAAAAGCAAAACTAGAAACCAAGTGTTTCGGCTTGTAAGGTATTTGGCCAGCAGAAATCCCAGCAGAAGCTGCCTCTGATTCCCATACAAAGCACACCTTGATTGATTAATTGATTGATTCATTCATGCACATTCATTTTTTCTCTCTCTCTTTTGACAGATCTCATTTTCATTTTTTGCATCTTCCATAAATATCTTTAGCTTGAATGAATGGATGATTAATTACCCTGTTCCAGACTTAGGAAACTTACATTTTTACAGCTCTGTGGCTGTTTTTTGCTTCTGTATGGCACACAGCTGGTCACACTGACTGCAAGCTCATGGGTGCCGTGGGGTGGGATTCAGTTTAATGAATACTCATTGGAGCTTCTACTTTGTGTTGGGGCCATACTGACACTGGAAATACAAGGATACGTAAGATGATGGTGAAAATCACGTTATGGACTGCATTGTGTTCCACCTCAATTCATATGTTGAAGCTCTAACCCCCAATGTGACTGTATTGGAGATGGGCCTTTAAGGAGGTAATTAAGGTTAAGTGAAATCATATGGGTGGGCCCTAATCCAATAGGACTGGTGTCCTTGTAACAAGAGGAAGAGCTACCAGGGGTTCTCTTTCACACACACACACACACACACACACACACACACACGAAAGGCCATATGAAGACATGGTGAAAGGTGGCATCTGCAAGCCAGGGAAGATCACTTTCATCAGAAACCAACTGCTGGTACCTTGATCTTGGACTTCCAGTCTCTAGAACTGTGAAAAAAAAGTCTGTTGTTTAAGCCACCAGTCTGTGGCATTCTGTCAATGGCATTCCAAGCTGACTAGAAGAGAAGTGAAACAGCTAACTTACTTTGAGAGAGCATTCTCGGTGAGCCACAGAGCTGGACACTGGGCATCACAGAGACAAATAAGCCATGGTCCTTGCCCCTGGTGAATACACCAGACATCCAAGTTGGTGAGTACATGTATGTGTTCATATCCCAGAGTGCAGAACAAGTGCAGCTAGCTACAGAGAAGAATTGGGTGAAATTCACACTGGAGAATCTGGCGGCGGGGGTGGGGGGGAGATGGTCAGAGGGGAGGAGGATAAAGACCTCTCCCCAGTCCATTGTTCAGGGTTCACTGTTGGTCTTGTCTGCCTGATCTTGTATTTTTAACCTCTTTCTTGGTTGTGTTCTTCCTAGTCAAGTTCTGCTTTAACAGAATCCCTTTAAGGGGCTTCATGATGGCAAGGAGTCTGAAAGTTAAATTGCAGCAATCTAGAGAATCCTCTTTGCATAGACTTTATCTAAAAAGTTTGAGTTTCCCCTTAGAGTTTTTCTAGCCTGAGGTGTATGTTAGGAGAATAAAATTCACTCCTTTCCTCCTTGCCTGAGCAGAAGGGTGACTCTTCTGTTCTTGGTGTTCAGCATGGGCTATAGGGTAGAGATATGGTAGGCTGAAAACAAGGTTTCCCTGTGGATTACTTCCTGTGTGATCCAAGCCTCCTGAGTCCTCTAGATCTATGTGTCTGGGTACACAGGGACACTGTGTAACATGTGTCCAGGAAGTGGGCCTTTGGAGTCAGGCTCTGTTGAAGAGTCCTGCCTCCTCCACTCAGCAGCTGTGTGGCTCCAGGCAAATTGTGGCATCTCTTAGAGACCCAGTGCACTCATTCAGAAAGGAGAATAGTAGTACCCAGGATGAAGTCAGTGCTGCGCTTCTATAAAACACTAGGCATAAAGCCTGGCACATGGTAAAGGCTCAATATATATTTTTATTGTTTTGCAATTTGGAGAAGACTGGCAGAAATGTAATTGTTACTATTATGCAACCATTGTGACCCAGGGTCTACATTATGTCAATTTACCAATTAATTGAAGTTGATGTATCCATTTCACTTGGTTTTTATGAAGACAACATACAGTAGCACAGACCTATATCTGAACTATAGTAGGTACTCAATAAATGTCAGTTTTCAGTTCCTTCTCAGCAAGAGCAGATATTGTTTACACTTTCGCTGCATTGGTTAACAGTTACTCTTCTTGACTCCTGCTCACACCAATGGTTATTTGGGACTCCATGCATTAACCTCTCAAAATGGGTAGGAGGAGTCTGCATTATCAAAACTCTTTTAAATGTGAAACCTGTGAACGGTATTTGGAGATTGAATTTTAAATATTATTAACATTCCAATTACTTCCAAGTCAAAGGTGACACTGCTGAAAATGCAGTCGACTCAGGTTTCTGGTTTAATTCCTTAGTTCAGTGTAGAGACCTGAAATCTCCTGGTATCCTCTGTTGAAATAATTGAGGTTAAGGACTAGCAGGTGTACAAGCTAAGGCAGCTGCCCTCAAAGCATCCGCAGTCTATTCAGCAGTAGGCATGTAAAAAACCTTGAATAAACTGAAATAGAAAGGTTGGGCTGTGTGGCTTAGTCATTCAATTTTTGTAAACAGTGAGCAACTAGTCTGCCTGGTGAACTCCTGTTCATCTTTCAGACATCAGTCCAGAAGTTCTTGGGAGTCTGCATGGGCCAACTTCCCCATGCCCCCCTTACACACACACACACGCACGCACGCATGCACTCCCTCGCGCGCATGTACGCACACACGCTCAAAGGATTTGTAGTTTTTTTTACTGCTGGTCTATGTTTACTGCTCACCATTGCATCCCTAGTGCTAGTTTGGTGCATAGCAGGTGTTGAATACAGACTGGTTAATTGACTGGCTGCATATAATACAATGGGGTGTTGCTTTATTGTAGGTGATGAAACTGATTCCTTGAGAGAAGGAAAGTGGTAGCAATAAGGACTAGACTTGGGGATTCTGATCAATAGTGTTGTCACTGCATATGACTCCATCACTTGCTCAGAGTTGGTTCTTCAGACCAGGGTGTGGCATACTGAATAGTGACTTCCAGAAAGATTTGGTATGAGAAGGCATGCAACAACCTCCCAGTTCTGAGAACTGACTAAACAGCAAAGCTCATGAATTCCAGTAGGGGGAGCTCCCTCATTTAGAAGTCCTATTGATCCCTGTTTAAAAACCTTGGGTAAGTTTTTCAATTTAAGCCACTCTGAGTAGGAATTCCCTCAAGAACCAGGATTGTTAGCTTGATTCTTTACGTCCCCTTTCCTCTCCTCTTTCAGAAGTATTTATCGAGCATCTATGTGCCAGATACTGAGACTATAGAGCTAAGTAAGGCAAGCATATGCCCTTCCCTTTTTCTACCACAGCCTTGATTGATTACCTCCCCAAGCCAGGAAGTTCCTTGCTCCTTGAGGAGTCTCCTCTCTCTTTGGGCAGCTCTGACTGTTCATATGTTCTTTGCATATGAACTATTCCCATAATACCATAATAGTCATAAACTATTCCCTGATACCTTCTTCCCTTGATTCCCATTTGTGCATCAGCATTGCACCTTGCATGTAATAGGCATGGAGCCATTGGGACCTTTTGGCCTCTGATGTCCCTGCAGATACTAGAAAAAGTGATTGGGCCCCTTGGACTCATTTCTTTATCTCTCATCATTATTTGGACCTGACTTCAGAATACGAGCACTCCTTTTGGTGAGTGAAGTGGGCAGAGAATGGGCAGGTAATGTGCCTTAATGCAGGCAAAATGTAAAAGTCAGCAAAATTAGACATTAGCCCCCCTTGTAACACTTCAGAGTTGTTTTCCCTCTTGTAAAATTTCTACCTTTAGGCGCTCAGAGGTGTTGCGTTACCTTGTTGGGGTTGACCATACCCAAATGCCATCGAATGCAGCTGTTAACCAGGGAGTTTTAGGGACTAACTGGGGGACATTTCCCTGGGAAAGTTGCAGTTGAAAAAGTAAGCCTAGGAAATAACCCACCGTACCTAGGCATTTTAGTGCTTTCTGTTAGGGAAAATGTCCTTCACTGGAGAGGACAATCAAAATACCCAAACAGGTGAGCCATTGTCAAGAGTGCATGTGGCTGGGCCTGGATGTGGTTGCTACTCCAAAGAAAACCTTGTCGAGTGAATTTGAATGAATGAAGGAACATAATCCAAATTTCCTGACCCACAAACAACATTTGTAGGTTCTCAGATTATGTGTACACAAATATTTGATAGTCTCCGAGGAGGGGGGGAGAATGGGAAAGGTGCCAGAGAGGAGATGAGCAAATAAGAAGTGATTAAAAATAAACAAAAACAAAAACTATTGACCAGTTGCCCTTGATTTCAACACAGCATGGCACAACTTAATTAATGGAAAAGATGTTAAGTGTTAGCAAATTTGGGAGGTGGCAAAGAGGCTTAAGCCAGTGTGCCAGTTCTGGTCTGTCAAGAAGGTTTTCTCTTGTGAATTTTGACAGTTAATTTTGACTCATCGGAAAATAAGTGATGCCTGCCTTGGGACTGGGGATGGGGAATGGTGGCATGTGTTTGCTGTCCCCAGCTAGTCCAGTGGCCTTTGCTTTCCTAGGAGGGAAGAGACTTAAAGGCATATAGTGTGTTAGTGGCAAGGAGTAGCCTGATATATCCAAATGTCTTGAATTAATTCACATGCTTATCATCTATCACATTACCCACTTTCTGTACTTAACTGCAAGTTAAAGATTTCTCTTAGTGGGGGAAGCAGAAGCAGTGGGAAGAGAATGTCTTCCAAGAGTTGGTGTAATGATTGTGTGCCATCAAGCTTGTCCCACTTGAATCATCTGTATGTCCACTGTTCTGACTGCCTGGACCCTGGGAAAGACAGGGGTACCAGATCGCATAGGGTGGGGATGCAGTGTATGTAGAGGCAAGCAGAGGTAGATCAATGGACACTGGATGAAACTGCTCACAGATAAGGCATTAATTTGAGGGGGAAGGGTGCTGGAGTCCATAGCAATCTTTAAAGACTTGAGAAGACACCAGTTTTGTTTCTTTTGTCATCAGAGGCCATGTCTGTGGGAGGGGCTTTGCAGAGACTATAGTAATTTAGAAAAAACTTCTTCCCTCCATACCTCTTCCCTCCTTCAGCCAGCATTCACTGAATATCTACTTTGTGTAAGGACACCAGGTTACTAGACACACCTACATAAGATGGGTGGGGGGAGGGGTGTCTTCATTGTACTTACATAAGAGCATGAAGAATTTCAGGGATACCGTGTTCAATTATATTTTGTTTTTTGAGGCAGTGTTTTTTTTTTATCCCCCCCAAAAATCTCTTAAAGTGTTTGGGTTAAAACTAATCAGAAGCCTCCTTTGAAATGCCCCCGTCCTTTCTACTTTGGCCAAGTTACTTTATCTGTGCCTCAGTTCTCTCATCTGTAAAAATGGTAGCTATCTCCTTTGTGGTTGTGAGAATGAAATGAGTGGATACACATAAAGAGTTTAGATTTTAGTAAGCAACCTACAAGGTAGTGGTTGTTGTCCTGCAAACTTGGGTTACAGTATTTAATACTGTGATTTTTTTTTTTTTGGCCTAATTTTCTAATTAAAAAAAAAAATTTGGTGCCGTGGTATGCCTTATGGAAAGCTGGAATAGCTACAAATAGAAACAGGCCCGTGGGAAAGAAAAAGACATCACCTCTTCCTGAAGCTGAAGATGTAAAGCCCTTGAGATGAATTTTCTAAATCAGGAATCAAAATATTCAATTTCTTGGTAGCACAGCCATAGATTGAAGTAAGTCCTTTGCAGGATAGAGTCAATCAAAGAACGTTACAATTCTAAGGGTCTCAAAACTTAGTTTGAATGACTTGGTGTATATTTTGAAGCACCAATTGTGCTGTTAAAGAATTCTCTCCTCGGCAGATAATGAACTGATAAGAGATCTTTCTGGCTGCCATGCATGGGTTATCAGGAAGGTCCAGATTACCGGAGGGGAACATGGCCATATCTGCTGCGGGCACCGCCTGGGTCAATAACTCCCTATTGTATAGGAGGGTGGCATGTTGCCAGTTGATTCTCAAGGTGTTGAGACCGCCTAGGCTGATTGAGTATTGATCTCAGGCCCGTAGGTTTCAATGGAATTCCGGAGTGAGTTGCAATAAAACAAGCTTGTATTTGGTTTTCTAGATAGTTGTCATCCTGTTAATTTCTCTTTGCGTGTAACTTTGCCTTCCATTCTCAGAAAACACATGTTGCCTTTCTTGCAAAATGCACCTTTATGGAACTACAGGAAAATGTGTTAAGGAAAATACATAATTCCTCCAGTGTTCTATCTGCTAGCACTGCGAGAAATAGAAAGGCTCCAGGGCAGTGATGATTTTGAAAGCCACATTGTAACGAAGGCTGTGTGTTTGCGAGATGGGTTCATAACTGCAGTGAGATATTTCAAATTTTAGGTAATCAAATCTGATGCAGGAAGAAGACTCTAAACTTCCAAATTAAGCATAATACACGTTCCTGTGTGTTTGAGACTCCTGAGGTGGGACTGAGCTGAGTGAATTAGAAGCTCACTTCACTTTGTTTCCTGGTGTACTATCAATTAAGCAATTTCCAGAAGCAACAGCACAGATGGCATTTTACTTAGTTTTATAGGGTAGTTTTCTACCCTGTGATATAAGGAGAAATGGGAGCAGGTAGCACTAAGGCTTTCCTTATTACCCTCTTTGTACTTTCTTAATGAGCCTGCTTGGCTTCCACTCTGTGTCTTTGTGGGTACGAAGGGCAAAGCATTTTCTCCTGCAGGTTCCATACTCAACCCTCCATCTATACTCATTTCTGATAAAAGGTTTGGCATAAAACCATATAGAGTGTTCTTTAAGAACGAGCTCTCTACACTAGACCCACATTTACAAAATAAACGTGCCTGATGGGATCAAATATTTATCGTAAGATGCATCTTAACCCATATGCATCTGCTAAGTACTGAAGTGTGCCGCCCCCTAAAATTCATATGTGGAAGCTCTCACCCGAAATGTGATAGTATTTGGAGGTGGGGCCTTGGGTAATTAGGGTTAGATGAGGTCATGAGGTTGGGCCCCCGATCTGATAAGATTAGTGTCCTTTTAGGAAGAGACACCAGAAAGCTTGCTGTGTCTCTGCTCATCGTGTGCGGACACAGTGAGACGTGATCGTCAGCAAGCCGAGAAGAGTGCTCTAAACAGGAGCTGATGATGCTGCCTCTTTGATCTTGTACTTCCAGCCCCCAGAACTGTGAGAAAATAAGTTTTGGTGGTTAAGTCACTCGGTCTTTGTCATTTTGTCAGGTAATCCAAGCTAAGATAGCATCTTCTGTATGAATGGACTTAAACATGGCCCAATAGAGCCACCTTGCCAGCACTGGGTCAGGCTCCTCCTAACAGACAGAAGGACTACGCAACTTTCACGGAGGGCCTTCCCAGTCCTCGAAGAATTTTCCTACCCTATGCCTCAGTATTGTCAGTTCACCCCTTGTCATTCGTTGCATTGGCATTATGGCAACTATCTTGCTTTGGGTTGGCTTTTTTTTTTTAGTTTAAAATCGAGAGGTAGTCATGGACATGGTCAGCAACAGACCGCAACAACAACAATACATTACAAATGGGTAGCCAGTGAAAAGGAAGTCTCCTCTTTCACTGTGGATCCTAAGATTTTCAGTTTCTTCCCCAGAATCAACCATGGTTGTTAATGTCTTTGTGTATTTTTTCAGACACTGCATGCATATATAAGCATATATGTAGGTATCAACCCTCACTTTTTAAATTTTACACACGTGTGAATACTATTTACATTCACTTTTTTGTGTCTTGCTGATAGTGTTAAGAAGTGCAGGAAGTCCTGGTCGATGAACACATCAAGTCTCTAACATTTAATGGGACTGTTACTTCCCTGACAAGAGGGACACCTCAATCTAAGGAGGTGTGAGGGGACAAAATGAGGCTGAAAGTGAAGGGAAGGGATGTCAAATACAAAATTCAGTCTTTCCTAAGTATTTTAGAAATTCTATGGTAATATTGTAGTTAAATCTCATCATAATCCCAAAACTGATCCTTTTTGATCTCAGTCTCACCTTAAATGTCTGTCCTCCAAGAAGCCTTCTCTGACTACTCTCCCTAAAATAGCTTTTCCCACTGCTCTCAGCCAGAGGATTAGCACAGCAATCTGTGTACCCTCATGCATAATTTCCTTCAGTTTGAGTACTAGAAATGAGTAATTTTAACACCTTACAAATGTAGTTATTTTATGATATGGGAATAGACTCTTTCATGTGATCACCTTTTCTCACCAGAAGAGTTTTTAGCATTTGCTACCTTCTTACTTCAGTCTTACTCTGATTTCAGTGAAGACGGTGACTAGATTTTTTTTTTTTTTTAAATATTTCCAGGGCCTCGCCAGGTAAATAACTATTGAATAAAGAATAATATGGAGAAGCTTTCCCCCTACATTTTCTTCTAGTAGTTTTATGGTTTCATGCCGGAGTCCAGCTCCAGCCGGGGTGGGTCTCTCGTAGGAAAGGACGGCGTCGGCGAATGAGGAGACACAGACACAGGGTCAGCTTGCAAGCATCTCCTCCTGACTGCCTTGGAGGAACTTTATTTATATGTTAGGATTTTTTTGTTTTTCTATACTTTCGTAACATGTGATTATGTTTTTTCACAATTGATTGAGATTATCTTAGATCATTTTTTTGATTACAGCCATAGCCTTCTTTCACTTTTCCTTTGTAATGATTAACATGACCTTCATTGATTTCCGCTTATTGACTTTCGCTGAAACTAAAAAACAATACACAAAGAGAGAGGTGCTAGACAGAGCATGACCGTCTTGCTATTTTGTTCTATAGCGCAGGAAATACAGTGAACTGTGGAACAGCCTGAGCTGTTCCTTTCTTAGAATCTTGCCGCTTCTGAGGCGCCTGGGGGGCCTCGTGGAATTAGTTTCATTATGATTGCTTAGATAGGCGTAACTAAGATGAGTAGTCACTTTATCATGAAACCCCAGAAATATTCCCACAATTATAAAGATTGCCATAAACAAAATGAAAGAGAATAGCAGGAGCCAGCTGTGGAGTCTCCTGTTTTCAGGATTGTCCCCCATACTTGGACTTTGTCAAACAGCATGAGGAGCTTGGCTCGTGCCAGTTTCAGATCTCCTCATCAGTCCATTTTGAGCTGATTTTTGTATATGGCATGAGATAAGGGTCCAGTCTCGTTCTGCATATGGATATCTAGTTTCTCCAACACCATTTATTAAAGAGACTATCCTTTTTCCATTGTGGATTCTTGATATCCTGGTTGAAAGTTGTTTGACTTTAGATGCATGAATTTATTTCTGGGCTTTCTATTCTGTTCATTGGCCTATGTGTCAACTTTTATGCCATTTCTGTACTGTTTTGATTACTGTAGCACATATATGTGTATATTGGAGTGTAGTTGACAAACAATGTTGTGTTAGTTTCAGGTGTACAATATTGTGATTCCACATTTATATGCATTATGAAGTGATGTTCACAATAAATCTAGCTACCTTCTGTCAATATACAAAGTTGTTAAAATATTAACTATATTCCCTATGCTGTGCATTGTATCCCTGTGTCTTACTTATTTTATAATTAGAGTTTCTGCCTTGTAATCCCCTTCCCCTATTTAGCTCATCTCCCCAATCCCCTCTCCTCTGGAAACCACCAGATTGTACTCTGTGCCTATGAATCTATTTATGTTTTGTTTGTTTTGCTTTTTAGGTTCCATGCATAAATGAAATTATAGGGTATTTATCTTTTTCTTTCTGACATCTTACTTAGCATAATGTCCTTTAGGTCCATCCATGTTGTTGTAAATGGCAAGATATTTCATTCTTCTTTATGGCTGAGTAATACTGCATTGTATGTATATACTACGTTTCCTTATTTACTCACCTGTGATAGATGCTTAGATTGCTTCCTTCCATATCTTAGCTATTTTATTTTATTTTATTTTAAAGATTTTATTTATTTATTTGAGAGAGAGAGAATGAGAGACAGAGAGCATGAGAGGGAGGAGGGTCAGAGGGAGAAGCAGACTCCCTGCCGAGCAGGGAGCCTGATGCGGGACTCGATCCCGGGAGGACTCCAGGATCATGACCTGAGCCGAAGGCAATCACCCAACCAACTGAGCCACCCAGGCGCCCCATATCTTAGCTATTTTAAATAACACTGCAGTGACTATAGGCGTGCACATATCTTTTCAAATAAGTGTTTTCTGTTTCTTCAGCTAAATACCCAGAAGTAGAATTGCTGGAGTGTATGGTAGTTCTATTTTTAATTTTTTGAGGAACCTCCATACTATTGACTAGTGGATATACCATTTTGCATTCATACCAACAGTGAACAAGGGTTCCTTTTTTCCCCCATTTCTTATTTATTTCTTACCTTTTTTTAAAAAAGATTTTATTTGTTTATTTGACAGAGAGAGCGTGCACAAGAGCACATGAGCAGGGGAGGAAGGTAGGAGCAGAGGGAGAGGGAAAAGCAGAGCGAAGCTTGATCCCATGTCTTTTTGATAATAGCCATTCTTACAGGTGTGAGGTGATAGCTCATTGTGGTTTTGATTTGCATTTCCCTGTTAGTGATGTTGAGCATCTTTTCATGTGTCTGTTGGTCATCTGTCTTTAGAGAAATGTCTCTTCTGGTCCTGTGCCCAATTTTTTATTTGGATTTTTTTTTGACACCGAGTTGTGTGAATTCTTTATATATTTTAGATGTTAATTCCTTATCAGATATATGTATATATTTTGCAAATATCTTCTCACATTCAGGAGGTTACCTTTTGGCTTTGTCAATGGTTTCCTTCATTATGCAAAAGCTTTTTAGTTTGATGAAGTTGCATTTGTTTATTTTTGCTTTTGTTGCCCTTGCCTGAGGAGATAGATCCAAAAAATTATTGTTCAGATCAATGTCTAAGAGCTTACTGCCTAGGTTTTCTTCAAGGACTTTTATGGTTTCCAGTCTTAGATTTCAGTCTTTAATCTATTTTGAGTTTATTTTTGTATATGGTATAAGAAAGTGATCCAGTTTTACTCTGTTGCATGTGTCTTACCACTTTTCCCTCTGTCTTTTCCCTATTCTTGACTCTTTTGTTGAAGATTGACTGTATAATTGTGGTTTATTTCTGTATTCCTATTTTGTTGCATTAATCTGTATGTCTGTTTTTGTGCCAGTACCATACTGTTTTGATTACTATAGCTTTGTAGTATAGTTTAAATCAGGGAGCGTGATAACTGAAACTCTGTTCTTCTTTATCAAAATTGCTTTGGATAGTTGGGGTCTTCTGTGGTTTCATACGAATTTTAGGATTATTCTAGTTCATGAAAAATGCTATTGGTATATTGATATGGATTGTATTGAATCTGTACATTGCTTTGGGTGGTATGGACAATTTAACAATATAAATTCTTACATCTATGAGCATGGTACCTCTTTCCATTTATTTGTGTTATCCTCAATTTCTTTCAGCAATATCTTAATCTTCAGAGTATAGGTCTTTGACCTCTTTGGTTAAATTTATTCCTAGGTATTTTATTCTTTTTTGATTCAACTGTACCCGGGATTAAGAATTTCTCTTTCTGGTAGCTCATTTTGTATAAATCTCCAATAGATTTATGTATCTTGTACATAATTTTGTATCTTGTAATTTTACTGAATTTCATCTATTAGTTTTAGTAGTTTTTTTTGGTGGAATCTTTAGGTCTTCCTTAGTACCCTGCCATCTGCCAATAGTGACAGTTGTAATTCTGCTTTTCCAATTTGGATGTCTATAATGCATTTTAAAACCAGGAAATGTGATGGTTTTGAGCTTTGTCATTCTTGTTCAAGATTGCTTTGGCTTTTATTTACTTATTTAAGGACTATTTTTTTTTTTCCTATTTTTTGTAAAGGATGCCATTGGGATTTTCATAGGGATCACACTGAATCTGTAGATTGCTTAGGTTAATATAGACATTTTATTGATACTCTTCCAACCCTTGAACATGGGCTATCTTTTCATTTATTTGTGTCTTCTTTCATTTCTATCATCAGTGTTTTCCAATTTCCAACATACAAGTCTTTTACCTCTTTGGTTAAATTTATTCCTAATTTTTTTTTTTCCTTTTTGTTGCCATTGTGAATGCTATCGGGATTGTTTTCTTCCTTTCCTTTTCACAAAGTTCACTGCTTGTGTATAGAAATGTGACTAATTTTATATCTTGAACTTTTATTGACTTCATTTATTAGGTCTGAAGGGTTTTTTGTTTTGTTTTGTTTTGTTTGTTTTTGCTGTTGTTGAGTCTTCAGGGTTTCTAATATTTATGATCCTAAGGAGAGGAATACAGGAAAATGCAGCCTGTGATAGTAAACATGCTACATGAAACCTAACTGGTAACCGAAATATGGTCTTGACCCAAACTTACAAAGGTTTAGTCTCGCATGGGGCACATTAAATCTCATATGTGAAACTTTTGAAGAAGCCACTGTTGGTTTATTCTGTGCCCCTGTTCCTCTCTATGGCTTTATCTTAATGGCTTTCAAAATGCCAGATGATGCCTATTTTATCCCAGCTTTTTGATTTGAACATGATCTCAAGGGATGAAAACATATACAAACAGCTACTGCTCTTAACCATGATTCAACTGGTCCCCATCACTGCTTAATTTAGCAAGGTTTGCATTAAGCTGGTGTGGACTTACTGTGATTTTTGTTCTGTACTTGAAAAGGAAAGGTCTTGAGCTTTCTCTGTGGCTTTCACTAGGGTCAAGAGTGTCCCCCAATTTCTAAGACCTTGTGTGAGGTTTCCATCTGCATATCTCTAGAAAGAGCTCAGATTCCCAGGCATGCTTGCGTTTTATTCAAGTGAGAGAGAATTACTCTCTGCATCCTCCTCCTCCTCTAAACAGAATGTATTAAAAGTTACTATTTTATCTTTCCCTATCAAAATATTTTTCTAACCATGAGATTTAGCCCCTCCATCTAATAGCTCTTCCGTTCTTTGAAACTTAGAAGTAATTAAAAAGTTTTTCTTTTTGTTTTTTGTTTTTCCATTGCATATTTAATATTACTAATTACCTTAGAGGGCTTAGAATTCAGACTAAAAAGGGTGTATGTTTTTTACCCTGCTGAAACTGTATTTTGACTATATTTAAAAAAAAAAAGACTTTTCCAGTAAGTTTTTCTTCTTTCCACTTATTTTTACTGAGCTCTACAGTGGCCTTTTCATATCCTTTGGAAGTTTCTTTTATTGACTTTTCATGTCATTCATGACTGAAGACAATCTCTCCCACCACTGAGAAAAGAACTTGTAATTGGACTATCTCCACACCTGGCCGTCATCCTTGGCATGTGGCCTCTGGGATAGAAAGGGATGTATCACTAAATGTTGAGTTTATTGTCTTGCTGAAAGTTCTTGTCTTTAATTCCACAAGAGTAAACAAATTCAATGAAATGAATTCCAAACTACTCATAATATTACATGGTCCCAAATTACTTTAACCCTCCTCACTGTTGGAGAGAGAGAGAATATATTATTTTAATCCATAAAGATGGCAGTAATTGGGAGCCTCAGTCCTTGCAGGAAATGAAACAATTAAGAAATCAGAAAATCAAAGACAAATAAGATGCCTAACTAGATTAAGCAGCAATGACTTCCAGAGTGCCACCGCTTAGCTACTTGTTCCTAAGATGCTCTGGCCACATACATGTCAGCTAATTACAGAAATGTGGGATTCACCCCTGTTAGGGACTGAAAGCATATGTATATTTTTGTTCTTGTACATTTTCACCAGGAATTCCTTCAGGCTTTTAGGAAAATGCATACAATGGCTTTCTCCTTCTAAGCATGCTGGATGGTATAAGGGTTTAGTTTTTTAAATCTTTTTACTTACAGCTAAATCCTTAAGACATTTGGGCCTTGAAATATGAGTAGGGGCTTGCCAAGCAGGCAGTGGGGAGAAGGACATATGACAGTTCACATACAGGACAAGGTGTGTTCAGTGTTAGCTGGAAGTGAAGCTGGTGAAGTCTTGAATGCCACCCCAGCATAACTAACCCTTGTGCTTTTGACAGGGAGGAGCCATTATAATCTATGAGGAAGAAAAAATATGGTCAGGTGATTTAGAAGGGTCATTTGGGCAGCAGGGTAGAGAGAGGATGAGCTCAAGAGCAACTGGAGGCAAGAGAATGATGGGAGACAATTGCAGAAGAGATAAAAAGATCTTAATGAAGAGGCCTCAGCACAGAGATGCAAACTGTAATATTTAGTGGCAGGTTGCCTGAGGACTGTGAGTGAGGGGGTGTGGGGGACAGGGCAATGGAGAGTGGGGGAGGGAGGGAAGAAGAGAGGCTGGGGTATTTGAGATTCCTACCTTGATTAATTATTTGGCTGAATTATTCCATTTGTTTTGCTTCTCTACTTTATACAATTAGACACAAAAACTTAGATGCTAGGAGGACACCATATCATTTGCTCATTTATATTTTTTTGAGTTTAATCAGGTTAAAATCTACAATGACTGCTTGGCTTCTTATCATAGCATCTGATCTTTGACTTCTCATCCTTCCATTTGCCCCTAATTTTTAAGTCCTGTGATTCATTGTTTATTAAACAAAGGGTTATGGTGTACTTACTTTGCCAGGCACTGTTCTGGAGGCTGGGAATATTGCTGTGAACAAAACAAATGTCCTGGTTTCATGGGGTGGCCTCCTTCGGACCTTTTGAACCTTAAATTTTAAATTTATTTTTGCATCAAAGTCATGTTTGAGCATCCCTGAAAATTGCTCTATTTTCCTTAGAAGCAATTGAGACCTAAAACATACTGAAGAATCCATCCCTAAGTCGCTCTTGTTTTGGTTTTCTCCCAAAGAGCCTTATTTAGGATATTCAGGACTCAGAGCCTCCCTGTGGTCTCTGATGTTCATAATAATTAGAAACTAGCCCTAAGTCCCAGAGAAAAACATGAAATGAACTTTGTGGCTGATTATTTCTCTAGGAGGAGGTGGGAGTTGTTCTACAACTGGGATTAGGAAAGGTTTCTCTCATCTCTTCTCAACTAGAATAGAGTTTTGTTTTAATCTAAAAAGTGCTAAGTTTTCAAAAGACCCTGAAAGAGGGGTTCAACTAGCGCTGGGAGGCAGTTGTTCCAAATGTTTTAAACGATCAGGAACACTGTCATAGAGAAGGCAGGAGAAAGGGTGTGTGTGGGGATCCAGAGGTGGAGGCGTATCTATTAATAAACTGCAGAAGCAGGCCTGTGGATGCTTTGTAAATATGAGGGAAGCAAAGTGTGATGAACTGAGGTGCCTGCTGAGGTCTCCGGCGTCTGATGAATTTAGAGAACATTTTTCTGTTTCCCTTAATGCTTCTCGTCAAGTTCCATCTCATTTCTTGGTTTAATGAGGACACTCTTTATGCCTAAACAAAACCCCTACTGTTAGAACTCAAGCCTGTTACCCCGCTGCTCTTCTCTGCCAGGCTTGCAGTAGGACTGAGTGAAAGGGGAGCTTTTATCTGCTGTGGGCTCCAGGAACAGTCACCTACTTGGAGAGGACCTCCTTGCCCTGACTGACAGCTCCTGGTTTGCCCATGTGATGGGGAACATCACTACTCATTCCCTTTCCCACATCCCCAGACTCCTAGATTGTGCTACCATGTCATGTGCAACTGACAAGGCAGCTGGGTTTCATTTGGTTCATTGAAATTCTGTGCACTTTTGCTGGACACTGTGCTAGCCACTGACTTGGGTGAATAAAGTAGCATCTAGTCAGTGAATTAGTCAAAGATGGATAGCTGTATTGCCACATGGTAAGTATTACCACTAGAGGATTGTACAAATTGCAATGGGAAGACAGAAAGAAGAGCAATTAATTCTGCTGGGAGGTGCAGAGCAAGGACTAGTAAGGAGGGAGCATTTGAATTAGGACTTCACGGAAGAGTGGATTTTCCAGGAATATAAGGGAGGAGTGATATTCCATATCCAGAGAACACATACAAATGCTCAAAGCTGCCTGACATATTCAAGACTATCGATTAGTTTAGGGGCCAGTGTATCATCTCCATTTGTTTGGGGCTAATAAGAGGGAGCTTGAAATACATACTTGAGTGTCATACTATGGAACAGTGTTTAATTTGGTATTGAATGGGAAATCAGATGTTTTTAAGCAGGTGAGAAATGGAATTGATACTGGCTTTAGAGATACTTGTCTGGTAGAAATGTGGAGGGCAATTGTAGAAGATAGAGAATTGGAGGCAGGGAGCCCAATTATGAGATCATTGCAATAATGCAGGCGAGCGATGATGTGGACCTGAGTTCTATTTCCAGTCTAAACCTCCTTCCTGAATTCCAGCCTCTTTTATGCAACTGCCTACTTGGTGTCTGTGCTCAAATGTCTAATAAACATCTCAAACTCTGCATGCCCAAGACCAAACTAGTGATTTTTCCCTTTTCCAAACCTGCTTCATTTCCAACTTTCCTCCTCTCAGTTGGTGATAACTCCATCCTTTCAGTTGGTCAGCACAAAACTTTAGAGTTGCCCTTTACTTGGCTCTTTCATAGCCCATATTGGACCAATCCTAAAATCCCATTGCCTCTACTGTCCTCACTACCTTCACTGCTACCAGTAGTCTAAGCCCCCATCACATTTTGCCTGGATTATTACAATAATGTTTTTCTGCTTAAGTTTTTGCTCCTTCAAATCCTTGCTCAAACTTCATCTTCACAGAGAGGTCTATCCTGCCTACCATATCTAACACTGCACCCTGCTATTCCTCTGCATAGCCCATCCACTTGCCCATTTACCATCCATTTACTCAGCGTTTTTCCCCTAACACCACCACAATTACATAGCATGCCATCTAATTTTCTTATTTATTTATTGTTTATTGCCGCTCTTGCCACACTCGAAAGTAACTCTGCAAGGGTAGGGTTCTTGGTCTGCTTGTTCACTACTGTATCTGGAAAACACCTAGAAAAGAATCTGGAACAGAACAGGGTCTCAGTAAATATTGGATGAATGAATGAATGGGAAGTTGGCTGGAAAGAATGGCAGATATAGGTTAGCAGAGTAGAAAATGCAGCTCTTGGCATCCTACTGGCTCAGAGGGTGGAAAGAAGAAAAGAGTAAAGAATGATTCTGGGTTCCTTAGCTTGGGCTAATGCCTTTATCTAATGACGGAAGGCAGGAGAAGAAATATATCTGGGAGAAATTAATGAGTTCTACTTGGATCGTTTTGAGTGTCAGTGCTTGGTGCTTGTGAAATAACTAACTTTAGTTGTTAGACCTAGGGATTTTGTTCAACAGAGAGGTCAGGCTGGAACTAGAGTTTTGATAGGCATCAGCTATGGAGTAGATGAGATTTCCAAGGGAGAAGGAGCCAAATGAAAGGGGAGAAGTTGGTGGAAAGATGCCAAGAAGTATGTGCCTTTATTTATGGGATGCACCTAGGATAAACCAGCATATACTAGTCAGTATTGTTGGGTGTACAGTTTGGTCTCCTTGACATCGTTGGACACCTCTGTGGAAGCTGGAGGAAGAGGCAGATAAGTGGAAGAGGCAAAGAGTGAGATGATCAGAGTATGTTTTTACATAGTCTTGGTGAGTCTGTATAATGCTTGGGTTGCTTCCTAGGTTCCTGTGTCCTTCAACCATCCTCACCTTCCTGAACCCTACCTGCAGCATCTATCACAAGCTTTGGGGTGATTCTCCTATCAAGATGGCAGACAGCAGAGCCTTAACTTAGGGCATTAAAAGTGCCAGCAATTGTTTTCTTCACTGAATTGTCATAAAGGCAATCCTGCCTATATCACATGCATTTCACATTCCATGATCCGTTTGAGACAATTTGCTACAAGACTTTAGATTCCAATTTCTCAGAACAGTCAGAGATCACTTAAATGAATTTTGCATGTTTGCCAGAGCCGATGATGCTTGCTTCACCAAATGACTCTTTAAGGAAATTCAAACAAAAAGCCATTTTCTTTTCATTGCTTTTTTTTTTTTTTAAAGAAACCTCTCAGGGAAAAGTCAACAAATGTATATGCAAGCATCAGTATTAGCCTCAAAACCAGTGCTGATCGGAAGGATGAGGGGCCTGGGTTTGCATTTAATAGTCACCACCGAAGCCGAATGTCCAGGACCCTGATAAATGACTACATTTGCATCTTAATGCTATCAGCAGCTATTGTTACAATGGTTGTGCCCACTCAAATCTGTGAGGACCTTTTGAAATGGTTATTTTAAGAAAGGAACTTAAACTAAAGCAACTAAAATTGCTTTCTTTACTTCATGGGGAATGTGGAAAGAAAATATAGGGTGTGTTTCCTTGTCTCTCTTCTTCATTTGAGAGGATTTTCTCTATATGATAGCTATTACCTTCAAGGCAGGTCCTCCACCTTTGTGGGCTAGACAAGCAATGCCTTTGGGTCTTCTCTTTCTTCAGCATCTCCTTTTCGAGTCTTCCACTTAGGCATTAGGGCTGATTATGGGGTCTTCTGTCTTCCCAGCAGAAGCATAGCTGTCATCTGCTTGGGGTCTGTGTCATGATGATAGCAGTGATGGAGTAGTGACAGTGCTGTTAATATTACTGGTGGTAGTAGATGTATCTTTACTTAGTACTATAATAATGCTGCATAACAAAGTACTGCAAAATTATTGGCTTAAAATAACAATCATTTATTCTTTAAAATTTTTTAATTTAATTTTTATTTTTTTTCACTTCTTTGAGGAAACAGTTGACATCACTGTATGGCAGTCATTCATTCCTGCTTACCTGTCAATAGTTTGCCTGGCAGTTGACTGTTCTAGGCTGGCCTAGCTGGGTGGCTATATGTCAACTTGCAGATCCAGCTGGGTTTGGCTCCTTACTGAAGCTTGGGCTCAGGTTGTTCTGCCTGTGTTCATTCCAAATTCCAGAAGGAGCTATGGCTACCTTGGGGAGAGTGGGAATTCTATTTTCTTTTTCTTTCTTTCTTTCTTTTTTTTTGAGAGAGCGTACGTGGAGTGGGGGGTTGGGAGGCAGAGGGAGAGAGAGAATCTTAAGCAGGCTCCATGCCCAGCTTGGAGCCCAATGTGGGGCTCAATCTTATGACCCTGAGATCATGACCTGAGCTGAAATCGAGTCGGATGCCCTGAGAGTGGGAGTTTTTATGATGGTGACAGAAGTATAATAAGGTAAGTCACATTGCACAATCTCTATTGCATCAAGTCTGCCTACATCCCATTGGATGAAGCAAGTTACATGGCTCAACCCAAATTCAAGGTATGGGGAAGCATAATCTGTCATCATTAGAACAACAGCACAATACTATGGCCAAGCAAGTAAGATTATTTCTTGTGTGGGAGGAGAATAGGGAATTAATCTTAACAAACAGTATTCTATTACCATCTACCATTTGGGGTCTATGTGCAAGTTTTCAACACATTCATTAATTTGCTTATGCAATCAGTAATGTTTGAGTTCCTACTATGTGTCAGATACTATAATAAGCACTGAGCTTATATTAATGAAGTCCTAGAAGAAATTTAGAGCACATGGATCCTAGGATCCTGCTAGAAAATCCATCTAGGGCCTTATCTGATGGGCTGGAAAGAGAGAGATTTGATCCTGGGTTTTAGGAAGGGAGTAGGTTTAAGGTTTTGGAGATCCTATATCCTGGAGTTAGTGAATGCAGTTAATATTTCATATTCCTAGAGATTAAGCTCTTTTTACCAGCCTCTGGCCTTTTACGAGGTATCAGGTAAGATTTTCTTGGCCTAGAGGGAATGTGCGTGTTTTGATCCTGAGTTCAGAAAAGACTCAACATCAGTGAGTTAGGGAGACTAGCTGCACTGGATAATGATTTCTGGAACCAGGGCCTCATCAAATCCAGGTATCAGCCACCCAGATTTTCAGGCTCCCAGAGAGATGGCTGCCATCTCAAGAGTTCTCAGGCTTGGTCAGATTCAACCCTAAGTAACCCAAACAGAAACTTTCAGAACTCATGGAAAAACAGTAGACAGCACGGCTAGGGGATGGCAGAGCTAAGCTTTGTGTCTGTATTTTCTGTAGTTGTTGCTGGCTGATCATGTAAACCTGATTTTTCTCTGATCATGACTAGTGCTCAAAGGTGTCTTTGAATTGATTCTGCTGCTGGTGGCCATTCTGATTGCATTTCACAAGAAAGTCATAAAGCTACCTAGGTGAATGTTTTGTCCATTTACATAAGTGGAGCACAGAGTTCTAACAACTATTTGAAGGAGAAATCTCTTCTAGAGAATAATGACAATGGAAAGTGAAATAACTAATAGGCTGGAAAGGAAGCTTTCATTGTCCCTCAGCAAAGGGATAAGTAACACTTGGTGGTGTCTCAGGATGGCAACAGTCATCATCAAAAATATAATACACAAATATGGTGGAAGCAGCGTTGCTTTTTACTGATGTGGTCTATATTGCTTTGCTTAGTCAACTAATTTTCAAAGTTGCATTGTATATAGGCCTAAAAAGTCCAGTGTTACCAGCTAAGTTTTATGAACTCTGGGTGTTTCGTATGTTGGACTTCACGGATAGAGTGGATGAGAGGAAATGGTTATATTTCATACATGTAATGGTTAGAGAATCTGTTAAGTCATCCATACTATTAGTCAGCCATTGAAGTAAAAAATAAAACAACAACCTCCCCATCCCAAATCCCTTTTTAACTATGTCAAGTGACTCTAGAGCCACCCCTATAAAATTTCTTCCTTAGAGAATTTTTTGAAGCACAAATTCAGTGGCCATTTCTGAAATTTACCAGCTAAGGTTTCTATAGAGCAGGGGTCAGTAAACTACAACATAAGCAGGAAATCTGAGCTGCCAACTTGCTTTTGTAAATACAATTTTATTGAAACATAGTTCTGCTCATTTATTTATATACCATCCATGGCTATTTCTATGCCACAACAACAGAGTTGAGTAATTGCAACAGAGACCTTCTGGCCCACAAAACCTAAAATATTGACTACCTCACTCTTTACAGAAAGAATTTGCTGACTCCTGCTGTAGAGAGTGGACTGGGTAAATTGGTATGGACATGAACTCAGGATATGAAGAGGCACTCTTTTAGTTGTGACAGGACCCTTTCTGGAGTCTGTTTCTGCAGACCCCAGGTATGGATGGGGCTTCAGTTATGGCTGAATCTATGGGCATAAAGGATGGCACCAGGACTCACATTCTCTACCCTTTGTACTTGCTTTTTGTTGTACCGGCTTCATTCTCAGGCATGCTGTCTTTACATGATAGAAAAGATGGCCAACAGCAGAGCTGGGCTTATATGGCCCCTAATTCTTTTTTAAAAGATTTTATTTTATTTTTTGACAGAGAGAGAAACAGTGAGAGAGGGAACACAAGCAGGGGGAGTGGGAGAGGGAGAAGCAGGCTTCCCGTGGAGCAGGGAGCCCGAAGCGGGGCTTGATCCCAGGACCCTGAGATGATGACCTGAGCCGAAGGCAGACGCCCAACGACTGAGCCACCCAGTCGCCCCTATGGCCCCTAGTTCTTACTGAAGTACTTGCTGCGGAAAAGAGAACATCTTACTCCCAGCATCTATTGTAACTCCTTCCCTATTCCATAGGACTTTGATTTGAATTGGATGCCCAACCTGAACCTGTTTTGTGTTCAGGAGGGTAGAGGGCTCTTTACTGAGCATTTTGTGTTGCAGGCCCCTCCTCCACTGAATGGGAAAAGAAGGGCCATGTGTTTGTAGCCCTACCAGTTGGGAGAAGAGGAGTTCCCAAAGGGAAACTAAGAATGCTGGAAGTTTGGAGACAGCTCAGAGTCTAAGAATTCTTTGGGAGGCTTGTGTTTCTATTTTACCTCTCACTGTGATTTCTTCCAGCTGCTAAATTTTTCACCTCTTCAACCTGACTTGGATCTTATAGCTCCTGTGTTCTTCTAGGACTACTTTGCTCTGTGCTGCCCGGAATCTTTATTCTTTCATTTCCTCCAAGTTCAATTATAGAAGGCTGTTGTGTGATGCAGACTTTACTTGTAGGCACACAGTATTTGATGGGAAAAATAACTGCACAGTACAATAGAGGCAACTTAAAATTTAACATCAGTCCTTACTCCCAAGAAGACTTAACCATTACTCATCATGGTGAATTTCTTTTCTAACCATGTACCTCCCTAACATCCCAGCTCAATACAATATTCTTGGTCTATTCTTCCCCCTTAAGGCTTTTCCTCTCATTAGCCACCAGACACCAACATCCCAAAGTTTGTAATATTTTGCTCAGAATGGTTTTACTTTATCTACCCTGTCTTAAGGTAAGATCCAGAGCAATTTATGTTCCCCAAACTTAAGGGGCTCTGAGAAATGAAATGCATCGCTGCAAGGTCATCAACCTTAGAATACTAACAAAAGATTTGAAGATGTTGTGCTGTTGTCACAGTGGTTGTAGTAGAAGGGAGAGAGGAAAGAGTTGGGGAGGGTTTTGCTTTCACATGCATATCATTCTTTTTTTTTTTTTTTTTAAAGATTTTATTTATTTATTTGACAGAGAGAGAGACAGTGACAGAGGGAACACAAGCAGGGGGAGTGGGAGAGGGAGAAGCAGGCTTCCTGCGGAGGAAGTAGCCTGATGCGGGGCTTGATCCCAGGACCCTGGGATCATGACCTGAGCCAAAGGCAGACACTTAACGACTGAGTCACCCAGGTGCACCATGCATATCATTCTTAACATGTGGAAATTACAGCCTTTGTAAATGGTATCTTTTATAAAGAAAACTTGACTCCATTATGAGTAAAACGTATAAGGCTCACAGGGCCAAAATCAAGGGTCATGTGCCTTCATTGTGTAATAAGGACATGTTTCAGAGAGTCACTGGTTCAAGGAGGTGAGAGAGAAATAGACAAGACCTGAATCCAATGCACAGTCTAGAGACAATTCCAGGATTTCAGGAGGAGCACGTTCTAGATCAGCTAAAGCCCAGGTGTCCTACAGAATGAGAAAAACATTGGATGTTGTAAGCTATTATTAAAAGGATGCATTATTGCAGTATTGGCTGAATGATACATGGAGGGAGAGAGTCAAGCCCCATCTCTGTCTACAGCTCTTGCTCTTTGCTATACCGACCACTCCTTCTTCTACCATCTCACCTCTAAGGGCACTTACTTTTGTCTTAGCATATTAATGCCCCTTTTCTCTTCCTCCCACTTGACTGTCATTTCCCAGAAGACAGAAAACTAATTTCTCCCATGTCTTCCAGTCCCTAGCATAAATATTTATACCTTGTTGCTGATCAGTAAAGAATTTGGATAAATGGTAAATTTGAGCCTTTTGCTGGGGATAGCTACAGATGGAAATTATGTCTTAATTACCTCCTGGTAAATAAATATCACTGGTCCCAGGTGGGACCAGATGGGATGTAGATATGAGCTGGCACAAACTCCTCTCTGTAATACTGACTGAACTTAGGCCTGACAGCAAAAGTACTGAGGTGAACCACAATAATTTGCTTGTACCGCTAGTGGTCACACCATTATTTCATATTAGCACACAGTGAGAGGCATTTTTGGGTGATGTGAAAGGGTTTGTGACTAAAGTAAGTGACTGCATCAAATGGAAATAATTTGCAGATAAGATTCTCTGCCTTCCCAAGAAAAGCCATTCTGGCTGCCAAGAAAACTGGGGAGTGTTCCTGTCTCTGCCACTTACCTCTCTTCCTTTGCTGATTTTCATCAAATGGACTTCCTTAAGATGGCCGAAGTGTGATGTATTGGTGTGTCATATACCACTATGCCTGTGTTGTTTTATGACTTCTGGTGGTATTTTAACAAAAATGTATATCAAACTATAAAAAAAAATGGAAAGAAAACACAGAAGAATACTGTTATACCTTGTTTATTTTCAGAGTAATATACAAATAAAGTATTCAGCAGATCAAGGTGAAAATATAGGGCAAAGATACATGGGGAGGGGGGTGGAGTGGCTCAACCTACCCAGAGCATTGTGTGATGATTCTTTGTCTTGATCCTGAAATAACTTCGGCTGTTTTTCTTTCTTTCTTTCTTTTTTGTCAAATGGTAGTAAAAATAGGGAAGGCTATTTCAGACAAAAAGACTCAAAATAGGGCTGTGATCATCTCATTATGTGATAACAGGGAGAACAAATGTGGAGCTCTCCAGTATGTTCAAACCATCTCTGCTCTGGCAAACCAAAGGACCTGGCAGGACCTCAGAAAAGAGAGAGGATGGAATAGTTTCAGAATCTGGCTAAGGTCTAAGAGGAGATTGTTTCTCACTTATGCCTAGTTATAGACTCCTTACACAATGTTCATAGTGACCTCCATTCGTAGAACAGGGTAAAGTCTAAAAAATGTCAGTGTGACCCTTTATGTGACATAAAGCCCATATATGCTCCTCAGTCTTAAAGGATAGAGTTAGGTCCAAGGTATATGAGTTTCTGAGACAGAAATTGCAGGTATTTCAAAGAATTTTGTATTTCAGCTGGTCTGCCTCCCTGTGGTACCACAGGTGGTTCATTCACTAGAGTCTAGCCTCTGACCTTCAGCTTTGCAGAACCAAACGTTCACAGCTATTGGTGACTCTTAAGGACATTAATCACAGAGATACTGAGCCATTCAAATTTTACTGCTAATGTATGAATTTATATGGTGAACTGGAGCAGTGTAACCAGAACATCTTAAAATCTCTGATCCATTTACATCATTCTTTCATCAAATACTCACTGAGTCCCTGCTGCGTGCCAGATATGTAAGGGACCACGCTAGAAGCTTCGATGTCTGGTGAATAAAACCAAGTGACCTGTGTCATTGGGAAGCTTACATCCTAGGAGGTTGGGCAAGTCAGTAAATGAGGTAATTTCAGATAGTGAGGAAACAGTAAAAGTAATACAGAACAGGATTAGGAGTGTGAATAAGGGTGGGGTATAGGGGTATTACCTGTGATTGATAGTGCTCAGGTCCCTGGTTCCATTTGTCCTTAAGGACCAGCTCTAACCCTTCTAATAATCGGATTATGAGCTGTGCCTGTAAATCCCTGTTTGCTTAAGTTTGTGCCATTTGGGTTTCTGTGGTTTCCAGTCAGAGCCATGAATAATGTACTTTGTTACTAAAAAAGTAAAGCCGGGGCTCCTGAGTGTGGCATTTGAGGCCCCTCTCAGTCTTGTCCCAAATGACCTATGTCCCTAATTCCTATTCTGCCCCGCAGCACCACTTGCCCCACCTGCACCAGGCCTTGACAAAGCTTATTCCCTCCCTCACCCTTTCCTCGTACAAGAGGACAGAGGATGTGGTTTGGAAGCGTACACTGGGACCTTTTATTGCTGCGAATTATCTGTAATTTCCTCCCTGCCAGAGCCCCTTGGCCAATGTCCACGTGTCAAAGTCTAAGTTGTGCCTCAAGGCCCCATTCATATCTTCGTTCCTTCAGGAACGTTTCAACCTCTTCAGGTAAAATTAATCTCCCCTTTCTCATTGTACCTTGAGCCTCTCTTAAAGCATTTAATAAAATTTGCTTTGCAATATTATTACTTACATTACAGATCTAATTATACCACTAGCATATGAATCCCTGAAGAATGGAGTCTATGCATTTTATTTGTTAACTTTTTATTTAGTGCTCGGCAACGCAAATTGAATTAGTCTGTCCAATATAGGAATTTCCTAGAAGGTATAAAGTGCTGTACAGAGTTAGGGGTAATAAAAAGAACAACCATATATTTTGTGTGCTTACTCTGTCAAGCATGGTGCTTACTGCTTGAGATAAAACATGTAATCCTGGTTTTGGCTAATTTAAGATTAGCTTCTCTAATAGGCAAAGACTGAAATCTGGGTGGCTTAATATGGTAGTTTATTTCTTACATATTCATAAGTCCAGTGTGGGAATTTGATTGACAGACCTCCTCCTAAAAATGAGTGAGAGACTGGGTGTCTTTTGTTTTCTGGTCTGGGAGCTGGTACAGTCTAAAGCCATTTGCTGGATCCTGTACATCAGGAGGCTTGTGTGTGGAGTGTGGAGGACTACAAGGAGGTTCCTGTGGACCAGAACTTGATCATATAATCCTATCTATATGTAGAGAAGTCTGGGAAATGCTCACAGTACAGCCAAATATTCTGCACAGGGAGCATGATCCTTGGTGGACAGCTAACCATTTATGTTCTAATCATAACTCTGAGTTAGGTACTATTTTTATCTTCTTCTTATAGATAAGGAACTCAGAGATGAGGTGATCTCAAGGTACTCCCCTGGAAGGTGCAGAACCAGGATCTGAACCCAGGTCTTTCTGACTTTCAGAAACCACCTTGGCATTGACACAAAAGGAAGCATCATTTCCCTTTGCCGCTCTTTCTGCTGTTTCCCAGATGGCAAAAAATGGTTCTCCTGTCAGCCTTCATTATTGAGCACACTCATTCATCTTTCTCTCTCCAAGCCTTTCATTCTTCCCAGATATTTCTGTTGTCTCTGAGCATGGCAGGACCCATTATCACTTTTTGTGGCCAGACCTGTATCCTTTCTCTTTAATTTCTCTGGGTCTGGTGCATCCAAGCCCATGTGCCTGCTCCTGTGGCTTATGCCTGGAGGATTATAATGTCCACCCGCTGTGGATCTGCCTCTCAGAATAAATAGAGACATTACAATGGGAGCATTTGATGCAAGGTAGTGTATCTCATCTTGGGACAGGATTTGGGGGTGGATACAGAGGAAGAGAGTGGGGGGAAAAAGAGCCTGCTTATCTTTCTCAGAATGAAATGTAGCTCAATCAGTATTGAGGAGTAAACATGGAGGAAAACAATGGACACATTCAGTCCAGAGCTTTTAATTGGTATTCTAAGGAGTGCTAGAACTCCTTAGAGTAATCATTCTTGGCTCTTAACTTTAGTATAATGAACCATCAGTGGATTTATTATTTATTTCTGGGAACATCCTCTGTCTCTCCATGTTCTTCCCTGCGAAGATTCAGAAGGTTTTTTATTCAGGTCTTGGCTGACAGACCATTTGGGAGGTGAAGCATCAGTATAAAAATGACAACAGGTGGATTATTTTCACCAGAAGTCATGCCATGACTGTGAGTGTGGTTGGTGGTCAGAGAAGGGAGTGGTCTGTCAGTATTGAAGCTGTCACAGCAAAGGCTTCTTGGAAGATAGGGAGTTTGCCTTGAAGCTGGAGAGGTGGGATAGGATCTCAACAAATGGAGAAGGATTTGCAGGCCATTTCTGGCCAAGGGAAAAGTCTGAACAGAGTCATTGGGGATGAGTGAGTAGAGCCGCAGCCAGAGTCCAGGGAGGGTGGAGGGAAACCCACTCACCTGTGGTGGAGCCTGTGGTTGGGGAAAGCAGGGGGTGGGGGTGGGGGGTGGGGTGGGGGCGGTGGAGGGAGAAAGAGGGGTCAGAGGACATCGTATCTTTGGAAGGCAAAGGGAGAAATTTCAACAACTAGGCAGAGTGGCCCACTTGCTGCTATTTACCAGTGAGGAGGGCTTGTTCTTCCCTGATAGGTGAGAGGTCAGGGCCACAGGCCAGTTACAAAGCTTGATATGTGCAGGGCGTGGTGGTCCTTGATGGGCTATAACTTCTAAGAAGAGTTATTCATCCTGTGCCGCTATAATCCTTGTCCTTCTGTTCTTCTTTACCCTGAACCATCACCCCTGCAGATACCGCATCCCTCCAATTCCCACTCTTCAGGACATTCATGCATGAGGTGAGGAATGCCAATGGTACTTTTCTGTGCTTTTCCAGATATCTTGTGCAATCCTAGGGACAGATTCTCAAAAAGTGACTAAGTTTGAAAATATGTCCAACCACTTGGGTGAGTGCAGAGCTTAATTAAATTTGACTCAGCAAAATGAAGCAATATGCTATGTCTTGCCTTTTAGCATCTTAGGGTAACTTTTTGCTGCTTCCATCATGCCCCAGTGTGGCCAAGGCTGGGAGTGCACCCACTCCAACACCCCGTCAGGTCCCTTTGCTGTTTTTGACCACACTGGCTTCTGGGATGCTTTCTCTCCTGACCCAAGTTTGCTTTCTCAGCAAACAGACTCTGAAGCAGGGATTGTAAACAAGAGGTTCACTGAGGAGAGCTTTGGAACCACACCTGTAAGAAAGTGAGGGAGGCAGGCAGGGTTGGGCAGAAGAAGACTGAACCCCCCACTGTTGCTGCAGGGAGCTCTGGAGCAGGAATAGCTCTTCTGAGTGGACCACAGTAGGCCAAGGACCTGACCAGTCATTAGGTGCAGCTACTTCTAGCAGGGGGTGGAACCTTGGGCAAGGCTATTCTGGTCAAGGGTAATTCTTGGGCAGGATTGCAGCTGGAGAATGAGAATTTTGATCCTGAAAGGGGGTGGGGTCTTGAGAGGACAGCATAGCACCCCCTACAGCAAGTAGGAGCCAGCACTTGCATTTCCTCAGCAGAGGCAGGAGACTCTCAGGTTGCTGTACCCGCTTTGCCTGTTTCTTCAGAAAGCCTGGAGTGTCTGGGAATTTACATACCCCAAGGGCAGCCCTTAACCAATGACCGATAGAAACACCCCAGCTTCCTTCCCCCTACAGTGACATTTCTGAAGTGTGACCCATGTTATTTCCAGAATGCCCTTCATGAGAAGGATATTTGCCTGATGTCTCACTTCCCCACTCAGATCGTTGCTGGTTTTTCCCTGGAAATGCTTCATAATAAATCACTTTCCCTGAGTTGTCAACTCTGTGACATCTCTTGAGGAAATCAATTAGGCAACCGGCTTTGTCATCCCTGGGTATGTTACTTAACTTCTCTGAGCCTCAGTTTCCTAATCTGCAAAATGAGGTTAACAACAACAGGTTTATGGGGTTGTTATGGAAGCTGTGAGCAAGCACCTTGCACAAAGAGGTACTGAATAAAGAGATTAGTGAAAGAGTAATATCTGGTACTGGAGAGAATGGGATCCCCAGATAGCACTTCATTCTGGCTGAAAAGTACGAGCTTTGAATTCTCTACAATGGGACCTGAAACTTCCTGTACCCACACTCTGCCTGTCAGCTTGAGTCATAAGCACTGGCCACAAATATGATTGCTGGTAGGGATCTTTAAGGCACTGCTCACTTTTTTTTTTTTTTTTTTTTTAAGTGTGAGAAGAGGTAATCTGTAAAGGAAAGGTTCTGAGTGTTCTTTTATGTTTGTGTATATGGAGTGTCCTGATTAGCTTCTCCTTAGAAAGCACCTCATGGACTAATTAAATTAATTTGAGATGAGATTTTGGTTCCTTTACACATGCCACTCAAGTAGAAGTGCCTGATATTTAAGAATGTAAATTTCACTGCTTTTTAACTCTTTTACACTGGTGATCTTGGTGGTCTGGGGAAGAAGGGCTTTTTTCTTCCCTGAGGTCACCTCTACCCTGGATCCAGCTCTCATGCCCCCTCATGGTTGATAAGGTCCATTGCGCTGCCGCCAGGGTGAGGTATGGTGACAAGGAAACCACATGCTACCTTTGAGGATTGATGGCTTTGCAGGACCACCCTTGGCTACAGTCCTCAGTCTCAGCTGTCTAGATGAGGTCTGGCATATAGACTTGAACTTGCCGAAGTACCTCTGCTTGGTTGATTGTCACTGTCTGAAGAACTGTGTTAAAAAGGATTCTGAGCTCCTTTTTGGCCTGAGTGAAAAAGAGTACAGAGATTGTTCGTAATATCTGTCATGAATATTAGATAGGAGTTTATGGAATATATTGGCCAGCCAGGACTAGAGTTCCATGTTTTTGCAGAGATTTCAGGTCTTCTATCAGTGAAAGCTCCCTGCTACTTTTATATATTACTATATTACATATTGGATTTTATTATGATTTGGAATGTGTTTATATATAATCACATATGTAATTATATGTAAAAATACATAAAATTTTATATAAAATTTAAATTATGTAATTTAAATATATTAATATATTATACTATATATCAATATATATTAAATATGTTATTTTATATAAATATGTATATATAATTACATACATAAATGCATTCCAAATTATATAACATGTATATGAATCCCAAAAGAGGAATAGTATGAATAATATCATCCATCCCTTTTAACCTTCTTCCAAATCCTTATTTTTTTTTTTAAGATTTTATTTATTTATTTGACAGAGACACAGTGAGAGAGGGAACACAAGCAGGGGGAGTGGGAGAGGGAGAAGTAGGCCTCCTGTGGAGCAGAGAGCCCGATGCAGGGCTCTATCCCAGGACCCCGGGATCATGACCTGAGCTGAAGGCAGACACTTAACAACTGAGCCACCAGGCGCCCTCAAATCCTTATTCTTAAGATGAATTCAATTACTAGCTGAGATGAACTCTACTTATAAACCATATTAGCTTTGACAGCTTATTCACTTTCCCTGTGACTCCATTTCCTCATACATTAGTGGAGGTAATGAAAGGATCTGCCTCAGGTTGCTGTGAGAATTCTTGGAGTTCTAGATCTGTGTTACTCAGAATGGTACCTGGTACATATCTAGATTGAAATGTTTGACCTGCTCTAATATTAAAATTGTGTTATTGTTTACCATGTACCCACTGTTTGGCATCAGACAACATTCTGTGGAGGCTGCTCTTTGATCTCCAAGGTTGTCCACGTAGCTCCCTTTTCAATCAGGAGGAGGAGAAAATAATTTTAATTTTTATGTCAGCACTGCTGATCTTGTGCTGCCATTTCCCAGGTCAGGGACTTCTCTCTCAACAAGGCTGAAACCGAGGAAAGATCATATGTAACAAAGTGTAAGTATTTTGGTGTAAAGCCTGGAAGATGAAATTAAAAGCTTCAATTCTTTTTCTCTTTTTACCATAATACTGACTGAATTTAGCTATAAAAAAACACATTTAAAAATTTTAGCTCATCTAGTTTTCCCATTTTTAGATATATCCCATTTTGGGATTATAGAAAGAGCCAGGGTTTTGGTGTCAGAGCTGGATTTGAATCCTGGCTCCATCGTGTGTCCATGGAACTAGCAGTTACTTGACCTCACCAAGCCTCCATTTCTTCAGCAGTAGAACAGAATACTAGCTGGTCACTGGCAATCCTGGGTCTCTTCGAATTGGTGCTTTGGTGACTACTATTTGGTGAGGGTTTTGCTTTGCAGTGAGAGTCCTGAGGTCCAGCAAATTTCTCAAGGACCTTCTGAATCTTCATTGAAGAAATTAGATTCTATCTAGCTGGTTTCATGTGTGATGTGTTGTACTTTCAGGTTTTGAGCATTGATAAACCTGTGTAGGCAGATCTGATAATTTTGTTCAGATTATAGGATCATTTCTAGCTCAGGATGGGTCTCCATAGTCTATTTCAGGTGGTTGCTGGATAATGGAATTCCTTTTCCCATAGAGGCATAGTTAGGCATCAGTTAGCTGCCCAGAACTAGCTCACAAATGCCCATTCAGCACATAAGCCCCTTTGAATATGGAGTGAATAACTTAACTGCACTGGACTTAAATAAATTTCAGGATACTTGAGTCTAATTCTAGCTCTGTCACTTACTTACTTTGAGATCTTAGCTTCTTGAAGACTTTCCTCTTCTGTAAAATCAAAATGAAAATGTCTTCTTCATGTTGTTGAGCAGATGAAGTGCTATCTGGCCCACAGTAACTATTGAGCTTAGTCCTCTATTACTGTTGTTATTCTTATTTGAACCAAACATTTAAACATTTTTGTAGAAAATGTGTAAGGAGAATTTCAGCTTTGAATTTCAGGAACACATCTTCCTGCACTGTGTTGCTCTGGAACTAGAGTTTCCCCAAGTTTCATTCTTTCATGGTTGCTCATACCATCTGAAGGAAGTGTCCCACGGGAGCCAAGCTGGGGGGGACTAAGAGAACAGGGATCAGAACTTCAAGGCATAGAAATTGAAGATGGCCTGGCCAGGTAGTAGATATCACTGGGTTGGATCACTGGTGGCCTCTCAATTGCTGCCTTTCTCCTTCACCAGCCCTAAGACTGAGTGCTTTCCTCTCAACTCCTCTGTGGTGATGATTCTTCCTGGGGCCCCAAGAAAGGCAATTTCAGGGTTTCCCCCCACTCTCCTGCTCCTCATGCAAGTTCCAGACTCGTTCAACTTTTCCTTAAATGGTTTTATTTCATATTACAAGTTTTTAAGTTCACATATGGTAAGATTCACTGTTTCTGGTGTATAGTTTTATGAATTGGGACAAATGCATAAAGTCATGTAACCATCACCATAATCAAGGTAGAACATCACCCCCAATGTTCTCCCACACTACTCTTACACAATTTACTTAGTGTTTTACACTCTTGATGAGAGGAAAAAAAATGCCAGGCAGAGGGGTAACAAATATGGTTTTGTAACTTCTCTCTTTTTTCACATAGATCCTTCTGAGAAAGAAAGAGTCCCCTATAAGTTGCTAATGGGCCACAGAAGACTATAATGTGAGTCTATGGCTTTTTTAGATTCTCCAGCAACTTTCATGGGGACCAGAACAGAGGTGGGGGCTCCAAGGCAATGAGTTCCTAGGGCCAGGGAGCCCAGATGGATCAAAGCTAGTGGGGTTTAGAGTAAGGGATCCAATGGAACCTAGGAAAAGCTCTGACAATTTTTCTTCCTATGTTCTCTTGTCACACACCAGCCTGCTACAAAAAATCCTGGACTGTAATGGAATGAGCTGAAAAGCAATGACTGGCTGAGGGCAGAGGATATAGGAGTAAATGAAGAAGAGGAAATAGGAGGGGAGGGAGGAGTACTAGAAGGCTGAACTGGAGAGCAAAGAACAAGGTTGTTCTCTGAAAGGGCTTCCATCAGGACCCTGCCAGCCCAGGGTGAGTGAGAATATGTAGCCCTCTCCTCTCATGGCCAGCCTGTTGATTCAAGCCTGGCCTGGGTCTCTGCCCCCATTCGCCCCCTCAGCAGAGCATCTTTGAGCAAGGCACACCTGGAAGGTCCTCTTGGTGAGAATATCCATTTAAGCTCTTACTCAAATCAGGAGTGTGTGTTCAATTAATCATTCCCCTATTACCTAGGACAGCAGAGATTTTGCTGAACAAAAAATTATTTGTGGAAAATGTACCAGCTTCAGCCATCAAATTTTTTGACAGAAATATTAAAAATGCAGGCAAAAATTTTCCATTAGGACACTGGCTGTCCATATTTCTTGATGAGATCTTATTATTGAACCTGAGGTAAATGCTTGTACTTCAGTAGCTGGCCACAATTCCCTGCCTTTGTGTTTCAAATTTCAGTAAAAAATCTCAAATGTCAAAATGTATGTCAGTCTCTAAATAAAATTTTACACCAGAGAATGGGAGAAATGTTGCTGTTGAGTCATTTGATGTCATGCCTGACAGGAATACTGATGACTTGAATGAGCAGGCTGATGAAGACTGAGGGGTAAATGGGAATATTTTGCTAAGCATGAGATTGGAGATCTGTGTCTGGCAGTATTAAATTTTTCTCACTTGCTTTTGTACCACCTGCAACAAAATCACAATCTGAATCACAGTTCCTGTATACAAATCCTGTTCATTCTGGGTACAGCATCCTATCAACTAGGAATATGGTATCTTGTAACCTGGAAGACTTAAGATGGTTTTAAGCTTTTTAAAGGTGGTTATTTCGTGTGTGTGTGTGTGTGTGTGTGTGTGTGTGAGAGAGAGAGAGAGAGAGAGAGAGAGAGAGATACCCCTTGACAGCTAAAATTTTAGGCACATAACAGTTATTACATAAATCTATTATATTGATAAATTGAGTATGCATGGCAATAACCTGTAACAAGAACTTTTATTTTTATAAGTGTCCCATGGCATTGTTAACTCTTCATTGCTGTGTTTGTAGATAATGTGGCTCAGTGGAAAGAGACCAGACTGTGGACCTGGGTTCAAATCCCTCCCTTTTTTGCTTTTACTATTTGTGTAACCTTAGGGAAAACCTTAAAAGGGAAATTTTGTCTGTTTTCTCTTTTATAGATATGAATAAGAGTATCTACTTCATAAAAAAGAGAATCCAAGAAAACATATGGAAATATGCTCAGTGTGGTTTCTAAAATAGAGCTATTGCTCAATAAATTTCATTGTCCTTTCTTTAATCACTTGGTATTTTCAGGGAATAAATTGTTACACATGAGTAAATATTAAGTAGATGACTCTTCCTATAAGATATTATAAAGTAGATAATGCCAAAAAAAGGTAAAACCAACTGATAGTCATTTAACTGTAATCAAATACTTTAGGGTCTTCTCTTTCCAGGCATAGGGTAGGATTTTATTTTGCCATTTTAAGTTAGATGTGATCATGTCACTTAATTTGGCCAATTAAATCTGAAAACTCAAGTGAGGGAAGATTGAAGAACCAATGTGTAATTTGACTTTTCTCTTCCCACCGTTTCAGTGATTGTGGTAGCAAATACCTAGAGTAACAGCAATGAGAAGAGTCCACTGTTGACCAGCAATGGACATATATCATGGGTGAGGAATAAACTTGTTGTGTAAAGCCACATTTTGGGCTTGTTACCACAGCATAACCTAGTTTATCCTGACTGATAAACCAACAAAGCTATGGTAAGATTCATGGACTTGATTCAGTAACAAGAACCTTATAAAATAGTGTAGAAGAGTAATTGTGCTAGATTCCACCTCACAAATAATTTAGAAAGTTCGAGGAACTGTTAAATATTTACTGTGGCTTAATTAAACGCTACAGCTATTTGGGAAAATTTTCTATTTCACCAGTGACCATGTCAAAGTTGGGACTTGGGGAAGATTTGGCTCCTCATATTTTATCAGCCTCATTCATGGGTATAGATTTACATAGTCCAGTATAGTAGCCACTTGTCTCAAATGACTTTTACACTTAAGTAAAACTAAGCATTCAGTTTTAGTCACACAAGTCACATTACATATATAGAACATTTCCATCTTTGCAGAAATTCTATTAGGCATCCCTGATACAGATGCTTGAAATTGTCTCAATCATATATAAGTTTCTATATAATTAAAGCATCTCTTCTAATGAGATTGTTACCCCTTAAGCCCTCCTCCATAGAAATTTGCCACTGTATCTGCATCTTATCTTCTAGTTGGACACTGTGAAAATGCAAAGGAAGGGAAAATTTCCCTAGGCTTTCCAGAGTAAATGTACTTAATACATCTAAGGCTGCCAGTGTATAATAATTTAATATTAATGGTATAATAATTATTATGGATAGTGTTTAAGCCAAGGAATTGATATTTATTTTCTTTTTACAAAGCAAAGCTCCCATGGAAGTGAAGAGGCAATTTGAACTGTACTGAAGTAAAGTTGAGACTAAATGATTCTTATGTAACAAATGACCTTTCATATCAGGCAAGTGTTGTGCTCTTTTTATATCAAAGTTTATAAGGCCTGTGGATTGAATGACTAGGACAATAACTCTTCTCAGTTAACATTAAACTTCAGAGTTAACTATGGGTGTATTAGTCAGGATATCCTAAGTGATGCTGCTATAACACACGACCTAAAGGTCTCAGTGCCTGGGACAAAACCCCATTTCAAATTTATGCAGTCCCTTGGGGGGGTCCTTGTTATTGTCCTGAGGAGTTATTGTCTATTTTCAGTAGTCCAGACTGCCTTCCAATTCAACAAGAAGTCTCTTCCCTGATCATACAGCAAGAAGAGAGTGCTAGAACATCCCACATCATCAAATAAGTGCTCCAGCATGAAAGTGATGCATGTTACTTCTTTCAACCCACTGACATTAGTCATATGACCCTTCCCCCATGCAGGGTGAGAGTCAGGGAAATATAATCCTTCCATGCACTCAGAAAGAGTGGATAACTACATATAAGTGAACATTAGAAGCCTCTACCACAGTGCAGGAAGTGCATTTTTAAACAAAATCATTAAATGTGTAGGTTTCCAGCGAGCCAATGGCTGATGTTTTCCAGAATAATGTTGGAATGCTGGTTATGGGATCAGATTTCCACAATTCCAAAATATTTGCCAGCTTATGAAAAAGTAAGAGTTGAATTGTATGCTTTTATGAACCCGAGTTTTACTTCTATACCAAGCTTCCATCTACTGTCATGTTCTTTGGGGCAGTTAGAAAAAAAGTGTTCTAGCCTGTGACTTCATTCAAGTTAGTCTTTTTTTTTCCCCTTGGCATGTAAAATGTGATGGCAAGATTAAGTTATTCTTTGTCCCTTTCCAACACTGTTATGGTTTTTAGAGGTTTTTATGGCCACTCTTAGCAGTCCTGAAAGAGAGGTCTCTGAGTATACAGAGGACTCAGATGTGGGTGTGGAATTGAGCCTTCTCTGTTTTCTGCATCACTCATAAGCACAAACCCTCTCTTTGTACGTCTTTTCCACTCCATTTTTATTCTAAGGAACTTAGAATTAATGCTCTTGGTAAGAGAGAGCGCCCATTTTTTTTTTTTTTTTAAGTCAGGTCTATTGAGGTATAATTTACATACAATAAAATATTCACTTTTTTTTTTAAGATTTTATTTATTTATCAGAGAGAGAGAGAGCGCACAAGCAGAGGGGAGCGGCAGGCAGAGGGAGAAGCAGGCTCCCTCCTGAGCAGGGAGCCCGAGGCAGGACTTGATCCCAGGACCCTGAGATCATGACCTGAGCCAAAGGCAGAGGCTTAACCAACTGAGCCACCCAGGCGTCCCAAATTTTCACCTTTGAAGTGTATAGTTCTACACATCTTGACGACAAATACGTACAGATGTACCCTCACAATTAAGATGTAGAATACCTCCTGAAATTCTCTTTACCCCACTGTAATCAATCTCTATCTCCCATTGTATTTTCTGACAACAATGGTGTGACTTCTGTCCTTACAGTTCTGATTTTTCCAGAATGTAATAAAAATATAGCCTTTTGGGTCTAACTTCTTTCATCTGGCAAATTGTCCTTGAGATTCATCTATATTATTGCATGCATGAGTAGTTTTTTATTGTTGACTAGTACTCCATTGTATCACAATTTGTGTGTCTAGTCACCATTGATAGATATTTTGGTTGTTTCCAGTTTGGGGCATCAAAGGTTTTTAAGAGGAGCATTGGGATATGTTATTGTTTGGAGAATGGCTGGGTTAGGGAGAGACCAGGTAGGAAAAGGACAGAAAGTAGGGCAGTGGCTGTGGTTTTGAGGAGATGTATATCCTTAGTCTTTATGTTAAGTATGTGAAGGTTTTTACACAAGGGAATTAGAGGCTTATGTGGCTAATGGAAGAAAGGGACAGGGGCAGAGTTCTGGGTGGAGACCCGATGATCTCAGCTTACAACTCTGATCCAAGTTGTTCTCATGAAATCATCTGAAAGCTACTGTGAATTCCTTAAGCCTCTGGGAATCTCCTCCAGGTATCTCAGTCTATAGAAGTTGTTCTAGATATGTGGTCTTCCAATCTTCAGTATCCGTATCATCTGGGAAATTGTTAGAGATTCATGTTTTCAGGCCCCACCCCAGACCTCCTGAGTCAGAAACCTTGGGAATGGGGCCCAGCAATCTGTGTTCTAACAGAACTTTCAGAGGATTCTAATGCTCACTAAGGTTAGAGAACCACAGGTCTGTAGTGTAAGTACAGGAAGTCTCCAAGAAGCTCACTCAGGAGCCACTTCAAACCTGTGTGCACCCATTCATCTGCATGCAAATGCTTCTGTCTGCCAAATCACACACCAATGCCTCTCACTGTCTAATCAGGAACCATAGGCGTAAAGAGGCTATAGGAAATGAAGTCCTCAGCTTCTCTTCTGAAATCAGAGGAGGCTCCAAGAAACTAGCAATGATCGCAAGTTGATAATGAATGATCTGGCACAATATGGGAAAGGTTATATAGGGGACAGGATTTTTGAATAATGAATGTTGGTGAATAACAGTGAGAGTTCTGCAGATGCTTCTAACTTTAAAACCATGTAATCATCCCTCCACTTGTTTCTTCCTTCTGCCCAGATAGGCGCACATCATTGAATTGTTATCTAAAGGCTTACTGGATTCGTCTGTAGTTGATTTAGTGGCTACTTGTGGAAATGTTCTATTTCCAATTTCTGAGGCAATTATGTCAAGTTATATTCCTAAACATAGATGAGGTTGCTATTTCCAATAAACTAAGGTGGTTCCTTCCTGGAATGTGACAAATTTATTAACAGTATATCTATGTTTTTTTCTGCTCGATATTTTAAGCCAAGGAGAAAGGTAAATACTGTTTAAGGAACTTATAAACCAAGTGTGTAACCATTTTGCACAATTCATGGTTTTATTTAATGAGCTTCAGTACCACAGGATGAGAGTTGTTCCCAAAGGGCCTCAATCAACTAGACTATTGAACAGAAATGCAGAATGTAAATTGGGTTTTAACTAAAATCATACTGCTATTACTTTTTATGGAACCCATAATTTCTAGTAGAGAGCAGGCATATAGAAAACTGTCATTATGGAAATGCCTTCCGGGATTTGACCAACTGCATTTGGAGCACGAATAAACACTTTGAGGCTTGATTTGTATGTTACTTCTGGTTGTGTAAGACTAAATGTATGCCACATGGTTCTTAATACTGCAGCTTTCATGGCTTTGTGGATTCCATGCACTACCTTTTAGATACATTATGCTATTTATTTATTTATTTATAATTTTAAAGCCAAAGTGGAGATATATCTTCTTTCATTTACATTCTCAGGGTAGATTTTTTTCTTTGAGAATGATGATGAGATATTTGTTTTGAAACACTGGGAAAAGGAAGACAAACCATATGATTTTTTTTCCCTGGTAACTGAATATAAACAATTACTTCAGAATGAATTTCTCTCTTCCTTTGTGCTTTCCCTGGGCTGCTGTGGGCTTCAGAATTCATAGTGAGATTGGTGACTGGATCAATACTTATACAACTGATTTCAAATATTGCTTGCTTGCCAACAATTCCAAAAATCCAAAGCTCCAGATACACATTTCTCTCTGCTTACTAGACATCTTCATCTGAAGGTCTCTGACTCAGGATGTGCTAGACCAAATTAAGTAGATTGCTTTCTATGGTACAGACATTAGTTCTACCTTCACAACAATAGTTAATACTTCTGGAGGACAGCATTCCTTAATGGTCCTTCTCTTACAAGGCTTGGAGTATAGTTTGCACATAATAAATTCTTATTGACTGAAAAATAGTGGTGGTGATAGCAAGTAGTTTATAAGCATAGAAGGAAGGAACTAATGAGTATATTCAGAATCTGTAGATTTATAATGTCTCCTATAATGCACCTCTTATTGCCAGAATCCACTTTGAGCCAACAGCATCTTGGCCATCCCAGTGCCTAACAGGAAAAACAGAAGGCAGCATGGTAACTTGGAAAGAGGACATGTTTTAGCAGCTCTGTGTTTACATTCTGACTCTGCCAATTAGAATTTATTTAACAGCTGACTCTGCTATGAGATGAAGATCATGACCTCCACCTTGAGAGAGCCTTGATGTTTCTAAAATATATAAAAATCCTAAATGATGCCTGGTATTAGTAGAGGTTAACTAAATGATAGGTATGATTATGCTACTTCAAATTTGTGTGGTTTCTTGTGGCTAATAAGGGATGCTCCCAACCACTCCAAAGGTTAGAGATGACTGTGTTTTCTAATTTGTAAATGAGGAAACTGAGGCCCACAGGCCCTCAGCTAGTAAGGGGGGACCTAGGACTAGGAACTGGATTTTTTTCTGGCACCAAATCCTTTTCTCATTCTCCTAGTTTAAACTGTCCTTTGCAAAAATCATTCTAATTCTACACCCAAGGCAGAATCAATTCCTGTTTTCTCCTTCTCTGCTTCTGAAGCTCCTTCAAAGCACTCTGTATATAGTGTTTTTCTGATACTGCATTGCCTTGTGATTATATATGGGCCTGAATTCCTGAAAGAATTTAAGTTCTTTAAAGCAGGGCCATGTCTGACTTATCTGGGTGAGCATGGTGTCTGGCACATAGTAGGCACTCAATACAAATTTGTTGAATTGGTAAGGAGAGTCAGAATGCAGCAGCAGAGTAAAAAGGTTCCCTTAATTAAAAGAAAAGGGAACTAAGAGCATTGTTTGGCATATTACTCCAAAGCCAGCATGCTAGCTAACAAGACAGGAAGCATCCATCTGCAAATAATGTGCGCAACTCACCCCACTGAGAATGTTAATTATGTTTTTAAAGGGAGACAGGGAGCCCTGGTTGCTTTTGGCACAAAGCAGTGGGGAGAGAGATGGCCCAGGGAAGGAATGCTAAATAGTTTCTGCAGTCTGTGTTGCCAGCTCTCTGTGTAGCTCTGGGAAGGGAGAGGATTCGTGATGTTTATTTGTCTGAGACAGATTTCATTACTTTGTTCTGATGATGACTCCATAGGTACACTCCTTGCCCAAGTATCTTTTTTATTTTATTATTATTTATTTTTATTTTTTTTTCCGATCTAAATTCAAGTAGCCAACATATAGCCAACATCATTAGTTTCAGATGTAGAGTTCAGTAATTCATCAGTTGCCTGTAACACCCAGTGCTCATCACATCACATGCCCAAGTATCTTTTTCTTTTTTTTTTTTTAGAACCTCTCCTTATGCCTACTTCAGATTCTCTCCTTATCCAAAGTCCTCCATAACCCATGGAACTTGACCTGTCCATGGCCCCTCTCCATTCCCATATACTCAAATTGATCCAACATAATTTCCAGGTCAATTTTGAGATGCACTGTCAACATCTTAATGTGCATAGTCTTTGACTCAGTAATTCCACTTTTAGGAATCTCTCTTTTAGAAATTCTCCCACAGAAAAATAAAAAATAGAATGTGTGAATAGACTTATGTGTAATAATAGAAATCAGAAATATCTGCAATGCTCATCAGTAAAAGATTGTTTAAATAAATCTTGCTATAGCATTTTATGTAACTGTTCAAATGAATAAGGTAGATCTCTATGCAAGGATATAGTTGTATTTTGTTGAAAAGAAAATTATAGAAAAATGTGTATTGTAAGATCTCTTTTTATGTAGAGAAAATCCAGAAGCATATGCAACATTCATTTACTCAAAAGATACTTATCAAGTGTATACTATGTGCCAAGCAGTGAATGGGAAATAAATCTGCCTTGTCATCCAGGGAAATGAATAATAAACATAATAAATAGAATTACCTTGTATGGTAAAAGATAATAATCCCTAAGGAAAAATAAAGACTGGATAGAGATAACCTTTGAGACTTTAGTGTGGTAGTTCCTGGATGAAGGGGCAGGGCTTTCATTTTCTACTTTATTTACTTCCATAGTGCTAACATGAGTATGTGTTATTTTTATTTATTTAGGGGAAGTTAAAAGGTGTCCCCCTCTTTCCTGTATCTTCAACTTTTTATTCAGTAAGATTTTTTCCTTCCACTTTTAAACACATCGGTTTCTCTTCCATCTTAAAAATAAAAATAAGTATAAGGGAGAATGTTGATCTAAGTTGCCTCTGGTTACAGACCCATTTTTCTTTTTCCTTTCCCTTCTTAACAAAATTTTTCAGAGTCCTGGACAATCAGAGCCTGATGTTTTGCTTCCCATTCAGTACTTTCCCTAAATCTGTGTGGCCTTTTGGCTTTCATGCTGTTGAAACCTCTCTCTGACTTCACCTGTAAATTGTGAGGACACACCATATCCTCTCACTTCTCTAGGTAGTCATGCTCCAGGGAATCCCCTGGAGTCTTATCTCTTCCTTAGGTTTCTTCAGGGTTCTGTCCTAGGACCACTATTTTAGCCCCCTTCCACTCCCCACATTCTCTCTGGGTTACCTCATAAACTTTCATACTTCATTGACCAGGGAGTAACCTTTTTGGGGGAGAAGAGAAGCTTTGTTTTCAAACTTTGAAAAGGTTTTACTGCCATGTATATGGAGAATCTGGAAAGATATACAAATGCTCAGGGCAGGACATATGCTCAGAAAAGACCTGAGAGGACCTTAAATTTTCATCCCTGGTTTGGTCTTTGGGCTCAGAGTACATGAAGACTAAGGTGGAATGTGAGTAGTCTGATTAAAAATTGAAAGAGTGCCTCAACACAAAGCCAAATTACAAAGACCTGAAGTATATGTTTTTACTTTTTTTTCTTTCCTAGTTTTTCCTTATTTTCCTGTTATTTTTTCTTTTTGCACATCAAAATATCCAAAATGTTCACTTTTCAAAGGAAAATTATGAAGCATGCAAAGAAACAAGAAAGTATGATATTAAAAAAAGAAAAGGAAAAGGAAAAGAAATTAACAGGAACTGTCTCTGGGGAAGCCCAGGCATTGTACTTACTATAGCAAGACTTTAGATCAACTGTCACAGATATTCTCACAGAGGTAAAGAACACAATGGACAAAGAAATAAAACAAGGATAACAATTTCTCAATAAATAGAGAATATCAATAAAGAGCTAGAAAGTTTTTTAAAAATAGAAATTTTGAAGCTGAGAAGTACAATAACTGAAGTGTAGAATTAACTAGAGGGGTTCAAAATGGAATTTGAACAGGCAGAAAAATGAATCCATGAACTTGAAAGTATGTCAAATTAAATTATCCAGTTTCAGGAGTGAAAAGAACAAAATAATGAAAAAAATGGAACTTAAGAGACTGTAGGAGAGGGGTGTCTGGGTGGCTCAGTCAGTTAAGCATTGGCCTTCATTTCAGGTCATGATCCCAGGGCCCTGGGATAGAGTCTCTCATTGGGCTCCCTGCTCAGGGGGAACCTGCTTCTCCCTCCCCCTCTGCCCCTACCCCTGCTTGTGTGTTCTCTCCCTCTCTTTCAAATAAACACATAAAATCTTAAAAAAGAAAAAAGAGACTATAGAACACTTTAAAACTTACCAGCATACACATGGTGGGAATCCCAGAAGAAGAAAGAAAGGGGAACAAAGAATACTTGGAGAAATAATGGTCTGAAACTTCATAAATCAGATTTTAAAATGTGAACCCACACATATAAGAAGCTCAATGAATTTTGGTAGGATAAGTCAAGGAGATCTACACTGAGACACATTATAGTAGCAGTTTCTTAGCAGAAACCATGGAAGACAGAAAGCAGTTGGGATGACATATTTAATTGCTGAAAGATAAGAAACTGTCAACCAAGAAATACATATATGGCAAAAATGTCTTTCAAGAGTGAGGGAGAAATTAAGATATTTCCAGATAAGCAAAAGATGGAGTTCATTAATGGTAGACCTGCCCTACAATAAATGCTAAAGGAAATTCTTTAGGCTTAAATAAATGAACACTAGGAGTAACTTGAAGCCACATGAAGAAATAAAGAATATTGGTAAAAATAACTACATAGGTAAATAAAAAAGTATTTTTAGCTTGCATCTCCTCTTCCCCACATATTATTTAAAAAAGAAATGCATAAAACAAAAATTATAAATCTATCTTCATGTGCATCTAATATATAAGTATTTAATATGTGACAACAATATAAAGGGGGGAGGGACAAAGTTAAACTGGAGCAGAATTTTTGTGTATTATTGAACCTAACTTGGTGTTAAGTCAAAAAAGTTGTATAAATTTAAGATGTCAATTGCAAGTCCTAGAGTAACTACTAAGAAAAC
>NW_022589716.1:38412959-38477266 GCF_004348235.1 Phoca vitulina | reverse complement strand
CTAGAGTAACTACTAAGAAAACATCTAAAAAATACAAAAAAAAAAAAAAAAAAGAGGAGAAAAACAAAAAAAAAAATGAGGAGAGACACAAAAATCAAACACAAAAAAAGATGGTAATGGAGCAATTCAGAAACAAGTATACTAATGACACAGCAAACAAAAAGCAAAATGGTAGAAGTTGTTCCATAATTACTTTAAATGTAAATGGATTAAACTCTTCAACTAAAAGGTAGAGATTGGCAGAACAGATTAAAAAACCTGGTTCATCTATATGTTGTCTACAACAGAATCACTTTAGATTCAAAGGGAAGGGAAAAAAAATTAAAAGGATGGAAAAATATATTCTATGCAAAGAGTCTATATGATGAAATATTATTCAGCTATGTACAGGAATGAGGCACTGATATACACTGAATGAATCTTGAACACATTGTGCTAAGTGAAAGAAGCCAGACACAAAAGGCTGTATATTGTATGATTCTTTTTACATGAAATCTAGAATAGGCAAATCCATAGATAGAAAACTGGATTTGTGGTGGTAATGGGCTGTGGGTAAGGAGTAATGGGGAATGGCTGCTTAACTGGTTCAGGATTTCCGTTTGGGCTGATGAGAAATTCTGGAACTACATAGTGATGATGGTTGTGCATTATGAATATACTAATGTCACTGAATTGTATACTTTGAAATGATGACACTGGTAAATTTTTATGTGTATTTTGCCACAATAAAAAGAAAAAGAGCACAAAATAAATGGAGACTAACTCCAAGATATTGGAAATACAGAAAAGGATTTTAAAGTAGCTTTTATAACTATGCCCAATACCTTAATAAAAATATGCTAATAATGAAAAGATAGTGTTAAAGCAAGATAGCCAGTCAGAAAACTATACCTCAAGACAACTTGATATTGAGAAGGTTAAGATGATGAGAAATTAAATAGTTCTTCGTATGAGTCTAAGTAAGAGATATCATAAGGATGTAACAGAACTGTATGTGGGGAGGTATAGAGATGATAGCTCTCTTCTCTGCTGCAACCAACAGTTTTGCAACTCTCTTTCATCCTTTCGCATCTTTTATTTTAGGTTGCTTGAGATTGAAAATTAAAGTGAGATATTGTCAGAGAGGGTCTTGGGTATTCCTATCTGGGCTTTCAGGGTTGACAAAAATTAGTGTGGTTTACCGAGATTACTGTGTGTGTCATAAATCTTGTCTTTAGATGTTCTTGATACTAATATGTTTGGCTTAAAGGAAAAATGGAATTTGAGGCTGAAGAATATCTAAGTTTCTGAGAGTCCCTTATTGCTCAGGTAACTATGAAATTTTTTACCAGGTATTTGGTCATAAAAATTTGTCATTGTCTCAATCTGTATTTGTTATTGTGAGGTTGAACGTTTAGTCTGCATTACTCCTCAAAAGGTTGCAAAAATGCTAATTTTGTTCTTTTATTTTCTGACCAGAAGCCATATGTTAATTTCTGGCTGGTGACAGAAAATATTGAGCGATAAAATGTAGAGCTACAGTTATCAAAGCAAGAATAATACTTTAAAAATATGCACTATTGAATTCTATAGTAGACTGAAATTTATTATTCCCAGGCATGAAATCTCTAAATGAACAAAAAGGTGGTTAACTTTCTCTTCAGGACAAAAAAAATAGGAAAATCTGATTCTTTCATATATTGTATTCCATGAACTAGTAATTTGTTCACTTGATTTCTTTTGTTCAAAAAGCTGAAAGACATGTCAATTGAAATTCCAACCTTTAAAAATTATTATTCACTTCATACATGATGATGTCTAAGGTTAAAAAGTAACTAGATCTGGTTGCTGATCTTATTATTTGACAAATGAATATCAGACTTAAGACAATGACTACATAGCTAGGTATATTTCTTAGAGAAATTAGGTTGTAGTTGGTGATCTATATTAATTCATAGTTGTCCCTAAGGAAAGATTATTGTGCTCAGTTAGTGACATATGGTTACTCCTTTTAAACTTAAAAAGTATATAGTAATACAAAGGAATTTATTTTAAGGGTATGTTTCTTATAATCTGGATTTGAAGTGGGGAAAGCAACAAACACATTAATATGCTAAAAACCAATTCTCTGACTTGCTCCCCAAACTGGATATCAGGAACCACATAGTTTTCTGATAATTGTCTATAGCACAGTATAAATTCCATAGGAGAAAGCCCCTAGTGACTTAATAATGACCCTAAAGTCTTTTTCTTTTATTTTTTTTCTTAATATTAATTGCTTACTGCCATCTCTCATTACCAGTGTGGCAAATTGTATTATTCTCAATTATTTGTTGTGTTCCATTTTTGACTCACTTCCCTATCACTTAATACACTTCCCTATAGCCTAATATCACCCCATTGATATTAAGCTCGGGCATATGACCTTCTTTAGCCAAAGGAATCTATCTGAACAGAAGCTTTAATTGGTTTGGCTTTGCAACTCTTGTTCTTGCTCTCTATCATGAGATAGTATGTTCCAGAACATACCTTTCCCTTCAGTCTCAAGTCTGGTATGAAAAGATTTGTGGAGCTGAGCCTAGCAGAGCTACAACCATTTGCAGCCCTTATGTAAGGCGAGCAAGAAATAAATATGTATTGTAAACCACTGAGACATCAGGAGGTCTGTGATTTGGCAGAAGGTGACTAATAAATCAAAGAATACCAACAAAATAAAACTTTATTCCTTTGTCCCATTCTCTCCTTAGTAGACACATTGTTCATCAAAAACTGTATGAGAAGCAGACTTTGCCAAAATTGTGAGTTCCTTGACAGCAGAACTGGGAGCCTTCCTATTCATTTTTGTACTCCATTCTTAGGATAGGCTAAGACACAATGAATATTTGATGAATGAATGGTTATCTGTAGGTGCACATCCAATCTTTGTGTCCCGCACAAGGATCCTTTTAAATACACAAGCTATCACCCTGAGGTCTCTTCATTTGCATTCTCTAAAATTTCTGATCTCTACAAAAGAAGTATGGGAAAGAAAATACTACGGGGGAATAATAATACTATTAAATATAATAATAGCATACGTAGACTCAGTCTTTATACTAAATGGTGGACTATTTAATCCATTTTCTTCCTTAAACCTCATAAACAAGTGAAATAAATTTGAGTGTTCTTCCTTTTTTTGCACAGAGGAGAAAGTTACTTCCAAATTCTGTAGCTGTTAAGTGGTTAAATTTAGAATTTTGAGCCCAGACACTGATTATAGAATTGAATTCTTCTCCCTTTATGTCATCTTATATATTGTATTTCAAAGATAAATTGAATCTAAAATTTTCATGATTTGATGTTTGGTATTGCCCTCAGAATAGCTCTCTACAAATTGACCAGGGAACATGTTTCAGTCATGTCAGATTCCCTAGGTTGCCACCGTCTTGGGTCACTGAGACAGAGAACATCAGAAATCTTTTGCTTTGCTTCTTCTCTTGGGTTCACCCTGATTAGCAGGTGATCTTTGAGGAAAGCTTTTATTCTTGACAGTTTTATTATTATTATTATTATTATTATTATTATTATTAATTATTCTGCGAAGTCTACAAGGATTAATAAGACAATTGCCTGCAAAGTGTTTGGAGTGCTGGGGAGCCAAGAGGCACTTTAAGTGCACAGAATTATTCCCCTACATAAGCCAGCACTGAGTTTTTAAATAGAAACCCTCTTCAAAGAGTAACACTAAGGTGGTGATAGAAATCAACAAGTGCCAAGCAGTTCAGTAAGTTTAAATGTCTTCCACTGATGCTCAGATGTGAGAAACTGCCAAAAGAGAATTGTAGAGCCAAAGTCTCAGCCAAGAAAGATCTCAGAGGCCATTGAGTCTAAATTATTTGTTTTAAAAAAATGATGAAACGCGCCCAGTGTATAAAACCAGTCTTTTTAAGTGTCTTGCTCAAGGTCACACAGCTGGTTAGGATGAATGAAGAAGAGAAATATTGATGTTTGGTGGAAACCAAAACATGTATGTATCATCAGATCATATTGCCAAGAAAGATGAAGGGATAGGTTGCTTAGTGGATGGGATAACTTCAATGTAAAGGAAGAATTTGAGCCAATTCTGAAAGACTGGCAGGATTTACATTAAGTGAATGAGCGAGGGAGATTTATTCCATGTCATTAAAACGTTGTGATCTCAACCTTAGAGGCTGCAGTATTCATGGTAAGAAATCACAGCACCTGATATTATAATTTGTTATAGACTCAGTAGAAGTTGTAACATCTATAATTTATGATAGTTTCTCTGCCTCCTACTCCAATTCTCTTTTCCTTCTTTCTGCAAACACATACCTTTTGTGTGTGAGGCATTGGACTAAATTTTAGGTTCTTGGAAAAGGACATCAAATAAAAATAAGTTATTCCCTACACCAAATAGGTAAGAAACTATCAACAGATTATCTACCCATCAACATAAAATTCCTTGTTTTTGAGTAGAAGATGAGAACATAAGAGATGAAGAATGCCATAGTTGTTCAGGGAAGGCAGAGATTGATTCTGGTAGGAGGGACAATAATAGCTACCATAACCAGCATTTATATTGGGCTTGCCATGAGCTAGACCATGTTTAAGAGCTTTATATTCATTAATTTATTTAATCCTCACTACTATCCCATGTGGTAATTTCTGTCAACAGGAATCTCTCTCTCCACATCTCTTGAATCTGTTTTTCTGTGTCTTGGCTGGATTATCAGTGTAATCTCCAAAGTGGGTAGAAGAGTTGCAGTGTGGTTCAGAGCCTGATTGGAGCCTGAGGCAAAAGGAAAAATCGGTATAATACTGATCCTATTTTTATTTAAAAATTTGATAAATTTTTATCAATTTTTGCATTATTTAAAATTTTCTTTAATTTTTTTGTTGAGGTAAACTTGGTACCTAAAATTATATAAGTTTCAAGTGTACCACATTATAGACATTTGTGTGCACTACCAAGTGATCACCATTAAGGTCTAGTTACAATCCACTACCATACAGTTGACCCCCTTCACCCATTTTGCTCAGCCCCTACTTCCCTGCCCCATTGGAAACCACCAATCTAGTATCTGTATCTGAGTTTATTTTTGTTTTGTTTCTTAGCTTTTTTTTATTCCATATGAGTGAAATCATATGTATTTGTTTTTTTCCATCTGACTGTATTTCACTTAACATAATACCTTGAAGTTCCATCTATGTTGTCACAAATGGCAAGATTTCATTCTTTAAGACTGAGTAGTGTTTCATTATGTGTGTGTTATGTATGTGTGTGTATGCCACATCTTCTTCATCTATTCACTGAAGGACATTTAGTGTGTTTCCATTTCTTGGCTATTGTAAATAATGCTGCAATGAACATAGGAGTGTATATATATTTTGAATTTGTGTTTTTGTATTCTTTGGACAAATACCCAGAAGTAGAATAACTGCATCATATGGTAGTTCTAATTTTAGTTTTTGGAGGAACCTCCATACTGTTTTCCATAGTGGCTGTACAGATTTCTATTCCTACCAGTGTATGAGGGTTCCCTTTTTCTTCATATCCTCTCCAACATTTGTTATGTTTTGTCTTTTTGATAATAGCCATCCTGACTGGTGTGAGGTGATATCTCACTGTGGTTTTGATTTCAATTTTCTAAATAATTAGTAATATTGAATATCTTTTCATGTATTTGTTGGCCATCTCTAAGTCTATTTTAGAAAAATATTCAGATCCTCTGCCCATTTTTTAATTGGGCTGTGTATTTGTTGTTGAGTTGGTTGAGTTCTTTATATATTTTGGATATTAATTCCTTGTCAGGAGAGATAGTAATATGAATATTTTTAACAAATCTTCCATTTAATAGATTGCCTTTTCATTGTGATGATGGTTTCTTTTGCTGTGCAGAAGCTCTTTAGTTTGATATAGTCCCATTGGTTTATTTTTGCTTTTGTTTCATTTGCCTTTAGAGTCAGATCTAAGGAAATATTGCTCAGATTGATGTTTGAGGAGCTTACTGCCTATGTTTTCTTTTAGGAATCTTATGTTTGTAGATCTTACATTTAAGTCTTTAATTCATGTTGATTTAATTTTTGCACATGGTGTAAGATAGTGGTCTAGTTTCTTTCTTTTGCATGTGGCTGTCCATTTTCCCATACACCATTTATTGAAGAGATTGTCCTTTCTCCATTGTATGTTCTTGGATCCTTTGTCATAAATTAGTTTTCAATATATGTGAAGTTTTAATTTTGTTAAATTAGTAAGAACTAAATTAGTAACAACTAATTTAACTAAAATTAGTTAAATTTTGTTAATCAGTTCTGTTGTAGTTTTATGTGTCTGTTTTTATGTCAATACCATACTGTTTTGATAACTATAGCTTTGGAACATAGTTTGAAGTCAGGGAGTGTGATACCTCCAGCTTTGTTGTTTTTCAAGATACTTTAGCTATTTAATGTCTTTTGTGGTTCCATACAAATTCTAGAATTTTTTGTTCTATTTCTATGAAAAATGCCATTGGAATTTTGATAAGAATTACATTAATAAATAGATTGCTTTGGGTAGTATGGGCATTTTAATCTATGAGCATGGAATATCTTTCCATATATTTGTGTCTTCAATTTCTTTCATCAATATCTTATAGTTTTCAGTGTATAGGTCTCTGACCTCCTTGGTTAAGTTTTTTCCTAGGTATTTCTTCATTTTTGATGCAATTGCAAATGGAATTATTTCCTTAATTTCTCTTTCTGATGATTCATTATTAGTGTATATAAATGTCACAGATTTCTGTACATTGATTTTATATCTTGTTACTTTCTGGAATTTATTCATTAATTCCAAAAAAAATTGTTTGTTTGTTTTTGGTCTTTAGGGTTTTATATATATAGTATCCTGTGATCTACAGATAGTGATAGTTTTACTTCCTTCATTTGCAATTTGAATGCCTTTTTTTTTTTTAAACTGCAGAAATGCTGTGACTAGAGTTGTAGTATGATATTGAATAAAAGTGGTGAGAGTGGGCATCCTTGTCTTGTTCTTGATGATACCACTGAGTATGATGTTAGCTGTGGGTTTGTCATATTTGGCTTTATTAGGTTTATATATAGTCTCTACCATTTTTTGAGAGTTTTTATTATAAATGGATATTGAATTTTGCCATATTCTTTTTTCTGCATCTGTTGAAATGATCATATGATTTTTATTCATTTTGTTAATTTGGTGCATCATATTGATGTATTTGTGGATGTTGAACTATCCTTGCATGCCTGGAATAAATCTCACTTGATTATGGTGTATAATCATTTTAATGTACTGTTAAATTTGGTTTGCTAATAATTTTGTGAATTTTTACATAAATGTTCCTCATTGATACTGGCCTATAATTGCCTTGCCTTGCTTTGCCTTGCCTTGCCTTGCCACCTTGCCTTCTTGCCTGTTTTGTTTTGGTATCCAGGTAATGCTGACCTCATAGAATGAGTTTGGAAGTATTCTCTTTTGTTCAGTATTTTGGAAGAGGTTGAGAATGATATGTATTAAATCTTTGAATGTTTAGTATAGTTCACCAGTGAAGCCTGAAACTTTGTTTGTTGGCATGTTTTTGAATACTGATTCAATCTCTTTACTAATATTTGGTCTATTCAGATTTTCTATTTCTTCATCATTCAGTCTTGGCAGATTGTATGTTTCTAGGAGTTTATTCATTTCTTCTAGGTTGTCCAATGTGTTGTGTTATAATTATTAAGAGTAGTCTCTTATGATCCTTTTGATTTCTGTTGTGTCAGTTATAACTCCTGTTCTTTCATTTCTGATTTTATTAGAACCCTCTCTTTTTTCTCTTAGTCTAGCTAAAGGTTTGTCAATTTTGTTCATCTTTTCAAAGAACCAGTTCTTAGTTGCATTGATCTTTTCTATTGTTTTATTTGTTTGTTTGTTTGTTTTGGTCTTTATTTCCACTTTGATCTTTATTTCCTTTCTTCTACTGACTTTGGGCTTCTTTTATTTTTTTTCTAGCTCCTTTAAAGTGTAAAGTGTAAAGTTAGATTATTTGAGATTTTTCTTGTTTCTTGAGGTAGGCCTGTATCACAATGTTCTTCCCTCTTAGAACCACTTTTTCTGTATCAAAGATTTTGGTATGTCACATTTCTGTTTTCATTTGTCTCAAAGCATTTTTTTTTATTTCTCCTTTGCATTCTTTGATGACCCGTGGTTGTTGAATAGTATGTTTAATCTCCAGACTTTCGTGGTTTTTCTAGTCTTCCCCTTGTAATTGATTTCTAGTTTCATACCATTGTGGTTGGAGAAAAAGCTTGATATGATTTCAGTGTTCTTGAATTCTTTGACACTCGTTTTGTGGCCTAAAATGTGATCTATCCCAGAGAATGTTCCAAATGTGCTTGAGAAGAATATGTATTCTGTTGCTTTTAGATGGAATGTTCTGTATATATCTATTAAGTCCATCTGGTCTAATATGTTGTAGGATATTTCCTTACTAATTTTCTGTTAGGATGATCTGTCATTGATCTAAGTAGGGTGTGAAATTTTCCTACTGTTATTGTATTGCTGTTTATTTCTCACTTTGGGTTTGTTAAGATTTGCTTTATATATCTTGGTACTCCTATGTTGGGTGCACATATATTTATAAATATATGTCTTCTTTTTGGATTGACCCCTTTATCATTATGTAATGCTCTTCTTTGTCTATTATTACAGTCTCTGTCTTAAAGTCTATTTTGTCTGCTATGAGTATAGTTATACCAGTTTTCTTTTTGTTTCCATTTGCATAGAACATCTTTCTCCACCTCTTCACTTTCAGTCTAACTTCTGAAGTGAGTCTCTTTTAGGCAGCATATAAATGGATCTTTTTTTTTTTTTTTTTTTTTTTGTCCATTCTGCCGGTCTGTGTCTTCTGCCTGGAAAGTTTAGTCCATATACACTTAAAGTAAATATTGATAGGTATGTACTTAATGGCATTTTGTTAATTGTTTTCTGGCTTTTTTGTAGTTCCTCTTTGTTCTCTCTCTTACTTCCTGTGTGGTTCAATGGCTTCCTTTAGTGTTAGATTTCTTTCTCATTTTCTTTTGCAATTTTACTATAGGTTTTTGCTTTGGGGTTACTGTGAAGTTCTCCTATGACTTCCTATGTATATAATGGTCTCTTCTGAGTTGATAGCAACTTAATTAAAAAAAAAATATTTATTTGTCAGAGAGAGAGAGAGAGAGTGCACAAGCAGGGAGAACTTCAGGCAGAAGGAGAAGCAGTCTCCCCACCATGCAAGGAGCCCGATGCGGGACTCAATCCTGGGACCCTCAGATCATGACCTGAGCCTAAGGCAGACGCTTAACCAATAGAAATAAAAAAAATGCTTTGAGACAAATGAAAACAGAAATGTGACATACCAAAATCTTTGATACAGAAAAATGGTTCTAAGAGGGAAGAACATTGTGATACAGGCCTACCTCAAGAAACAAGAAAAATCTCAAATAATCTAACTTTACACCTAAAGGAGCTAGAAAAAAAATAAAAGAAGCCCAAAGTCAGTAGAAGAAAGGAAATAAAGATCAAAGTGGAAATAAAGACCAAACCAAACAGCCAACAAACAAACTACCCAGGCATCCCACAACTTAATTTTGAACACATTCCAAAACTTTACTTTTTTTCTCCCCCTGTCACATTTATGTTCTTTTTTTAAAAATGTTTTTAAAGGATTTTATTTATTTGAGAGAGAGAGAGTGAGGGAGAGATTGAGAGAGAGCATGAGCAGGGGGAGAGGGGCAGAGGGAGAAGCAGTTTCCCCGCTGAGCAGGGAGCCCAATGTGGGGCTCAATCCCAGGATCCCAGGATCATGACCTGAGCTGAAGGCAGCCACTTAACCAACTGAGCCACCCAGCTGCCCCCACATTTTGTTCTTGATGATATTTTACATCTTTTTATTTTATGCATCTCTTAACTAATTATTTCAGTTTCAGTTAATTTTACTGCTTTTTTCTTTTAACCTTCATGCTTGCTTTGTAAGTGATTGATCTACTTTTACTATATATTTACCTTTTTTTTTTTAAGTGAGATTTTTACTTTCATATGTTTTCTTGTTATTAATTAGTGCCATTTTTTTTTTTTTTTTTCAGCTTAGGGATGTTCCTTTAACATTTCTTGTAAGGCCTGTTTAGTGCTGATAAATTCCTTTAGTTTTTGCTTATATGGAAAACCCTTAACCTCTCCATCAATTCTAAATAATAACCTTAGTGGGTAGAGAATTCTTGGTTGGAGGTTTTTTCCTTTCAGGACTTTGGATATAGTGTGACCTCTCTTCTGGCTTGGAAAGTTTCTTTTGAAAAATCTCCTAATAACCTTATGGGGTTTCCCTTGTATGTAATGAGTTGTTTCTCTCTTGCTACTTTTAAGAGTCTTTATCTTTAACTTTTGCCATTTTAAATATAATGTGTCTTTGTGTGGTTCTCTTTGGGTTTATCTTTTTTGGAACTCTGGGCTTCATAGATCTGTAGGTAGAAAGAAACAATCTGGGGGTTTCAGAGGGGAGAAGGGTGGGGGCAGGGGGTAACATGATGGGTATTGAGGAGGGCATGTGCTGTGATGAGCACTGGGTGTTATACTTAACTAATGAATCATTGAACACTGCATCAAAAACTAATTATGTACTATACAGTGGCTAACTGAACATAATAAAAAAATAAATATAATGTGTCTTGGTGTGGTTCTCTTTGGGTTTATCTTTTTTGGAACTCTGGGCTTCATAGATCTGTAGGTCTATGTTTCCTTCCCTAGGTTAGGGAACTATTCAGCTATTATTTCTTCAAATAAGTTTTATGCTTCTTTCTCTCTCTCTTCTCTTTCTGGGACCTCTATAATAGAAATGTTACTCCAGTTGATTATGTCCCAAAAGTCCTTTACGTTATCTTTACTTTTTAAAATTCTTTCTTCTTTTGCTACTCTGTCTGGGTGAATTCTGTTGCTTTATCTTCCAGCTTGCTGATTTTGTTTTCAGGCTCATCCAGTCTGATGTTGAACCCCTGTAGTGTATTTTTTGGTTCAGTTATTGTATAGTATTCTTCAGCTCTATAACTTGTGTTTAGAACTTTTTTATATTTTCTGTCTCCTTGTCGAGGATCTCATGATGTTCATCAATTCTTCTGAGTCTGGTGAGCACCTTTATGACCATTACTTTGAATTCTCTATCAGGTAGATTGCTTACCTTCATCTCATTAATGTCTTTTTCTAATATTTTGTCTTATTCTTTCATTTGGAACATATTCCTCTGTCTCTTCATTTCGCCTCTGTGTTTGTTTGTATGTATTAGGCAAATCAGCTGCATCTTTGTTTCTGTTTTTGTTGTTGTTTTTCACATCTTAGAGTTTTAAAGGATCTGCTTGTGTAGGAGATTTCACATGGAGCCCAAAAACACAATCCCCTCTGACTACCAGAGCTCAAGGGTTGTCCCATATAGGTGATGCGCTTGCTTGTCTGCTGTGGTAGGGATGTATCTGTGATGTGGAGATGGGTGGGACTGTCACCTAGCCTAGCTGTGTTATGCAACAGTGTTGGGGAGGTTGTTAGCCTGAGCTGGTGCCTGACCTGGCTGCAATGTGTGGTTTTGCTGAGCGGATGGGTAGTGTTCTCAGCTGGGTTTGCCCCCGGCTCTAGCAGGTTAGAGGAATAGTTCCAAAATGGCATCCATGAGCACCAACCTTGGCAAGGTAGGATGAGGTTGCAAATATGGCACCTCTCAGTAACTGTCCCTGGAGAAAGTCCCAGTGGTTTTGTGCTTTCCTGATAGGTGCCTTAAGATTTCTAAGTGGATCTCCTTCATATATAGTCTGGGTGTTTTCAAACTGGTGTTTTTGCACTGTGTCCAGGGGCAGGTGTCCAAGGCTAGTCCTATAAGAGTGGGTTCTCCATTTGCTACAATTGTACATTTTCCTCGATATAATCCCTGTTAGTTTTCAAAGCCCACTATTTAGGGGACTCATCTGTCTTGTGTAAGATCTAAGGATTGGGGTGCTTAATATGGAGCACAAATTCCTCACTTCTCAGGGAAGAGTTCTATATTTTTGACATCACTCCTACTATGGATCTCTACACATGGGGTGGGGTTTCTGGGTGAGATAATGTCTATGCTTCACCTACTAATCTTGCTTTTCTTTTTGGTCTTTGTTGTGGAGGCTGTTGATGCAGTTTTGTTTTTTTGGGTTTTTTTTTTTTTTTTCAGAGGTAATTATTCCATATTTAACTGTATATTTATTGTATCCATGGGATGGGGGGAATGAGTTCAGGATCCTCCTATGCCACCATCTTGAACCCAGCTGAATTGATTTTTATCTTTAAAAATAATTAGGGGCGCCTGGGTGGCTCAGTCGTTAGGTATTTGCCTTTGGCTTAGGTCGTGATTCCGGGGTCCTGGGATCGAGCCCCACATTGGGCTCCCTGCTCCATGGGAAGCCTGCTTCTCCCTCTCCCACTCCCCCTGCTTGTGTTCCCTCTCTTGCTGTGTCTCTCTCTGTCAAATAAATAAATAAAACCTTTAAAAAAATAATAAAAATAATTAAAATATTATTTTGATTTCTGCTTTTTAAAATATATACATTGTGAAAACATTCTCCCTATTTAGTTAATTAACACATCTATCATCTCACATATTTATCTTCTGGGGAGTGGAGACCTTAAGTTTTACTCTCTGCAAATTTCACTTATGTAATACAGTTATCAATTATAGTCACCATGTTTTACATTTGATCCTCAGACCTTATTCCTGTTATACCTGAAAGATTTTGCCTTTTATTTTACCTTTTACCTCTCCGTGTTTCCCCCACTCCCCAGCACTTGACAACTACTTTTACACTCTGTTCCTTATGAGTTTCACTTTTTTGGGGGGGCGGGGGGAGGGTTCCACATGTAAATGATACCATACAGTATTTGTCTTTCTCTGTCTGACTTATCTCACTTAGCATAATGCCCTCAAGGTCCATCCATGTTGTTGCAGTTGGCAGAATTTGCTTCTTTCCCATGGCTGAATACTATTCCATTGTATGTATATACCACATCTTCTTTATCCATTTATTTCTTGATGGACACTGAGCTTGTTTCCCTATCTTGGCAATTGTGAACAATGCTGCAATGAACATGGAGGTGCAGATATCTCCTCAATATTCTGTTTTCATTTCCTTTGGATGTACGTTCAGAAGTGGAATTGGGTAGTTCTATTTTTAATGTTTTGGTGTTTCATAGTAGCTGCACTAATTTACATTGCAAGTTTATTGAATTTTTTGGTAAGCCCTAGATTTTGCATGTCAGGTAAATGCCTCTCTCACCTCACCTTATTTCTAGCCCTGATGAAAGACTCCCACCAGTTCCAAAATAGTTGGTTTAACAATAGTTCCACTAGATAGGGTTGTTATTGGCCTGGCATTGGTCCCATGCCATCCCCGAACCAATCAATGATGCATAAGAGGAGTGCAGTGCTTTTCTTGGGCTTTTAAGGTGGGTGGGATCCTTTCCAACTTCTGAGAGTGTGAGAGAAGGCTTCCCAGAAGTGGAGTCTGAAATGGGGATTCTTACTCAATTGATTTCATTGGGGGTTACGTCAGGAGAAGGGGGTGAGGAAATGGGAAGTTGATAAAGAAGAATGTGGTTTCAGGTGAAGACCAGGTTCAGCATGATCCCACTCAGTGAGACCAGGAGCCCACCTTTTATAGCCCCATGCTGGTCATTCATTGGCTGAGGCCTGGTGGTGGTGGAGGGAGGCAGCTCTATTGGATTGAGGACAGTTCTTTAGAGAATGAGGCAGCTGTACATTGTTGTCTGACAACACATACAGCAGCTAGGCATGGCCACATGTACCAGTGAACAGGTCTGGCCAGGGCCCCAGAAGTCTCTAGTAAAAGGCATGGTCTTGAAAGATAAAATTATCAGAAAGGGAAATGGATGCCGCTCTGGCATTTAGCAGATGTCCTTTGTACTTAGCTCTTTAGCAAAGGAAATGGAATTGATTGTCAGTTAATGACATCTCTTTCAATGAGAAAAAGTTATAACATGCACTTTCATATATCTGATCTGGAATATTGAAAAGCAGAAGCAGATGCTCAAGCTGCCTTCTTGCTGCCTGTCTTTTAAGTAAAAGCTTTGCAGAGAGTCAACAAGCAGTGATGCTCACCTGTGCTCACCTCCCTATCTTCACCCAAACCATCTGAGTCGAGTCACAAAATGCCAGTGAATCATGCTGACTGTCCATGTGCAGGCCTGGGAGTAGCTTGATGAGGTAGAATTATGATGAACAAAATGGACTTCTTCCTTAACAATTCCATTAGGGGAAGTGTCATGGCATTTAGAGTTCCATATACTGGGGAAACTGCCCTGGTAGAGTGAACTGCAATTGGGAGAGGAAAGAGGAGACCGCTGTCAGCTGCAGGCCATGCCAGGGAGCCTGCATAAATGGTCCTCTGTCAGCAAGGGGGGAGCCCTGTCACCCTTTCATTAGCAGTAATTGAATGCCTACAGAGGCAGTAATTACAAATACCAGCCAGGCCTCACAGACTCATCTGTCTTTGTTTATCATCACAGTAAGGGTATTGATCATTACTAGAGCCCTCCTTTCCTTTGGATAGGGACAGGGAAATTGGATTAATAAGGCCTGGCATGTCTCAGGTAACACATGCTTGCAGGGAAAGGCAGACCAGAAGTGCTGAGAAATGTTGAGCACTTCATTTCCTGGGGTGTCCAACCTGCTAACATTATGAGTGCTTCCTTTGCAGGGACTTGTGCTCAGATTCTCCATCATCTGAGCATCCTTGCTTTTGCTGGAGCCACAGAACTCCATAGATACAAAGCAAACTGAGTAGCTCCCATCTTAATTCACCTTTTTGCAGGTAGCACCTAAATAAATAGAGGTAGGGAGGGAGAGAGAGAGAGACAGACAGAGAGAGAGAGAGAAGATAGCTAGGGAACCAACTCACTATTCTGAAAGCTGTATGCATTGTGTCATGGTAATTGCAGAGTTGGTGAGGGGAAAGCTTTTATGTTAGCAGTATAGCTTATGAAAAAGAAAAGGGAGAATTAGAGCAATGGTTCTCAAACACTAGCATGCATCAGAATGGCTTGGAGCGCTCGTTAAAACACAGATGCTGGACTCCACCCCAGAGTTCCTGATTCAGAGGTCTTTTTTTAAAAAAAGATTTATTTATTTATTTTAGAGAGAGAGTGAGTGGGGTGGGTTGGGGGCAGAGGGAGATAGAGAAAAATCCTCAAGTAGACTCCCCGCTGAGCGTGGAGCCTGACTTGGGGCTTGATCCCAGGACCCTGAGATCATGACCTGAGCTAAAATCAAGAGTCGACACAACCTACTAAGGCACCCAGGTGTCCCTGGAGAATCTACATATTTAACAAATTGCCAGGTGATGCTTGGCTACTGGTCCAGGACCACACTTGGAGAACCACTTGATTAGAGCATCCCTATTTTGCAAACCTTAATGAAATAACATATGTAGGAAGTGATTGTCAGTGATTTTAATGTCACACAAAAAAGAGACAGTTAACTGAACATTATATGCCTCTTGATGGAAGTACAAAAAACCACCAATAAGAAATGTCCAAATACTCATTCCAAATCAGTCAATCCAGGTCTAACTACCAGTTTACAGAAGATACAGGGAATAGAGAAACAAGTTAAACAGTGTTGCAACAGGGGTGTAAACAGCAAAATCCAGACTGTGGAAGACTCTTCACGACAAACAACTCATTTATTGCCTGCAAGAAAAGAGAAGTAGAAGGGGGGATGTATGGATTCTAAAAGACTTAAGAAACACATGATCCCAGTGATTGGACCTGTTTGGATGCTGTTCTGATCCACTGAACTGTGAAAAAGAAAACTGTGAGCTAAGCAGGAAAACCTGGAAGCTGAGCAGGTATTTGATGACATCAGAGAATTATATCCACCACCCTCACTCTTCCCATTCTGGATTCCTTCTTAAACTTTCATCCTCAGTTTAAATATTGTCTTTGCAAAGAGGTTTTCTTTAACTATCTCATCTATATAGCTCCCCCTTCTCTATGTTACCCTTCTGTTTGTTTACTGACCTCATTGTAATTGTGCATTTATTGGTATGGTTTTTGCGTGTCTCCTGACCAGTCTGAAAACTCCATGAGGCCATGTCTCACAGTGTCATGTCCCCAGTGTGCATTGTTTGGTACACTGGAAATGCACAGTATTTATTTCCTGAATGAATGATGAATAAATGAGGGTATTTTAAAGTTTTCAAATTCTTTTCCCATACCTGCTTTTAATTAAGTTTTATCTGACCTTGTCAGAGGCCTCTAGGTAGGTAATACTTTGCCATTTTTTGGGTGAAGTCAAACATGATGAGTGATTTGTTCAAGGTCGTGAGTTGTACTACACCAGCATAGCCAGGAAAAAAAAAAAAAAACAGTCTTTCTGTCTCCAGTCCTGGTGGTCTTACTGTTCTAGTAAGTTTCCATTCAGAGATGTCTGACCATCTAGAAATAGTCATTTTAACAGTTAATCTTGATGGTTTTGGTAGAAGAGAGGAAGCTCTGTTCATGGAGGCCGGGTAATGAGCATCTGAGATGCTACATATTTGGGTGATGGAAGTAGCTGTGTATTTGGCAAGTTAGCATCCCTGAAGTGTGTTGATTTGCCCTCTTAGGTTGCAGGTAGTCATTTCAGTTTCCTGACCATTCTGGAGTATCATCAGCTCATTTCCATCAGCACGCCGGTATGTCTAGGATGTTCTACCTCCTCTCCTCTATTTCTCTAAATCCCTACCTCTTTCTCAATCTCTGTCTCTATGTCTCTAGATCTATCTCTTTCTCTATCTTTATCTCAGTTTGAATCTCTTTCTTTATCTCTATGTCTTTAGCTCAGCATCTCCATCTCAATCTCTGTATCTGCATTTTTTTACCATTTGATCTCTTTATCTCTTTCTTTACCCTTAACCTCTTGCCTTTCCTCAGCTTCTGCCATGTTGCTTTCTGCTCCCTTTCACAGGAAAATGTAGTAAAAGAATTGTCCACAAGTATTGTTTCCCATTTCTTACCTCCTCTTTTTTCCATCCACTCTGATTTGGTTTCTCTTCTTTCCATTCTTCTCAAACTGTCTTTGACAAAGAAACTGAGAATTTCCATATTTGCAGATTGAGTAGTCTGTTCTCATGTTACTTGACCTCAGAAGGATCGGGCACTGACCATCCCTTCCTCACGGATTCACTACTTTCTTGGTGTATTAGGATTGAGATACTGCTATAAGAAATAATCACAAAATCTCAGTGGCTTAACACAATAAAATTTTATTTTTTTGCTCATTATACTATTCTTTGTTATAATAATGGGGAAAATAATAGGCAGGATTGTGTGGGAGATTTTTATGGGCCAGACTTGGAGTAACATATATCACTTCTACCCCGATGCCATTTGCCATTCTTTGGTCCTTCCTGGATGTAAGGGGTGCTAAGAAGTGTAATCCCAGGCTGGGCATTTATTTTCCAGCAATAACTACACTATGGAAGGTGAATGTGAGTCTGTCTTGGCCATAGATAGAGAGGCAGGCAGCAGTCAGGTCATGTGTGTATGTCCCTGAGTCTGTAGAGCAGTGCTTAGCATACTTCCTCCTCAAATCCCATCTCTGCTTTGCCTAATGGGGGACACTTGTCCAGGTCACCCTGCTTTCTTCCTAGTCAGGGTCTTATCTCCTTATGAAGACATCCCACAAAGATTTGTTGGAGGCCCCCAGATCACTTTTGCATCTAGAACTGCTCTAGAAAATAGACCATGTAATTCAAAATATCCTCTTACAAGCCCCCATTAGAATCTTAATTATCCTAATACAGAGGAACTGCATTTCTCAGTGGGAGGCACATTTTTAATGATTTCATATTTAATATGTTCTCTGTGCTTTTGGGGTTCTGTATACTCTGGGATACTTTGGGTCATACAGGGAATATCATTACCCAGCATTGCACCACAATTCTGAAATTCTTTCTATACTAAATTTAGAAAAAAGAAAAACAAATCCTCTGAGTACAACATGTGTAGACAATTAATGGCTTTATTCCACGTAGACGCTTAAGGCTTTTAATTTTAAAATGCCCATAAAAAAATCACAAGAGCTCCCACCATGCTTCTCTTTTATCTGGAGGCACATTTATTATGTGGTGTGTCTCTTGATAGTGTCTCCATTTCCTCACAAGGGCTGGCTCAGAGCCAAACACTTTCTGGGATTTGCATGGGGAAGTGAGGACTGAACACAATGAGGCAAAGCCTTTGCATGAAGAGCCCCCAAAATGGGTTGCAAAAGGGAGAATTATCATACTCTGCTTGGCTAGACACACTCAGCCCTTGGAGAATGTCTCCTTACAGCTGGCCCAAGTCTCCTCTCTCGTGAACATGCTTTACTCTAAAAGATTTAATTGGTAGGGGAGTGCCATCAACAAGATCTGTGTCTCCTTGTGATAACTGAAATTCTTGGAGCACTCTGCTGCCTCTCAATTCTTAAAATTGCATTACCCCAGATAATTCACAACCCTTGCACTGAAGGATGTGAGAAAATGCAAGTTGCAAGGAGTAGGTATGTCTGAGGTTGTAGTATACCAAGGACTGTCTCTGGCCATGTTCTCCATATACAGAAGAATTCATTTGAACAAATTTTCACTGGACACTTAATATTGTACACCCATTACTAGGTAATTTGGGATATAGGCAATAAACAAAATAACACAATGGATGCTGTGATTCCCCCTTCAAGAATGAAGAACTTAACTTCCAGCTGGTGTGAATGCTCCTGGCTGAGAGTCTTCAATAGTGAACACTTTTTAAGAATGGACTCAGCTAGAGAGCTGCCTCGCCCAAGCTCACATCCACTTCCTGTGACAGCCCATATATAATGACTGGATTGAGGGTCTAACCATGAAGGGCCATCCCAGTGACCAAGTTTCTCGTAGGGTTGGCTGAGGCCTTGGTTGAGACAGCATTGCAGCCCTCTTCCCTTTGCCCAGTTCTGCTTTCTTTCCATCTCTTCAGGTGTTCTCAAGCGTACTCTTCCATAATCCTCCTGTATGCTAATGTCTAAGTCAAGGTCTACTTCTTTCCTCTGACTAAGGAGCTCACAGTCTATGGGACCAATGTGGGAGAAGCAACATGCAGCTCTTCTGCTCTTATTCTTCCTTTCTCCAGGATAAGAAAGAATGAGCCATGTCCCAAATGGGGGCAAAATGGGTAATTTCCACTTTGCATAGGCAGGATATGAAAGAATGTTCAAAGGCCATTTATTCTTTTTCCATTTCTCTTTCACAACTTCTTTCCTTGTATACCTGTATAATGCCTTGATTTTAATTTCAAATGCTCTCAGCAACACCCAGGTAGACATTACATATTCTACCATGGATCTAAAAGGCCAACTCCCAAGTAATAGGTTTTGGAAGATCAATAACGAAGTTATTCCCAGACTTGCTGAAGCAGGTTTTACATTTATAATGTAAAAAACAAAAGGCTTAAAGAAAGAAATGAGTTCATCTAAAGAGAGCTAGATTACATCATTAAACCTTTAATTAACCTGATGGTTTTGACTTAAGAAAATCAATGGAGCTTTCTCACTTATAGGAAAGAAAAACTTTAATATTTTATGTGCCACTATTTATCTTTTTTTTTTTTCTAATATGGCATGCAGTTTCTCTGGTGTGTGTCTGTTGGGCTTGATTTCTTCTCAAGGTTTAAAACTGGAAATTTTTTGTTGTTGGTGTTTACTGGAAATGTGGTAACTATATTTGGAGTAAGATTTAAAACTTAAAACTTGGTAGAAAGTAGGATACCTAGTGTTTTGATTTCAAAAGTCTTGGCTGTATGGGGAGGAGGTTAGGAGGACATGAAAGCATTTTTATGTGGATATAATTATGTTCAGTTTTGCTCCTTTGGGAGACTTTTGAATTTTTCTGTTGAGTAGTTTATTTTAATAGGAACTCACTATGTAGCAAAGTGCTGCACTAGGTACTTTGGAAAGACCCCAAAAAAGTACTCATCTGTGCTTCTAATTTAATTGATTTAAATCTACCTGATGCTCAGCTGTGGCTATACTAGCTGGTTCAGTGTTCATGAGCACGACAATTCTGTTAGTATATGCAAGTTGCTAGTAAACTGCATGAAATAAACCTACTAGTCCCAGGGACACTTAAAAATTCTCCTTCCATCCTCATTCACTGATAGGGATAGGATAGTTCTCTAAAGGGCCTGCCCATGTACATGTAGATTTTCCTTTTGTTTCTTCAGTCTAGCTTTATGATGCTGGCATTTAGTGTGCATAAAAAAAATATGGTTAGGATTGAGTAAGTCAGCTTTAGTTTTAGGAATATAAACTATTCTTGATTTATTTGGCAGAAATTCAGGGAATCAGGTATTTACAGCCTCACTGGAAGGCCCAGAGGATCAGATTTAAGGCTGGGCCTGAAGTTATAGCTTCTGGAACCATATTTGCATAAATATAGGAGTAATTTGAAGGGCAGGAGAAGACACCAAACAAATGAGAAAGACCTTACCTTCTTTAATGGAAAAGGGAAAGGAAAAAGATAACTGGAGACACTCATATGGTAATAATTGATTTTTTTTCCAAAACATATTAAAGCGGAAAAATGAATAGTCCGATTGAATACTTTCCACCATTTTTATGTAACTAAATTGTTGTAACAGGTGTTGGGTGACCCTTTGGCCTGGGGATATGATGATTTGGCCATCATTTTGACAAAGTAGGGAGAAAGCAGAAGAACAATAGTTGGGGTGCCTCAGTGGCTCAGTCGGTTAAGCATCTGACTCTTGATTTCGGCTCAGGTCATGAGATTGAACCCTGTGTCAGGCTCCACACTCAATGAGGAGTCTGCTTGGGGGATTCTCTCTCCTTCTCTCTCTGCCCCACCCTGGGCTGCCCGCCCCCCCACGCCCGCCCTGCTCAAGAGTGCTCTCTCGCTCTTAAAAAAAAAAAAGAAAAGAAAAGAAAAAAGAAAAGAAGAGCAATAGTTCATCATTTGAACTGGGAGGAGGGATTTTTTTTTTAATAACATTTTGGAGAGAAAAGCACAGAGCTGGTAATAGTGTGTAGGGGAAGATAATGAAAAGAAACAGTGCTAAAAAGTATTTTTTATGGTATTTGAGAAATGGAGGTAAACACCTCGAAGTTATTTTGAAATTATGCTTTGGTTGTTGAACATTTTTCAAACCTTGATATTACTCTGAGCTGGGCCACATGGATTATGTCTTTGATACAGGTACAAAAATAGGAGCACAAATAGCCATCCTTAAGGATTTTTAGATCTGCTCAGCACCTCAATAGACTCCTTACTTTTTTTAAATAATTCACATTCATGTGAAATTGCACATCACACAGGGTAACCTGAGCATGTGATTATTGAGTGAAATGAATTGGAGAAAGCTCTAAAAAGCCATCTTTAGGGGGAAGTTTTTCCTCCCTGACTTCTCCTTGATGTCATCTCATCGATTTCAAACTCAGCTATATTATTTTCAGCTAATATATTTCAGACACTGTGATAGATGCTGGGGAGACAAAATAAAAAGGCAACTGTATATGTTCACAGTAGCTAATAATAATTGATGAGGAGGTAGTAAATCTTTCATTTCCATAGTTGTCCATATAGTATTTACTCAGTGCCCATACACCAGGCCTTGTGGCTATAATGATAAACAAGGTAGGCGTGGTTTCTGCCCTCATGGAAGTTAGAGTCTAATGGAAGAGGCAGACCATTGGCCAGATGATTACCACTAAATGTGTTATGTGCTACCAGAGTAAATGTAGGTGTAATGAAAGCATAAAAGAGGGCAATTCACCTGGTCAATAAAGTCATTTGTCATAATATATTAGGTTATAATTAATGGACCAAATTTCATACATTATAATTAACCAAAGTCCGTATTTGATGCAGATTTCCTTAGTCTTTACCTAATGTCCATTTTCTATTCCAGAATCCCATCTGGTATACCACCTTACATTTAGTTGTCATGTCTCCTTTGGCTTCTCTTGGCTGTGACAGTTTCTCAGACTTTTCTTATTTTTGAAGACCTTGACAATTTTGAGGCGTATACTGGTCAAGTATTTTGAAGAATATCCCTCCACTGGGATTTTTCTGATGCTTTTCTCATGATGTGACTGAAGTTTTCGGTTTTAGGGGAGGAAGACCACAGAGGTAAAGTGCCACTTTCTTCATATCCTATCTATTAATCTAGAAATATTTATCACTTGTTACTGACCTTGATCATGGCTGATGTAGTGGTTTGTCAGATTCCCACACTATAAAGTTGCTCCTATTTTCTCTGTTTCCATACTGTACTCTCTTTAAAGTAGTCACTATGTGCACCTCACACTTATGATGTGGGGCATTATGCTCCACCCTTTTGGGAGGAGAGCATATCAATGATTTAGAGTTCTACATGGAGATTTGTTTCTTCTCCCCATTAACTATTTATGTATTCAGCCATTGATTTCTGTCAGTATAGACTTGTGGATATTTATTTCCTACCTCAAGTTATAATCCAATGTCAAATTGCTCTACTCTGAGCTCTGTCATTTGGTTTCTGGATCCCTTTGATTTTCCACCATCAGTGTGGTGTTTTATTAGGCACATCTTTACTTTTTTTCCATTAGAAGATGCTCCAAGCTCAACTTATCTTCTACCCCAGTCCTAGAGTGAGCCGGTGAGCTGTGGTTCCTTTCACTGGAGAATGGTATGAGAAGCCAGGACCTGAATGCTAGGAATGCACCTTACTATGGGTGTTGTTGCACTTAGCCCTCCTCAGCTCACAGAGGAAGGACTTACATGTGTGTATGCCAACCTGTGTATATACACATATCTATAAATATTTTTATATGTAACTATATCTATGTTAGGCTAAAAAGGAGTTCATATTGATGTCTCTGACTCTAATTAATTGTCACATGGATCATTCTGGCCTTCTCCCCACATTTATCTACAAACTCCCACTGCAGTAGTGGGAAACCTGCCCCTACCATCTGCCATCCTTTCACTCAATAGTTTAATTCTAGTTTACATGTATAGGAGTATCAGAATTGTTAGCCTGTACTCATGGGACAAAACTTTATCAGTGGGAGTACAGGGCTTATGTACAATTTATTCTGCCTTTAGTCTTACAGACTCTACTCATTTCTAAAATTCCTTAGGTGAGTACTTTTCTCCTCTACCCCTAGGTTGTTTTGTACATTTGTAATGCAGTTAGATTGTTTGTCATATTCTGGACTCCATCGTGGAAGCTCCAACCTCTTAAATGATTTTTTAAAAAATTTATGTACATTAAGGTTCACTATAGTTCTATGCTGTATGGTTTGTGCTGTATAATTCTGTGGTCTTGACAAATGAATAGTGTAATGAACCCACCATTATGGTATCATATAGAACAGTATGACCACCTTAAATCTCCTGTGCTTCACCTAATTCAACTTACCTCCACACATTCTGGACCCCTGGCAACCAGTGATCTTTTTTTATTGCTGCTAGGTTTTGCCCTCTCCAAAATCTCATATAATTATAATCATATACTACATAGTATTTTTTTTTAATTTTATTTTATTATGTTATGTTAGTCATCATACATTCCATTATTAGTTTTTGATGTAGTGTTCCATGATTCATTGTTTGCATATAACACCCAGTGCTCCATTCAATATGTGCCCTCCTTAATACCCATCACTGGGCTATACCATCTCCCCGGCCCCCTCCCCTCTAAAACCCTCAGTTTATTTCCTGGAGTCCATAGTGTCTCATGGTTCGTCTCCCCCTCCGATTTCCCCCCCTTCATTTTTCCCTTCCTACTTTTTTTTTTTTAAACATATAATGTATTATTTGTTTCAGAGGTACAGGTCTGTGATTCATCAGTCTTACACAATTCACAGTGCTCACTATAGCATATACCCTCCCCAATGTCCATTACCCAGCCACCCCATCCCTCCCACCCCCCACCACTCCAGCAACCCTCAGTTTGTTTCCTGAGATTAAGAATTCCCCATATCAGTATTTTTAAAGTAGCTTCTTTCACTTTTCAAAATGCCTTAAGATTCATATATGTCTTTCCATGCTTCAATAGCTTATTTATTTTTATTGTTAAATAATACTCTGTTACATGGATATACCATAGTTTGTTTACTCATTCACCTATTAAAAGACATTTTGGTTGCTTTCAGTTGTTAACAATTATGGATATTGATACTATGAAGATTCATAGGCAAGTTTTTATGTAGAGATAAGTTTTCAAATCAGTTGGGTAAATACCTAGGAGCACGATCACTGGATTGTATGGCAAAACTATGTTTAGTTTCATAAGAAACTGGCAAACTGTCCTCCAAAGTGGCTGTACCATTTTGCATTCCTACCAGCAATGCAAATGAATGAGAGTTCCTGTTGTCCTATATCCTTGTCAATAATGGTTTTGTCCATTTAAAAAAATTAGATATTTTAATAGGTGTGTAGTGGTAACACCTCATTGTTCAACTCACAGTTTCCTAATGACAAATGATATTGACCATATTTTCATATGCTCATTTGCCATTGTATATCTTCTTTGGTGAGCTGTGTATTAAGATCTTTAAATTACCTGATCAATTTTTCAGACTCTGTAAATCCCCTTTGCTTGTTACTGTGCCTCTTGTGTAATTTTATTGCTGGCAAAACCAAAATTCTTGGAGAGTGTTAAGCACTTAATTGGAATGAATGAGTAGAGAGAATCTCTTTGAAATCTGATGATCTGAAAGAAAGAAAATCTGCTGAAATTTAGATTTTGGATCAAAGGTAAAAAGATTATGGATCTAAGGTAGGTAAGACTTAGAAAAATCTTTTGGGATCCCAACACCTTCAGTTCCCCAGGCTTTATTATTTTTGTGTTCCATGGAATATGTGTTTTTAGTTGTCTTCTGGGGATCACTTGAGTGTATATTATGATGGTCAGGAGATTTAATCTGGGAGCATATAATCCTGACTGAAAACTTAAGCAGTAACAGGATTTGAAGTATCTCCCACAAGATGTCCAGTATTAAGACAGTTATTTCACATGACTTAAGTATCACCCTTCCTTTCATATTTGGAGAAATTCTAGGGTTCAACACATTTTCACTTAGTTCTAGTTTGGTGGATTGACTTGCTTAAAATCTGGCAGGACTGTTCAAACTCCCTGGCAGTGTTGAAGATGTGGCTCTTCATCTAGAATACAGGCTGGGTGGCAAAGGAAACTCTTGGCATACTGCTTCACTGAGACTTGTAAACAATAATTAAATGGACTTATGCATCCTAATTCTAGTGTTTCATTTGCTTTTTCAAAACACTTGAAGGAGTTTTAGTTCTGGATAATAAACAATAAGAATCATAGCACTCTGCATTTAAACCAAATGAGCTCAATCAGGGTATACAAGTCTTGCAATTACAATTTTACTGTTTTGCATATATTCACAATAGAAGAAGAAAACAAAAAAGCATAGGCTTCTTGGTATGCTGAGAGATAGGAGCTCATAAAAAGCTTCGTGGGACCTCTGGTGGTCACATCATTTGGAACCAGTCCCACCCTGGCCTATGACTGATTCTACCATCTTGGGCAAAGTTCTTGTGAATTTTGCCATTAGTCCTCTTATGTATAATGAATAGGTGGAGGCAGATGATATCTGATTTATCTTCAGATGCAGTGTGTGACAATGGATCCTAACACAGGCTGCAGTTTTTGTGCAAAGGAGAGAGAGCAGAAGAGCTGGTGGTACATGTATTAACTACCATATGAAACTTGCATTGACTCTAGTTGCCCACCAGGGGATATCCAAGAACACTACAAGAGCTCAAGAGTTGTTTGTAAATCAAATTTCTGTAAATTGAACCTTTCTTTCCTATTGACAAAATTTCAGAGATGTGTTCCCACAGGAAAACAGTGGCTCCTAGAGCAATAAAAATTATGCTCAAGGATATAAACAGTTTTAACAGCAGTATTTAAAGGAAACATATGGAGTAATATACCTTTGATATTATTATGTCTTGCATTAAATTGGATTTGTGGTTAAGGCAGCAATTTTATAAGTTCGTAGAAAGAATTCACTTATTTTGGTTATGAATATTTTAATATTTGCCTTGTTTTTTAATGCAACTGTAGAATTGTTACCTCTTAATAATAAATACATGGTCATTATATCATGTTTACCTACTCCATCTCTTTATTGTTTAGTGCTCATGATGGGCAAAGAATGACCATAGTATAACCACAGAATGACAGGACTGGAAAAAACTTCCAGATCATAGAGTTTAGTCCTCTTGCCACACTGATAAGGAAACCAAAGTGAGAAAGATTAAATTATTTGTACGAAGTCATACAAATAATTAGTTTAAGTTGAAACTACTATATATGGTTATTGCTGAGGTCAATTGTGAGGAACACCAGCCTTCTCAGAATAAACCTAAGAGAATATAGGCACAATGTATGGAATTTTTCATTTGAGGGAGCAGACCAAATGATGATATACAAGTGACTAGGAAGTTAGCAAAAATATAATTAAGGTGGCCTGCCTAGTATAGAAATCCCAGAGCTACATGTTAGCAGTGAGTGTTCAGCACCTTATAGTGGCAAAAATCAACTCTTACTGCAGCTCAGGTATAGTCCATGAGTTCTTATTGTGGCCTTAATGAAATTGCCCTAAAAATGTCCAGCCTTTTATTCTGAATGCATACTCCCTAATTTCTCCATCTGTGGCTCCACTGCTAGGGGATCTGGACCAACATTAGTTCCCATTTTCCATTTATGGTGTTGCCAAAAGCAAATGTGACTATACCAAACTCTTAAACAAGAAGACATGAATTACTGAACCAAAGTGATCTTTATCTTTGCAGGAATACTCTCTGAATCAGCAGAAATAGGGCCCAGCTTTTAGTTGTTTCAGAGGCCAGGGTCCAGCCTAATATTGGCCTTATTTGATATATTTTTGTCATTTGATTCATTATATAATCTCCAGAAGGGCAGGTTGTAGGTTCGTGCTCTGATGATGAAGTGGCATGAGAATTTATCATCCTTGACCCTCATGAGGTCAACAGATACTTTGTTTAATCCAGAATTATAGCTTCTGAAAGTCTTTTAAAATGACCAGGTATTTACACATTGGCCAGTCCATTTATGTAAATAGAGGTATACCTCCAATTGTTCATGAATGAGTGGGTGGGATGGTGATGAAATTATCCACTGATAAGTCCTTAGGCAGCAGAAAAACCCAGGTATTTTGAGCCTTACTAAGCATCTCAGATCCCGTAGAAGGTAAGAAATTAAGGTGAATGAAGGAAAAGAAAATTTATGTGTATTTTAAAGAGAAACAACACATTATTGTTTTCTGTTTTTACCATATCTCCAGTGTCTCCTTGGATTGGGCCACAGTGATTTTTATGTTGCTGGGGCAGGTTGGGCATGCGATCCCAGGCATTTAGAATTGCAATTACCAAGTTTTCTGGGCCCTTAGCATTGGAAATAAAACTTTTAGTCTGTAACATAGAAAACTTTTGATGTCTCAGGCTTCTGAATTGAGAAGGAAGGGGACCTAGATGGGGGACTAAGATTTCTAGGCATTAGAACAGGATACCCCCCACTGGAAACTAGCAAACTGACTTGTGGTCCATGTGCTTCAGGCTCATATATTTGATTGGCATGAGTCAACTTTCCCATGTCAGGCAACTCTGGGCTTTCACCAGGCTGAGGCTTAGGCTCTTGGATTATGGTCCATCCAGGGAAGCCTCTTAGAAGAGAGCTTTCTATGTATCTTCAGAAAATCCCTCTGCACTCCTTGTTGGCTTTTCATTTCCTCCACCTAGATCTCCGGACTTCTCACTCAGGCATGCCTCTTGCCAACCATGCTGCCAACTCTCTTCTACAGGTAAATTTATTTCAATGTCTAGTTCTGATGGCAAGCATTCTAGTTGTTTACCTAATCTGTCTACCTACCAGAAATTTTCCTAAGACTTCATATATGTATTTGTATGTTTAATCTTGTAGTTTGGCCTTTGTATCTTGTTGATCTTTAGTAATTTTTAATTGGACAAAATAAAAGAAAGCAAAGAAAATCAGACAAAAATTAGACTGAATAGTTGGTGGATATAAGCCTACCATATAAGTCAAAATGTTAACGTCTTGAGGAGGTAAAAAAAGGAGGAAAAAAAGGAAAAAGGAGGAGAAAGAGGAGAGGGGGGAGGAGGGCCAGAAGATGAAGGAGGAGAAGCTTTAAGAGAAGACTAGTAGTAAAATTTAGAAATAGGCCCACATGATACCCTTGGCTTCCACTTAGAAGAGAAATCACAAATATTTGAATAACATGGTATGAAACCACAATTCATTTATTGCCAAATACTTAAAATTTAGCTTTTTTATGGAGATAGATTCTTTAATGGTGTTGCTTTGCTTATCACAGAAACAAAAAATAAGAAACAATTCTGTTGGAAGTATTTATGACTGGATGATCAGGCTGACACTAGAAATCAAAATAACTTGTAGTTTCAAGTGGAGCTGATAGTCAGTCATCTAGTCTGACTTGGCAAAGTCTGGTGAAGTTTTTCATGGTAGCATTCATTCTGATTGGTTGTGATATCTGTCGGATTGGATGATATCTACTATATGTTTTCAGTCTCATCCCTAGTTTTGGGTAAAATATACTTCATTGCCATCTTTCTGTTAGAGAGGGCAGCAATAACATTTATTGATAACCTACTGTGTGCCTTCATTTCATCCTTAAAGCTTGCCTATAAAGTAGGGGAGTGTTAGCCTCAGAATTTGCAGGAGTAGTTGAGGGTTCTGTAAAGTCAAATGTTGCCCAAGGTCACACCTTGAAGAGGCTAAGTCGGGCACTGAAACCATCCTTGTCAGCTTGTGCTCTTTTTACTCCTCTGTAAATAATCACCTCCCACATCTTTCCCTACTCTCAGGAGGGCCCAGAGTTATGAATTTCTGTGAAAGTACGCACCTCTGCTTAACACCTTTAATTCATGCTGCCCCAGGCAAGGCATAAGCCAAAAAGGCATTAAGCAAAATTATAGACCAAAAGCTTTATGGGTAAAATCATTATATTGTTTGTCTTTGGGGGGTTTTTGATTCTAAATGTTATTATCTCTCTAGTCAGAACAGAAAAACCAGGGGGGGAGAAAAAACAAACCCAATCCCTCCAAAACCAAGTAATGTGACTACTGCTTTGTTTATTTCCTTTCTTTGGGTCTTTCCTCATGTGCTTTTCTGAATTATTTCATGTCTCACTCCTTGAATCATGAGTTAATATTTTGGCACCAACTGTAATTTTGCAGTTTACTTAGTCTTTTATGTTATTTATATTTTAAATTTCTCACAGTCAGCCTTTAGGTGATTTTGTGGGGCCACATACCACGCAGGGATCTTACGACAGCCTCTTTCCAACCCCTCCCACCCAGCCTGCCTGCTGTTGTCTTGATACACTTATTTCTACATGTGTTATAAATGCCACAAAACAATGTAATGAAGTTTGCTTTAGGCAGTGAATTTACTTTAAGAGCCATTTAAAGTAAAAAAAGAAATATGTTTACCTTTATTTGGAGCATTTCCAGATCTTTTCATTTTTTAAAAAATTTTATTTTATTATGTTATGTTAGTCACCATACAGTACATCATTAGTTTTTGATGTAGTGATCCATGATTCATTGTTTTCGTGTAACACCCAGTGCTCCATTCAATATGTGCCCTCCTTAATACCCATCACCAGGCTAACCCATCCCCCCACCCCACTCCCCTAAAACCCTCCGTTTGTTTCTCAGAGTCCATAGTCTCTCATGGTTCGTCTCCCCCTCCGATTTCCCCCCTTCATTTTTCCTTTCCTTCTCTTAATGTCCTCCATGTTATCCCTTGTGTTCCACAAATAAGGGAAAACATATGATAATTGACTTTCTCTGCTTGATTTATTTCACTTAGCATAATCTCCTCCAGTCCCATCCATGTTGATGTACAAGTTGGGTATTCATCCTTTCTGATGGCTGAGTAATATTCCATTGTATATATGGACCACATCTATAGCCATTCATCTGTTGAAGGGCGTCTTGGCTCTTTCCATAGTTTGGCTATTGCGGACATTGCTGCTATGAACGTTGGGGTGCATATGGCCCTTCTTTTCACTACATCTGTGTCTTTGGGGTAAATACCCAGTGGTGCAATTGCTGGGTCATATGGTAGCTATATTTTTAATTTTTGAGGCACCTCCACACTGTTTTCCAAAGTGGCTGTACCAGCTTGCATTCCCACCAACAGTGTAAGAAGGTTCCCCTTTCTCCACAACCTCTCCAACATTTGTTGTTTCTTGCCTTGTCAATTTTTGCCATTCTAACTGGTGTAAGGTGGTATCTCAATGTGGTTTTGCTTTGAATTTCCCTGATGGCTAATGATGATGAACATTTTTTCATGTGTCTGTTAGCCATTTGTATGTCTTCTTTGGAGAAGTGTCTGTTCATGTCTTCTGCCCATTTTTTGACTGCATTATTTGTTTTTTGGATGTTGAGTTTGAGAAGTTCTTTATAGATCTTGGAAATCAGCACGTTGTCTTTAGTGTCATTTGCAAATATCTTCTTCCATTCTGTGTGTTGCCTTTTTGTTTTATTGACTGTTTCCTTTGCTGTGCAGAAGCTTTTTATCTTGATGAAATCCCAAAAGTTCATTTTTGTTTTTGTTTCACTAGCCTTTGGGGATGTATCTTGAAAGAAGTTGCTGTGGCCAATGTCAAAGAGGTTACTGCCTATGTTCTCCACTAGGATTTTGATGGATTCCTGTCTCACATTGAGGTCTTTCACCCATTTTGAGTTTATCTTTGTGTATGGTGTTAAAGAATGGTCGAGTTTCATTCTTCTGCATGTGGCTATCCAATTTTCCCAGCACCATTTATTGAAGAGACTGTCTTTTTTCCACTGCATATTTTTTCCTGCTTTGTCGAAGATTATTTGACCAGAGAGTTGAGGGTCTATATCTGGACTCTCTATTCTGTTCCATTGGTCTATATGTCTGTTTTTGTGCCAGTACCATGCTGTCTTGGTGATCACTGCTTTGTAATATAGCTTGAAATTGGGCAACATGATGCCCCCAGCTTTGTTTCTCTTGTTCAACATTTCTTTGGTGATTTGGGGTCTTTTCTGATTCCATACAAATTTTAGGATTGTTTGTTCCAGCACTTTGAAAAATGTCATTGGAATTTTGATCAGGATGGTGTTGAAGGTATAGATTGCTCTGGGCACCATAGACATTTTAACAATGTTTATTCTTCCGATCCATGAGCATGGAATGTTTTTCCATCTTTTTGTGTCTTCTTCAATTTCTTTCATGAGTGTTCTGTAGTTCCTAGAGTATAGATCCTTTACGTCTTTGGTTAGGTTTATTCTGAGATATCTTATGGTTTTTGGTGCTATTATAAATGGAATCATTTCTCTAATTTCTCTTTCTATAGTTGCATTGTTAGTGTATAAGAAAGCAACTGATTTCTGTGCATTGATTTTGTATCATCCACATTATTGAATTGCCATATGAGTTCTACTATTTTGGGGGTGGAGTCTTTTGGATTTTCCACATAAAGTATTATATTATCTGTGAAGAGAGAGAGTTTGACTTCTTCTTTGCCAATTTGAATACCTTTTATTTCTTTTTGTTGTCTGATTGCTGTTGCTAGGACTTCTAGTACTATGTTGAACAATAGTGGTGGGAGTGGGCATCCTTGTCGTGTTCCTGATCTTAAAGGAAACGTTCTCATCTTTTCCCTATTGAGGATGATATTCGCTGTGGGTTTTTTATAGATGAATTTTATGAACTTGAGGAATGTTCCCCCTATCCCTATACTCTGAAGCATTTTGATCAGGAAAGGATGCTGTATTTTGTCAAATGCTTTTTCTGCATCAATTGAGAGGACCTTACAGTTCTTCTCTCTCCTCTTATTAATGTGTTCTATCACACTGATTGATTTGTGAATGTTGTACCACCCTTGCATCCTGGGGATAAATCCCACTTGGTCATGGTGGATGATCCTTTTAATGTATTGTTGGATCCTATTAGCTAGGATTTTGTTGAGAATTTTGGGATCCATATTCATCAGGGATATCGGTCTGAAATTCTCCTTTATGATGGGGTCTTTGCCTGGTTTGGGGATTAAGGTAATGCTGGTCTCATAGAATGAGTCTGGAAGCTTTCCTTCTGTTTCTATTTTTTGAAACAGCTTCAGGAGAATAGGTATTATTTCTTCTTTGAATGTTTGGTATAATTCTCCAGGGAATCCATCAGGCCCTGGACTCTTGTTTTTTGGGAGCTTTTTGATCACTGCTTCATTCTTGTTACTGGTTATTGGCCTATTCAGGTTGTCAATTTCTTCCTGTTTCAGTCTTGGGAGTTTATAGGTTTCCCGGAAGGCATCCATTTCATCCAGGTTGCTCAATTTATTGGCATATAGTTGTTGATAATAATTTCTAATAATTGTTCCTATTTCCTTGGTGTTAGTCATGATCTCTCACCTTTCATTCATAATTTTATTAATTTGGATCCTTTCTCTTTTCTTTTGGATAAGTCTGGCCAGTGTTTTATTGATCTTATTAATTCTTTCAAAGAACCAACTTCTAGTTTTGTTGATCTGATCTACTGTGTTTCTGGCTTCTAATTCATTGTTCTGTGCTCTAATCTTAATTATTTCTCTTCTAATGCATGGTTTAGGCATCGTTTGTTGCTTTTTCTCTAGTTCTTTAAGGTGTAAAGTTAGTTGATGAATTCGGGATTTTTCTATTTTTTTGAGTGAGGTTTGGATGGCTATGTATTTCTCCCTTAGGACAGCCTTTGCAGTATCCCAAAGGCTTTGGACCGATGTGTTTTCATTCTCATTGGCTTCCATGAATTGTTTAAGTTCTTCTTTGATTTCCTGGTTGACCAAAACATTCTTGAGCAGAGTGGTCTTTAGCTTCCTGGTGTTTGAATTTCTTCCAAATTTTTTCTTGTGATTGAGTTCCAGTTTTAAAGCATTATGGTCTAAGAAGATGTAGGGAATAATCTCAGTTCTTTTGGTATCGGTTGAGACCTGATTTGTGACCCAGTATGTGGTCTATTCTGGAGAAAGTTCCATGTGCGCTTGAAAAGAATGAGTATTCTGTTGTTTTAGGGTGGAATGTTCTGTATATATCTATTAGGTCCATCTGGTCCAGTGTGTCATTCAAAGCTCTTGTTTCTTTGTTGATTTTCTGCTTAGATGATCTGTTTATTGCTGAGAGTGCAGTATTGAGGTCTCCTGCAATTAGCGTATTGTTATCAATATGACTATTTTGGTTAACAGTTGGCTTATGTAGATGGCTGCTCCCATGTTGGGGGCAAAGATATTTACAATTGTTAGATCTTCTTGTTGGATAGACCCTTTAAGAATGATATAGTGTCCTTCTGTGTCTCTAACTACAGTCTTTAGCTTAAAATCTAATTTGTCTGATATAAGAATTGCTACCCCAGCTTTCTTTTGAGGTCCGTTGGCATGGAAGATAGATCTCCATCCCTTCACTTTCAGTCTGGATGTATCTTTAGGTTCAAAATGAGTCACTTGTAGACAGCATATGGATGGGTCCTGTCTTTTTATCCAATCTGCAACCCTGTGCTGTTTTATGGGAGCATTTAGGCCGTTCATGTTGAGAGTGATTATTGAAAGATATGAATTTATTTTCATCATGTTTCCTGTGAAGTCCTTGTTTCTATAGATTGTCTCTGTAAATTTCTTTTCTATATCACTCTTGGGGTCTTTCTCCTTTTATAGAACCCCCCTAATATTTCTTGCAGGGCCGGCTTAGTGGTCACATATTCTTTCAGTTTCTGCCAGTCTTGGAAGCTCTGCATCTCTCCATCCATTCTAAATGACAGCCTTGTTCGATAAAGTATTCTTGGCTGCATGTTCTTCTCATTTAGTACCCTGAATATGTCTTCCCAGCCCTTTCTGGCTTGCCAGGTCTCTGTGGATAGGTCTGACATTATTCTGATGTTCCTCCCTCTGTACATAAGGAATCTCTTCCCCCAACTGCCTTTAAGATGGTTTCCTTGGTTCTAAGATTTGCGAGTTTTACTATTACATGACGGGGCATTGGCCTGTCTTCCTTGATCTTGGGAGGGGTCCTCTCTGCTTCTAGGACATGAATGTTTGTTTCATTCCCCAGATTAGGGAAGTTCTCAGCTACAATTCGCTCAAATATATCTTCTAGTCGTCTCTCTCTCTCCACCCCCTCAGGGATCTCAATAATTCTGACATTGGACCGTTTCATGGTGTCACTTATTTCTCTGATTCTATTTTCATGGATTTTGAGTTGTTTTTCCCTGGCCTCCTCTTTTTCCTTCTTGTCTATCAATTGGTCTTCTAGATCACCAATTCGTTCTGCTTCACTTACCCTAGCTGTTAGATTATCTAGATTAGATTGGATCTCATTGATAGCATTTTTAAGTTCTGCCAGTTCAGCTTTCATTTCTGCCCTTAGAGACTCTAAGTTGCCATTAATAGATTTCTCCATTCTAGCTATTGTCTTCACAATTGCCAGCCTGAATTCCGTCTCCAACATCTTGGTTATATCTGTATCCACTTGTAAATCTGTGGCAGAAGTCACGGTCTTGAGTCCTTCCTATTTAGGGGTTCCTCCTCCTAGTCATTCTGTTGAGGGGTGGTTGAGGGAATGTATAGAGCCCAAATTATTGACCACAACCCAAGCAAGATGCACCTGTTTTATAGGGACCTTAGGGTTGTTGGGCTCTTGTTCTCCCTGCCTATCATCTGGGGGAGGGGTCTGCTGTATTGTTATTCAGGCAACCCCATTTGGGCAGACTTGCCCTGCCCCCTGTGGGGGGGGATGGGCTCAGTGAAAACCAGTTTTTTGGGGGCTTTTGTTCTCTGGCGGCTCTCCCTGGCAGCTTTCCACGTCTCTTCTGAGAGAGCAGAAGAGATCATTTCCAACCCTCTGCCTCAGAGCAGAGAGATTACAATCTGTTCTTCAGTGAGCTCTCCAGGCCACACTATCTCCATTTCTGTCTGTGCTGCTATAAACTGCAGCGTCCTGGGTTGTGCACCCCTCAGCAGGGCTCCCAGTCCTCACCTCCAGGTCATGTCCTTTGTGCTCCTAAAATCACCAGCCGCCCCCAGTTCGCACGTGCAGCCCGCCACTCCAGGTTTCAGTCTGGGGGCCTACCCTAAAGTTCTTTCCCCGCCACTACCCGTCTGCAAGTCTGTGCCCTGTCCCCAGTGCGGGAGGCTATCACTCACCACTGGTGTAGCATCGCCATGGCTCCCTCCCCCTACCGTTTATCTTTGGATATGTGCCTGCGGAATCATGGCTCCCAGTTTCATACCTTGAAACCAACCGCCTGTCGTATTCTGTTTGTAGAGATCCAGATATATCTTCTTACATCTCAAGCTGATTTCATGGGTGTTCAGAGTAGTATGGTAGATATCCAGCTTAATTCCGGGGACCAGTTGGAATAGGGTCCCCTACTCCTCTGCCATCTTTTCCTCGAGCTTTTGTTTCTTTATATAAATGCAGGTTTCTGTCTGGGGTCTTATTCTTTCTGCCCAAAGAACATCCTTTGCAATTTCTTAGCTCACATGTTTGCTGGCAATACAAAATATCTGTTCATTTGTTATTCTGAGAAGTCCATTATTTTGACCTTATCTTTTAATAAAATTTTAATTTGGGGATAATTTTAGATAGACAAAATGTGAAGGTAGTACAGAAAGTTCCCATACACTCTATAACTACTTTCCTTTATTATTAAAATCTTCATTAGTATGGTATATTTGGGTACAATATTGCTAACATTATTATCATTTGCATATGTTCCATATAAAATATAAAATGTGAAATTATAAAAATTGTATTATCATACCTCCATGGTACATTTATTAAAAATAATGGACTAATATTAAATACATCATTATTACAGACTAATTTTCTTAGTTTTTACTTAATGTCCCTTTTCTAGAATCCTGTTCAGAATACCACCTTGTTTTTGGTTGACCTGTCTCCTTAGGCTCATCTTGTTTGTGACAGCTTCTCAGACTTCTTGTAATTTTCAAGAATGGTTGTGGGAAATACTGGCCACTTACTTTGTAGAATGTCCCACAGTTGAGATTTCTCTATTTTTTTTTTTCTCATGGTTAGACTGGGGTTGTGGATTTTTTGGAGGAACAGCACAGAGGCAAATTGCCATTCTCATCATATCACTCCAAGAGTACACGCTGTTAGTATGACTTATCACTGTTGATACTGACCTTGTCATGGCTGAGGTTGTATTTTTCAGATTTCAACACTAAAACTCTTCTCCTATTTTCCCCATTTCCATACTGTACTCTTTTTAAAGAAGTCATCATATATACCCCACACTTAAGGTGTGGAGAGTTATGTTTCACCCCTTTGAGGGTAGGATATCCATAAGTGATTTAGAGTTCTGTACAGAGATTTGCCTCTTCTCCCCCATTTATTATTTGTGTATTCAGCCACTGATTTCTACCAGTGGGAACTCATGGGCTAATATTTTGCATATCCACCCTCACTTTTAGCTATTCTTACACACTGTGGCATAGATGGCATCTCCAGGTTCTTGCCCCTCTAGCATAGGGCAGCTGTTGCTCCTTCCTCAGTTTTAGCCTCATGGGGGAGGGAGGTAAGAAGGGTGTTCTGTTTTACTGGCCCAGCCTCAGGTTTATATTAACCTTTGCAACTGATACTTTCTTGGCTTTCCTTCCTTCCTCCTCCTGAGAACCCAACTCTGACTTGGATCTGTTGTTGGTCTTAGCTGGTAGTTTCCTGCCTCATCTTCAATCGTAGCAACCTCTGCTTGGCATAGGATTTTTGACCCAGTATATTTTCCAGTTCTTCCCTAGGGGTAGAGGCTTCATCCACCCATCCCTCATTTGCAATGGTTCTTTGCTGTGCCTTGGCAGTGACAAAGTTTATTTTCCCGCTTCCAGCAGCTTAAGCCTTTTGCTTTGTAGGAAAGAGAGGTCTGGGGAAGTGGGAAGGGCTTTGTTCCTTTCCACCAAGAGCTAATGATTACCCTTGCACTGAAATTCTGTACCAAGGGAGAGTTTCTCCAGGATCTTTTTTTGTCCCCAGTATTTCTTGTTAGTCCTCAATTAAGAGCTGTGGGAAATATAAATTCTCTTCATGTCTGGAGGTATCTCAAAATGACATTATAGGACATAATAGTCTACAATTAGCCTTTAATGAATGAATTAAAATTTTAGCTGACTTATTACCTACTTGTATGGTGGCTGCCTCTTCTACCCATGCTCTACCACAGATGAGGTAGTTTATGTGTTCTGTCGCTTCTGGGAGAGGCCTATCTCTCTTTGCTTACTTATTGGCCTGGATTTTACCCCTGAAGATGGAGACAACATTATGAAGGCATACATGTTGTTTTCTTTTTTCTTTTTTTTTTTGAAAGAGAGAGTGTCTGCCTGTGCAGGGTTGGGGGAGGGGCAAAGGGAAAGGAAGAAGGAATCTTAATCAGGCTCCACGCCCAGTTCCCAACTTGGGGCTTGATCTCACGATGCCAAGATCATGATCTGAGCTGAAACCAAGAACTGGATGCTTAACCGACTGAGCCACCCAGAAGCCCCCATGTCTTTCTTGCTTTTATTTTCATGCTCATTTCTTTGTATTGAATCTAATTGTTTATCAAAGTAGTATTTCCCTATAATATTATCATTTACCTAAAGTATCTTCCAGATTCATCACTTTTTTGGACCAGTTCTTTGGAGGGATTTCTCGACTATTAATAGATTAGGCTTCATGAAGACAAGTCCTGCACTTGTACAGACTCACACACCAACAAAGAAGGAAATGCCCATAGGCCATGCGGTGCATGGGTGGCACCTCCCCCTGAGAAAGAGAAATGGTACAGAGTGAGCATGGTGTCAGAAATCTAGGATTAAGGTATCTGTGTCTTCTAATGGCTGAAAAAAAATTACCTGTTAAGTGCTAAAGAGTTATCAATTCTTTTTTTTTTAATATTTATTTATTTGACACAGAGAGAGCACAAGCAGGGGGAGCAGCAGGCAGGGGGAGAAGCAGACTCCCTGCTGAGCAGGGAGTCCGATGCGGGACTCGGTTCCAGGACCCTGGGATCATGACCTGAGCTGAAGGCAGATGCTTAACCAACTGAGCCACCCAGGCACCTGAGTTATCAATTCTTATATACAATTCTATTTTTCATGCAAAATCAGTTCTTGAATGCCTAAGAATGAGATGAGGACTTGCATACGTGACTTCAGCAGTTTTATATATAGACCATATGGGTAGGAAGAATGTATTGCATCTGATAACTGATCTGAGGAAGAGAATGTAGGTAGGACAGGGAATGGTTAAGGATCGGATCATGATTTCTCCTAGTTACACAGATGGATGATGATGGTTGATGTGTTACCACTTCAAACTCCTTTCCTCCATTGTTATCCATCTTGATCTCTGAAATTCACCCTGGGGAAGACACTACCTGCTCTCTGAAAATTAAGGCTCAAAGTGTCAATAAGTGTGATGTAAATATCATGGAATGTAGGGTCAGTGGGCTTGGATCTGAGTCCCAACTCTACCAATTTCTAGCTTATAACTTAGCTTTTTAGTTCTTTAACTTTTTGAGTCTCTGTTTCCTCATCTGAAAAAAATCCCAACCCTTCGAGAGGAATAAATCAAATTGTGGATATAAAAAATTCACTTTTCAACTCTCAAGTTCTATAAAAATTTTCATTTTTATTATGGCATCACATTCTGTTCCCCTGGACTTGGTGGGCCAGGGAAATAGACATATTCAATTTTGAGAACAGATTTTCTCTCCATGTTCAAATGTGCTCATTCCTACATTAAGCAAATATATAAATAAGTATATAAATTTGATCAGTAGCTTAGTGTGTTAATCTGTGTCTTACTTGAGGTATTTGCCTAAGAAGATTTTCTTTTCTTGAAAACAGAAATGGTAAGTTAGAAAGCTGTAGGATTACAGACTTAAAACAATAGTCAGTGGAGGAAATATGAAATTAAGAGGGATACCATAGAGGTGTAGCAAAAGCTAGAATATTGGAAAGCAAGGGAATTATAGTTTGAAAACAAAACATATTTGTATGTTTTCAGAGGACTTGCTAGTCAGTAATTTACCTTCTGGCTGAACAATTTTATAGTATGAAGATTAATTTTCTCTGCTATTTTTAAGTAACTCTCTGATTTTAATCTTCTACCCAGCTCCTTTCTGGTCGAAACTAAAATTGCTAGCATGCAAGCAGTACATGAGAATGGTGGCCACAAATCAAAGACTACATTTGAGGTGCCAATGATAGGATGAAACTTCCTTACAGCTTGAGTTGAATATTCTCTTTGGTCACAATTTTCATGGATTCATGTTGCTATTTGTATATTTCTGTCTGTTTTTCCTTTTGATCAGGAGAGTATTAAAATTGAGAGGGGTGTGTGTGTATGCATGAGTGTGCATGCACAATATGTATGAATATTTACATTGGGAGACAAAACTAGCGTCAGTCATGTATTGAAATTCCTTTTCTGAATGGTCTGGCTCCAAAGAACTCTGTTTATGCCTCAGTATGTTATCTTTGAAGCTTACCTGTTTTCCTTCTAGAAAGTTACATGTAAGGTTAGAGAAGACCTAATTTTCTCAGTATACCATCAGACCTACAAAATTGTTTTGTACTAGTAAGTGCTAATTAAATAGTGAGACCATTCAAACTGGAATACCTTTGTCCATTATAAATTACAGAAAAACAGAATTAAACAAGCTATCTAGGACAAACCAAGGTATATCATTACCCATCAATAAAAGTTTATTGATTTTGAACTAGATTAAACAATTTATGACCTTTGTCATGGTTTCATGATTATAAGAGAACAGTTTTCTTTGGGTGAGTGTAAACAGTCATCCTGAATATCTATATTAGTCAAGCTTCTTTCAGATGGTAGAGATAGGAACTCATTTTACTTAACCTAAGCATAAAAGGGAATGTATTAGTTCAAGTACTAGGGAGTTGAAGGGCATAACTATTTGCAGGCAGAGCTGGAACCAAAAGTTCATTAATGTCAATAATTTTCTCTTTGTCTTTCTCACTCTCTGTGTCTCTGTCTTTTTCTCTCTCATCTCTTTACTTGTCTCTGTTTATCTTTGGATGTGGTTCTACTTCTCCAGTGTCACAGACAGGATGTTTTCATGTGGTGGTAAAGATAACTGTAATGTTATATCAAACTTAAGTTATAACACCTTTTGAGACTCCAGAAAGAGATATAGTCTTTCCTGATAACTTTTTTTTTTGTCTTGAGGACTTTATGGAACACTCATCCTGGCTACACTCACCCAAATCTGTATTTATTGGAATAAAAATGTGAACCAACTCTTCTGGAGCCCTTTGTGCTAGGTTTATCTCATGTAATCATGACTACAACACTCTGAAATAGGTGTGTCTATTTTCCTCCATCTCATAGATGAGGAAACTGAAGTTCAGGGATATTGAGTAACTTTCCCAAGATTACACAGCTAGGTTCAAAGTGCTGACTCTGGATTCAAACTACCCCAGGTTTGAATCTTAAATACAAAATGAGCACAAAGACATAATTAAAAAATATGAGCATCACTGAGACATGTATTTGAAAATTTTTGCAAATGGTAAATTACTCTATAAATGTGAATTGTATATCAGTGTGTAGCCCATTGCTAGATAAAGTGCTAGAGCAGTGGTCACTGGGTGTGATTTTGTCCCCAGAAAAATTGGGCTAAGTCTGGAAACCTTTTCAGTTGCCACAGTTGGAAGGGGGGTTCCTATTGGCATTTAGTGTGTAGGAGCGGGGGATGCTGCTATACATCCTACAATGCACAGAACAGCTACCCAGAAAGAAGAATTATCCAGTCAATAATGTTGAGGTTGTAAAAGCCTGTGCTAGATGAATAGAGGTAATATGTGAAACTTGGCTCTTAGAAGCTCACAGTTTAGTTGGGAAGGCAGACATGTAGGCAGATATTAAAAATAAAATGCAGTGGTTCAGTAGAGTTGGAGACATTCAGACTAAAGAGAGAGCAGGTACAAAGTTACCATCATGAACTATTTAAGGGCTGAAAGAGTGTAACCCTAAGCAGCAGACAGATTTCAGCTCTAGAGAAGGTGAGCAGGTATGCTCTTCGGGGATATGGAACATGTGTGTCTCCTCACAGTTACATCTTTATGTCTAGAGCAGTGCCTCAAAATGAAGTAAGTCTTAACTAATGCTTGTTGAATGGATAAATAGATAAATTGATTAACTTAAATGTAGAGGGCAGGTTAAAACAGAATCCTGTCTCATTTAGAGATTCTTTGATTTTATGACAGTCATTCTCTAGGAGTGGAGACAAAACTATTCTTGGTGGATAAGGCTTTGAGGAAGTGGAAAAGATGGAGCATCTCTTCTACATCAGATAACATCATGAGTAAAGGTGTGGGCATTAACATTCTAGAGGTGCAGTATTCTATCATGGTAGGTTCTAAAGAGAATTCTTTGAAAAACAAACAGAAAAAGAGAATGAGATTTTCATGACCACTTGGAATGGGTATGATAAGAGCAGCTGTTTCTCTCCTACCAATTTGTTTTCTGTGGAAACAGAAGTATAGCTGGAATGAGCAATAGGGAGTAAAAAAAAAAATGTATTTGTATGTGTTAAGGGAATTACTTTTTATTATCTCTATGAATTAGTCATTGTCACCAGATGTGGTAAATGGAAACTGTAGAACAGTTTCAGCATTCACCTTTTATCTTTTCTCAAGTAATTATTATCAAACACAAAAATAGAATGGGGGATTTAATGAGATATTTCATGGAAAAAAGTCACAGGGCCATAGTTATAAAATCCACTTACTGAAATTATACTATCTATTTTTAGCAAGTGCATTTGGAAATGGTATAATATCTTTGTTCTATACAATAGTCTTAGCTGTTTTCCATTGTGCAACATGGCATTTTATGATACCTATTGCTTACCCACTCAACATTCCCAAAGCCCCTGGGTTTTCATTAACTCGTATCTTTGATTTTGTTGTGAATGTGTAGGGTTATACAGTAATACATTCGCAACGTGCAAGGATGACTTGAGGACTGCCACATTGAACAGTAGCCTAGGGGTATGCCAAACTTTTTTTTTTTTTTTTAAAGATTTTGTTTATTTATTTGAGAGAGAGAATGAGACAGAGAGAGAGAGCATGAGAGGGGGGGAGGGTCAGAGGGAGAAGCAGACTCCCTGCTGAGCAGGGAGTCCGATGCGGGACTCGATCCCGGGACTCCAGGATCATGACCTGAGCCGAAGGCAGTCGCTTAACCAACTGAGCCACCCAGGCGCCCCTGGGGGTATGCCAAACTTTGATATGAGCTGGTGTTTTCTGTATTGTCCAAATTTCTGTAGTATCTAAATTATCATAGGCTGTTCTTGCTCAATGTGCAGTAGAAGAATTTACTTTGTTTAAAGATTGGAGATGAATGAAGATTAAAGTGCTCAGATGTTGACATGTTCAAAGAGCAGTGTGATGTGTGATTAGCAATTTCAATACTGAAGAAGGTATCACTACCTGCATTTTACTATTTATTCCACATATTACTAAAATAGTAATGCTAATATTAGTATTTTGTTTTAAATGGTTTAGAATTCACAAATTTAATAAATGAAATTAAATATTGAATATATTCCAAACTAGGAATTTATAAACACTTCAAAACACATGTAAAATGTAAATTTTTGAAAATACAAATGTTACACAAGCATACATATTTCTAACATTAAATTTTAGCCATACTGGTACTCAGCATCCTTCATCTTCAGTCCTCAGCAGTTTTTATTTCTCTTTCTTGGTTGACCTTAAGGGTCATCTCTGCCCTTAGTCCATATCTTCCCCTAGCCTTGGTGACTATATTTGCATGCTTTTCTAGGTGCCCCCCACCAGTTTCATTTTTAATCTTGATGATGATGATGATGATTGGTATAATTACTATTAGGTAGGACGTGAAGAGAGGATGGAAGGGAACAGGAGAGTTGCATGAGCTCAATGAAATAAAAGGGCTAGGAAAGTTGTGGTGAGGGCATTGGGGATGGGAGGGAGAGGGCAGGAGATATGGATTGAAGAGAGGAATGAGAAATGGAAGGACATTACTGAATCATATCTGAAATAATGATATTACACTAACGAAAATCCTGGCATTGATATGCTAAAATAACACGGGCTGACTTTTGGTCCAAACAAGATGTCATAGGCCCACTTCTGTTCTTCCCTGCTAAGCACAACTACAAACCCTAAAAATGGTGTAAGAGACAACCAGAGGATAACTCTGCTAGGTAGTAAGAAGAAGATGAGCTACTTTGGGATCCTAGGTCTAGAAGAACAACATAGTGGCAGGAGGTTTTGTGTCTTCTTACCCAACAGAAGAAGGTCACAGACCTGTCATTTCCTGACTCCTGACGTAGCAACAGAAGACAGCCCAGGAAGACTTTCCTTCCCCTGAATTGAACAGAAGTCCCATTCACAACATCAGGTGAGCCTGATACCCCTGGAAAGAAGGATATTTGAGAGCTCTGGCAGAAACAAGGGGCTACTTCTTCTACACCAAGATTGGGACTCCCCTTTTTACCAGGAGGTACAGAGGAAAGGTGGCAGAATTAGCAAGAGAAACCCAGGTATAGCAAGCTTCCCTGTCCAGGAAACCGCTTTGTACCTGCAGGCTCTTTTTTCCCTGACCCCCAAATTCCAAATGGGCCAGCAGAACCAGAAAAAGAGACCTGGTTACAGCATGTGGCTTAGGCCAGACAGCCTTTTTATCCCTAAAGACTTAGGACTCACTCCTTTTCTCAGAGACTGGGAGGCTGGAGGACACTGGTAAGGGAATCACACCATACCACACTCTCTCCCATCAGGAAACACTTGATGACCCAGGTGTGGAACTTCTTTTTTCCCCCTTCAGATTGCACCACAAAGGACCAAAGGGAGCCACATGGTCACCAGATAATCACGGTGGAGAAACTAGTGTGATGAGGTGGGTGGGAAGATGGTGGCAGAGGTTGAGATCAGAATGGTAGAAGAAGGACTGATTACAAAGATGCTTGTATGCTCTGTGAAGAATGTTGAATTTTATCTGGTAGACAATAAATAGCCACTAGAGGTCTCAGTGGAGGGGAGGAGGCAGAGGGATTTAGGAGGACTCTTTTTTGTGTAGGTTTGACAGTGTAGGAAGGACACCAAACGTGGATTTCAAAGCCACTTTGACCTACCAGCTACATGATATTAGGCAAATAATTTAATCTGTTTTATGCTTTTTTCCCTCATTTGTAAATTGGGCAAGAACATAACCTCAGACTATTTTATAGGCATTGTGTGAGGATCAAAGACTATCATGTGTACAAAAGTGTTTTGTGAACCATAGTTTGCATTTCCCAAATAATGGATGAATGTTGTCTCATTTGTACACGTTTCCATGGTAAATTAAGATTCTATTATATATGTCAGACTTGACATCATATATAATATGGTCATGAATAAATGATGATTATCTAATACATTAAGTGGATTCATTTAATTTTTAAAAGAAGTGTACAACACCAATATATAGCCAATTTTGTTCTTCTCTTGTGCTACTGGCATATGCAGGGAACATTTGAGTTTAAAGAAAATTAAAAGAATTCATCACATATCTCCCTTTTGGCTGGAAAAGTTTTTCTGCTCAGATTTTTCACTTTGCTGCAATGAGGTTTCATAAGGGTTGCCCCGTCACAGCAAATGTATGTTGCTTATTTCCACACATAACAGATTATGCTTTCATTAACACTCCAGCTGCTGCATTTCTCTTCTAGCTTTTTAACATCCATAAATTCACATCTTTACATGTTCTTGTTATACGGATAATGTTATACAAAGGCACAGAAATGCAATCTGTTTCAAAATTCCAAGATGATTTTAATGCGGACAAAGACATATCTAAGATAATTACATTAAGAAGTTTGCTTCCTATGTATTATTGTGTATAGAGTTATTGTTTTTAATGCAGAGTGTCACTGTCCTTGTCTTACCCTCTTTGTTTATCATCCTCACCCCCAAAATCCCCTTTCTGTAAATTTTGGTCCTTTCTATTTATGCTCACTTCCTTGGTAATCTCAACTACTTCACATGGAGGGACCTTAATTCTACTTATTCAAACCTGGCCTTTCTCCCAGATGTTAATGGGAACTTTCCAACTTATAGACATTTCTTGGCTACCCCAGCTTGGCTACTCCACATTTACATAAAATGTACCATAGGACCCCATATTATATACAACACTCTGTTCTTTTCTATCTTCCAAATCAACCCCACTCCTTTAAGTGAGCATGATACACAGAACTTCTGCTCATCCAGATCTGAGACATTAGAATCATCTAGGTCTTCTAACTTTTTCTGCCTGTCATCATCATTTTCCAATCAGTCATTAAAGTCCTCTCAGTCCCCCCTTCAAGCAATTTCCCCAGCTTTTCATTCTCCTTGATCACCATTGTTATGTTATAGTTACACTTCTATTACTGTACACCTGAACTGTGGCACTAGCTTCTCCAGTCTTCCAATCTCTAATCTATGCCCTACCAAAATGTTTCTACTGCCTGCCACTCTGATGCTCAAAAACTTCAATAGGTATCTACTGCCTGGATCATAAATTAAAAACTTTCTGACTGGCTGTGATAAATTGGACTACTGTTTCCAGTTTTTCACAATAGGATGTAAATCCCAGTCTTTTCCAGGTAATTTTGCAGTACCTCTTCATGTAGATAGAGTATACTTTGCCACACCATTAATGTTGAAGTTGACTGTGTGACTTGCTTTGGCTGAGGGAAGATGAGTGAGTATGATGCAAACAGAACTTTGCTTGCATGGATTTCCCTCTCTGTGAGCTACCATGAGAAAAGCATGCCTCAGCAAGCCACTATCCCTGTAGGCTAGGCCCCAGAGTGCAGACACATTAGTGAACTGGAGCCTAACCCATAATCCGAGGTACAGCTGCCCTGTCTGTCCCAAAGATTCAAGAGTGAGAAAAAGATGAATTAGTCACAAATCTCCTGTGATTAAGGGGTTGTGAGTTACACAGCACTATTATAGTAATAGTAAACTAATACACTGACTTTCTCAAATACTCTTTCACATCTTTTAAATACTCTCATATGTAAAGACTTAAGGCTGGTAAAATAGTCCCTATAACATGTCTCCTTCACTTTTTTGACTATTTTCCTTACCGTTTTCCTCTACTTGTCCTTCAAGGACCAATATTTTTCCTCTCCAGTCAATTCTTCTCTGATAACCACAACCCACTGGGAAGTCTCCTTTCTTCAGACTCCTTAGTGTCCACATCTCTTGTTTCATACCTCAAACTTTGGTATTGTTAATTATCCAGAAGCATATATCTGGTTACGTTACCACCCTGTTCTGTGCTTTTATGAACATCCAATGCTTATCCCTTACCACATGTAGTATTAAGGCATCTTGTTATCTTGTCTGTTTCCATGTAAACTTCAAGATGCTGAGGGCAGAAGCTATATCTGACTTCATGTCATCTGTCCAGAGGCAAATGCAGGACCTGACACATAGTAACTGGTGCAGAAGTATCTACTGAATAGATGATGACTGATTGCATCTCTGCTTTCTAAGAAAACTCCATGCTTTTTGATGGCAAGAACCACTTTTCACTTCCCAAAATACCTAGTCAACATCTTCCAGAGAAGAGACAACTATGATATAATTGTGGCACATTTTGTGATGGCTTAATATAATTTCCCAACCACTAATAATATATAGCCACCCTCCTTTATGTAGACATTTCTATAGCATACATTTACATACTTTTCCTATCATTCTACATTGTGCACTTGGAAGATGTTTAACCAGATTTTCTTTTCATGTAACAAGGAAAAAAAAAATTCTCTTTGTTAGCTTTGTGGGAACCTCTCCAGTCTTTTTCTGGGTAAGGAACCTAGGAAGTCTCATTCTTTCCAGATTGGGTCTTGGAACCATGCTTCAGGAATCACCAAAGACTCAAGAGTCATCCAGCTTTCCTTTACTCTTCATCACTGTTCTTCTCTGAACATTTTTGTATCTCTCTATATTATTTGCTGTGTTACAAATTATCCCCAAATGTAGCCCTTTAAGACAGCATACATTATTTTATACAATTTCTGAGATCAGGAATCTAGGAGTGACTTACATGGGTGGTTTTGGCTTAGGGTCTGTCATGAGGTTGTAGTCAAGGTGTCAACTTGACTGAGGCTGGGAGATTCAATTCCAACCTCATTCCTGTGACTGTTAGGAGATCTCAGCTCGTTGCTGTGTAGGTCTTTACATAGGGCTACGTATAACAAGAAAACTGACTTCCCGCAATGTAAGTGATTCAAGGGAAAGAGCCACTGAAATGGAAGCCATAGTACCATTTTTATGACCTCATCTCTAAAGTCACACATTGTGACTTCTGCTTTATTCTACTTCCCATTAGAGGTGAGTCACTAAGGCTAGCCCACCCTCAAAGAGAGGGACAGTAGGCTCCACCTCTTCAGGGGAGGAGTATCAATTTGTGGACATATTTTTAAATCACTTCACCCTCCCCTGGACAGGCTGTGGAGGTGAATGACATTTTTGTGGTCCTACATCCCTGGTTGCTCAGGCAAATAGTCTCCTGTGCCTTCTTTTTTTTTTTTTCCTTCCTGGCTTCAGGGTGTTGCTATCTAAACATTGAAATGATATAAAGATTTAAAATGAATAAGATGCAAAGGGAAGGGGCAATTTCCATAGATTTCCAAGCATTTCTAAAGCCACTTCACTGACTAAGGTCTGTAGTCTATGACTTTCTTTCTTAAATGAATGTCTCCTCAACTTTGGGCTCTCTGCTTTCATTCCTGAGGATAAGCCCGGGGAGTGGGGAGCTTTGGTGTTCCCTGTGGACCTACCCTTGCCTGGGTCATGATGTTGCTTCCTGAAGGAAGATTCCTCTCTTCTTCCTGAGGTCCTAGATGCAGGGAGTGCTGAATGCAGGGTGGCTGGAGGCCCTGGAATAGTCCCTTTGTCTTAGCTGTCTTAGCTGAGTCTTCTTCACATAGGGCCTTGAGATCTAGGTAACATCATTTTCATGAGTCCTTAACACCACAGTAGGCTGGGAAATTTTTCTCCTATAGGTGCCTTTCCCTGGACGGCAGAGTGGTGTACTGGAAATACATGAGCTTTGGAAGCTTTGGAATTAGGGAGATGCTGGTTCAAAACCCAGCTCTAATACTGTCTGGATTTCTGAATTTGGACCAGTTATTTAACCTCTCTGAGCCCCCAATTTTTTTCAGCACGAAAATGAAGATAAAGTGAGGATTGAATGAAACAATATGTGGAGGTAAATAACAGTGTCTGGCATATAATAAGCATTAACCGATATTCATTCAGTGAGTGCATGAATGTGCTTCAGAGCTACCTGCAATACTTAAGGAAGACTGTGATTCTGAACATCCCTCTCTTGCTTGTAGAAACTGACAAAGAACTGGGTTGTGTATTTCTGGGGCAGTATCTTGCTTGTCTATTTGTATTACATGATTTGCTGAGTTTTCGAATACATTCTCTTGGAAGATTTTCTATCTGCTTTGCTTTTTGTGACACAAAAGAATTATAATTCATTTTGTATTTGAAAGCTGACAACACAATGTGAGGATAGCCAGAAGGAGCATTTTTTAAAATTCATATTTTAAGTAAGCTTCTAAGAAATCAGAGCCTGGTTTCTATGAAGAAGTATATTTTTCTAATTACTCCTCTATCTTAGCTGTTTCGTGTCAAGGTTTTCTTAGGCAAGAGAGAAGGGGGGATGTGGGATGAAAGAGGTGAGACTGAGCAGAGAGAACAAAATGCCACTTCTGATACTTAACCTTCCTGCTTAGGGAACTTTCCCTATGTATATATTTTCTTCTGCACTCTCAATGTAGAGAATTGCCCCTGCCTGATGGATGATACAATGCAATTTGCTTCTCTTGCTTTCTTTCACCCCAGAGATGCATGGTTTTGCCTTTAATATATTCAAGGGCAGCCTTTGCTGTGTCTGGATTGGCATTTGTAATTATACACTGTGAAAATATAATGTGGAGAGAGAGTTTAACTCTTCTCCCAGATTTTAAAAAAGTTTAATGTGTTAATGTGTTCAAATACCCCCACCTGCAGAGCAGGAGATCCAGTGCCATTTGACTTCTTTCTTCTGCATGATAATCACATTCGGTTTAAAAATCACATTCTCTTTAATAAAAGAGTGTGTGCTACTTTGTTGTGTGCTGTGCAGAACCTCTGCAATGCTTAACCACCATACCTCCTTAGTTATTTTCCAAGACATTTGATGTTCTCAACAGCATTAATTGCACTGAGGTCTAATAGGTTGTAATTAATATGTTCAGACCTTGCTTTGTGAAGCTGGAGCCAGTGAATGGTGGACATCTCACAGCACAGAGACACAGGTGATCACCAGAGGAACTCAAATAAAGGATCAAAAGCTCTTTACATAATAAGCAATATGATAATTTGATGACTGTGTGGTTGGGTAATTTTACCTTCCTAAGTATATATTCCACCATTGTCTTCCTTAAGTTGTTTGAAAAAATATGAGAATAGCTCAATTACAATAACTAGAATTACTCCAATTTGGCAGAACACCCATGTGAGGTGTCAAAAGACTTTTCTCCACTACAAAAATGAGGATTTTTGCTTATTGATGTGTACTTGATACCACCATTGATCTAAATGGACTGAATTCAAACTTTAGCATAAAAAGCTTAAGTGATACAAAAGATGGGACTCTCAGGACTTAAAGTTGTTAACTATAGTGAAAGTTCATTATTTTTGCATTTCTTGTCCCATTCTGTGAAAAACTTCCCCTACTTTTTGTTGGGGAACCACCCCTCACTCACCTTTAACTCCTATGATTTAATTCCCACCAGTCCACTACAGGGCTGGGCTCGGATTGGTTTAAGCCAATTATCATATCCCTATTCCCTGAGCCTAGTGATTGACCTGAGATGGGCAGAAGGCCCACATCTGGTCAGTGAGCATCATATCCCAGATTCATGCTTGACCATTGTGGGGAGAGCAGTTCTTCTCCCACTGGTTGGAAAACTGAGAAGAGGTAAGGTCTTGAGTTTGGCAGCCACCTTGAGACTAGGAGGAGAGGGCCTGAGTAAGAAAGAAATCACAGGAGTAGGGGAGTAGAGGTGATCTCAGAGACAAAGAGAACAGAGGTCTTGGGAAAGTATTTGAGTCTCTGTCTTAAGCTGACTTTAAATATAATGCTAGCCCTAGAACTTCCTGGTTCAGAAGTCAAGAATTTTCTCTTTTCCTCATGGAGGGTTTGATTTTCTGTTACTGGCAAATCAGAAGACTTCTAATTGAGTCAGACACAAAGAGGATTAGTGCTCACTCTCTGCATTGATGGGATCTATATTTGAATGGGAAGGCATTATCTGGTGTGTCTTATTTGGTTCAGACTACCTGGCATTTCAAAGTCTCAGTGTTTTCTAGTTGATCTTTTTCTGTTTTTTGTAAAAGTAAATTCTGGTCACTGATTACCAATATTCTGTATCCTGCATATTTCTACTCTTTAAATCTTATCCAAGCCTCAAGTAAGAGGGGAAATTTCATTTTGACAGTTTCCTACCATATTGTCTTTTTATCTTCTCCTTTCCATATCCAAGTTGCCCTGCCAAATTTAATAATGAGCTTTGTGACTATATTATAAATCTCCTTTAATATTCTTCTTTATTGTAATAAATTTTAATCTCTTAGCTTCAGGATTCTTTCCTCTTCTGGACTATTGAGATTTCCCAGGTATTTAAAATGATTCACCTGCTTGAGTAGTTTATTATCTACCACTCTCTATCCCCCACCCCAAAAAAAGAATCATGGCTTTTTATAGAAATTACCACATTCATATTCAGGCTTATTTTATGTTGTCATGGTTTGAATTCTCTGCAAGTTGTTTCCAGAGTTTGTACAATGTTGTAACTTTGGCATAAAAATGTAAATAATTTAAGGCTACCCCCAACATACATGTATGAGCACAAACACACACACATGCCTCCATCATTCCAGTTTTCCAACTGAAAAGAGATTTCCTTAGGCATTTAATCACTGCCTTAACCTCTCTCCTGTGTGGGAGCTCAAATGGTTCTTTCATTATTTATCTTAGAACTTCCAATCTCTGACTGGATCAGGTAGGACCTAGTAATGTCATTTTTTCCATCCCTTTGCCTCTATGCAAATAAAGACTTAAATAAATCCAAGCAGCCTGTGTTTACCTGCTTTAGAGAGCCTCCAAAAAAGGAAATTCAGAATCTTTTTTGAGGATCTATTTCATGGTTTTCATTGTTGTCTCCACTACCTCCCTCCATTATCAAGAGCAGTTTCCTCTCTTGATGTCTACATCCTGTACCTGTCTATCCATTTCTCAGTTCCATTTGCTCCACTTCTTTGATCTAGTTTTGAAATGCAGGAACATCCCCAGGACATGAACTACATCTCAGTTGTAGAGGACCACACCCAAACTTCCAGCTTCCAACTGAATATACCCACCAGGATATTTCATGGGTACCTCAAACTCAGTATGTGCAATGAAGACCTCATGGAGTTTCTACTCTTCTTTCCCTTCAGAGATAAGTTTTAGTTTTGTTTTGTTTGTTTGTCCTCCTATGTTCCTTCTTCCACTTAGTGGTGCCATCTTCAACCTAATCACTAGCTAGATAACTGGGTGGTATCTTTGACCTCTCCACTTTTTACACTGCCCCCCCCTCCCCCCCGTGATGTCTGATCTGTACCAGATTGCATTCTTTTCCTCAAATGTCTTTCCTATCTGTTCTTTTATCTTCTCCTGGGACAGGTTCTCCAATGGCTACTTAACTGGTCCCATTGCTTCTTTTTGCTCCTCCAACTATCTTCCATATTATTGCCATGTTGATCTTCTACAATATAGATCATATAGTGTAGGTTCTCTGCTCAAAAACCATCAGTAATTCCCCATTGCCATAGACTAAAATCAAACTTCTTGGCATGGCTGCAGACATTAACAGCCCAGACTTGATATCATACTGACCTAAGTTCAGATTCTCCTTAAGCCACTTACTAATTGTCTGACTTGGGAAAATCTCATGGTTTCTCTATGCCTCACTTTCTGTACTGTAAGGATAATAACCACCTTCCAGAATGGTCATAAGAATTAAACTATATGATGCTTGTAATGCAGTAGCACAGTGTCTGATGCCTTTGCAGCCCTCAGCAAATGATCATTGCTAGTATTAGGATTGCTGTTATTACTGTATACCAGTATAACAGTTGTTATCAGCTTGGCCACCTTTACCTCTTGAGAGCTGTGTGACTGTGGTCAACTTCTCTTCACTTGTTTCCTTATCTGTAAAATGGGGAAAATAATCATAACCTCATAAAGTTTTAGGGTGTTAAATTGGCTAATAGAGAGCAGTGTCTGACCTACAGGAAAGCATTGTAAAAATGTCAGATCTTATTCTTGTTCTTCTCAAACCATGAAGTCATTTCTCTAAGTCATGGAGTCATACTTCTGTACCTTTGTCTATACTGTTATGTGAAAACATGTCCACTCCAGTCTGTTTTCTATCATGGGTTCTTAGTTTCATTTGTGCCATGGGCCCATTTGGCATCTGGTGAAGTCTCTTTACTTCTTGTCAGAACAACATTTTAAAATGCATAATATAAAATCCATAAATTTACATAGAAAGCCAATTATATTTAAAAATAATGAACAAAAATTTAAAAACTTAATTTGTGTTAGAGTAATGTATGTGCTTTTCTAATAGACTCATAAATAAGATATAATGGTTGGTCTAATAATTACTGTAATTTCAAAGGAGCAATGAACATAAATATTTCAATTATCTGTAATATAGTAACATGCCATGAGAGTACCTGTGATTTCTACTGGTGACAGAATCACAGGTTCTACAAAAACTTTTATGTGTGTGGCTTACATTAGTAAATGAAGGAAGTGCTAAATGTCACAGATTGATGAAAATCAAGATGTGATTTTTTTTCCCCCATTCAAGTTCATGGACTCCACCCAAAGGTCCATAGAGTTCAAGAAGTCCTTATCTAGATCCTACACATACTTTATTTTTTTTAAACTTTTAAAAAAGATTTTATTTATATATCTGACAGAGAGAGAGACAGCGACAGAGGGAGTACAAGCAGGGGGAGTGGGAGAGGGAGAAGCAGGCTTCCCGCCAAGCAGGGAGCCCAATGCGGGGCTCGATCCCAGGACCCTGGGATCATGACCTGAGCCGAAGGCAGACACCTAATGACTGAGCCACCCAGGTGCCCCGATCCTACACATATTTTAAAGCTGAGTTCAAACATGCTTTCTCAAAGTCCTCCTTAATCCCAGACAGTTGTAATTAACCTACCTCTTTTATCCACTCATGGCACTATGTTCTTTTTGTTTTTTTTTCAAAGACCCATATATTTTTTTCCTCTGATACTTATTAGCTATATGCACATGTTCCTCCTCATCAAGGATGTCAGACCCATGGTCAGTCTTCATACTGGTACACAGTACCTGTGACTAAAGAGGCCATGGTTGGGTAGAAATGTGAGCATGAAGTGGGCAGCCATTACTTATCTCTATTTCCCTAACTGCCCTTTGCAACATAAAGTACAGCATTTTTGAGAATGTAGCTCATTTCATTTTAGTGTTATTTACCATGCTAGTTCTGTTGCCTGGGCTGACAAATCGCCCCTCCAAAAGGCAGGTTCTAATCCCATATACAGTCCCAGCTCAGTGGCAATTTATATGACAAGCTCTCTGAGTTTAGGCAAATATCCTGATATTTTAGCTCAGTTATTCTGACAACAACAATTTCTGCCTTATGGAGTGCATATGTCACCAGAGAAAATCAGCCGCCTGTTACAGGAATATAAATTTTCATGGTGAACTTGAAATGCAAATTATGTGCCTTGATGCTCTTCACAAATCTTTGCTTGCACCTGGCAGCCATCTTTGCAGAACTTTGGGTAAAAGGAAAGAGAGGGGAAAGAGAGAGAGAGACAGGGAAAAAGAGAGAAAGGAAGAGATGGATAGAAGGATGTAAGGAGGAAGGGAAGATAGGCTTTATTTTCTGTGTTGCCTGGTACTCACCACAGAGCATACAATAAATTTTCTTGAGTTTCATGTATTATGATTTTAAGAAGAGTAAGTAGATATTTAATTTAAGAGTTAACAAAAATTAATGTCTTATAGTCAAAACTTGTTTCAGCATTTTTTCTTTTACTAATTTAGAGCAACTTTGATACTATTGACATTTTAGGGCGAATAATTCTTTTTTTGTGGGAGGCTGTCTTGTCCATTGCAGGCTGTTTAGCAGCATCTTTGGGTTATACCCAGTACAGGCCAGTAATGTGCCTCCCCAAGCTGTAACAACCAAAAATGTCTCCAAATATTGCCATATGTCCCCTGGGGGGAAAATAGCCCTACCCTACCTCCTGCTCCAAACCAATAGAGAACCACTGATTTAGAGGATAATGGTTTCCTATTGTGTGTCAGACTCTGCTTTTTCTATCACATATGTCTGCTAACTTAGTCTTCACACAGTCCCATAAAGTAAATGCTATCATTATTCCCATCATATAGTTGAGAGATAAGATTCAAGGAGATAAAGCATAGTGAACCAGAAGGGAAACTAATGAGAAGAGATGGAAAACTAATGCAAAGGGGCAGTCATTACATAATGTAGTCTAAGAGTAGGGGTAGGAAATCTGTGGTGCCATTGTATCACCAAGATGCCTAAGAAATATGTCATATCTACTCTCAGCAGTCTATCTTGAAGAGCCAAAATGACTATTAAGTTGGGCATTACTAATAGAATGAAATTGGCAAAGGAGTTAAGATTTCATTTACCAACTCTGGTTGGACTAAGTCTTCTCCAAAAATTGATTTTTTGTGTGACTGTGTGCTTTCATAGGGTATTGGTCACTTGTGACCACTGTGTAAGTTCACTATCTGTATTACCAACACACAGGGAGGGTCTTTAACATGGACCCTCAGTAAGTGTTTGTACAATAAATATGTAGTATGGGAAATCTCACCACTGGTAAGTCCTGCCTTAAGATATAACATTGCCATCTTTCTTTATTTTCCTTTAAATGCATATACTCTTAAAATATATATAGTGCTAGGGGTGATGACTTAATAGTAACAGACTTATGCAACACTAAAAGTACAACTGTGGAGATCAATATTTTCATGTGGTAGATGAGGAGACTGAGGTACAGAGGGGAGAAGAAATTTTTCCAGTACAAATTATGGACTAAGTCTGGATAGAAAAGTAATCTGTGGAAACTAAGTCTCAGTGTTCCTTTTTACTGTGTCATCCATCACTTAACGCTTTATACTGAGAACTTTATAGGGCATTTTCTGTTGGAAAGCAAGATCCTTGTTTAATTTAAAAGATGTAGAAGGAATTGGAGAAATAGGAGCAGGAAGAAGGCTAGCTCAGTAGGACAAAAGGAAAAGATTACAGAGAAGAGCAGGGAGACCTGTGGAAATGTTTCATCAACAGCTTCATTGGCTTGGGTTGAATTCAGTAACAATGTTTTATTTTTTTATTTTTTATGTCTTCATTTAATTTTCATTTGGAATGTTCTAAAATCAGATTTTTAAAAGTTAAAGTCAAAGATAGAGACAGGTCAGAGACAGATTAGGATTTTGAAGATTCAGCAGCATAGGACAAAGAGAGGTGGGCTGAAAATGAGCTAGGGATTTGTATTCAGAATGGTAATCAGCTTCAGATCATCTGTATGCAGTCCCCTTATGTTGAAGCCCTAACCCCCCATGTGGTTGCATCTGAAAATAGGGGCTTTAGGTGGTAATTAGAATTAGATAATTTTATAAGGGTGAGGTCCTTATGATAGTATTAGTGCTCTTAAAGCAGAGAGTTTGCTCTCCCTTTGTCTCTACCTCATGAGGACACAGTGAGAGGGCAGCCATCTGCAGGACACCGAAGAGGATACCCCACCAGAACCTGACCATACTGGCACCCTGATTTCAGAGTTCCAGCATCCAAAACTGTGAGAAAATAATTTCTGTTTTTGAAGTCACCCAGTCTATGGTATTTTGTTATGGCAGCCCAAGCTGACATATGTTTCACCCAATAGAGAATATCAATAAAGGAATATAAATTATTTAAAACAAAAAACCAAATAGAAACTTGTAGTTGAACAGTATAATAACTGAAATGAAAAATTTACCAGAGGGATTTAACAGCAGATTTGATCAGGAAGAAGAAAGAAGCAATGAACTTAAAGATGGATTAATTGAGATGATTCAGTCTGAAAAACATATAAAAGAATAAAGAAAAATAAAGAGAGCCTAAGAGAATTGTGGGAGACTATAAAGCACATCAACACACTCTTAATGGGAGTTCTAGAAAGAGAGGAGAGAAAGTGAAAGTGTATTTGAAGAAATAATGGCTGGAGTTCGATGCAAAACAATCTACACATCAGATAAACTCAGTGATTCCAAATAAGGTAATCCCTAAGAGATAATACCTAGACACTTTATAGCCAAATGGCCAAAAGCAAAGACAATCTTGAAAGCAACAAGGAAGAAAATTATCAAGTACACAGGGTCCTCCATAAGAATAAAAGCTGATTTCTGATCAAAAGCATGGAGCCCATAAGGCATATTCAACATGTTGAAAGAAAAAGACTGTAAGTTGAGAATTCTATATTCAATGAAACTACTTTTCAAAAATGAAGAAGTGAAGACGTTGTCAGTAAGCAGAAACTGAGACAATTTGTTGTTTGCAGACTTTCTGTAAGAAATAATAAAGTCCTTCAGGCTAAAATTAATTGATACTGGGGTGCCTGTGTGGCTCAGCCAGTTCATCTTCTGACTCTTGGCTTCAGCTTAGGTCATGATATCAGGGTTGTGAGATCGAGCTCCACGTTGGGTTCCATGCTTGGTGTGAAGTCTGCTTGAGATTCTTTGCCCCTCTTTCTCCCTCCCCCTCTGCTCCTCACCCCGCTTGCATGCTCTTTCATTCTCTCTCTAAAATAAATAAATAAAATCTTAAAAAATAACTTGGAAAAGTAGAAATTTTAAAAAGTTTAATAAATAAATAAATAAAATGAAATGATACTACAGAGTAACCTAAATCTATAGGAAGGAATAAAGGGGACCAGTAGGTCCTCTTTTATTTGTAAGTAAATATAAAGGCAGTATAAATGTATGCTTGGTCTGTAACTCCCTTCTTCTGTTATTTGATTTAAAGACACCTACATAAACAATAGTTATTAATTTGTGTTGATTGACATACAATTTATAAAGATGTGATTTGTATGACAATAATAGCATAAGAGGGGAAGATATACAAGAATAAAGTTTTTGTATACTATTGAAATTAAGTTGGTATTAATCTGAACTATAATGTCATCAACTAAAATTTTAATCTGTAAGGCAACCATTAATAAAGAATAATAAAAGAAATGGCAAAATAATTAAAATAATACACTAGAAAATATCTGTTTAACATAAAAGAAAGCAAAAGTGAAGGAACAGAGGAATAAGAGACCATGAGATATATATAGAAAATAAATAGCAAAGTGGCATGTGCAAATTCTACTTTATCAGTAATAACTTTATTTATAAATGGATTACATACTCTAATCAAAAGGCAGAGATTGGCTGAATGAGTTTTAAAAAAATGATCCAAGAATGCCATCACCGAGATGGCTCCATAGGGCATTCCTGACTTCACTCCCCCTCATAAGAAAAACAACTGACAACGATTTACAAACAAGACACCACTGAGAGACTTCTAGAACACGGGGGAGAAGTTGAAACATTTCCCTGCACCATAGAAACCAAGATGGACTGCATTAGAAGAAGAGGAACAGGTACATGCTGACCACATGGTCCTTCCTCTAGGTTAGTGCAGCACAGTGCAGGAGGAATTCCCTTTTCTCCAGTGGGAAAAGAGAGTCCAGGAGTTGATTGTGAGTTGCTCTGTGGGAACTTCTACCCTGCACTCACCTCACAGGCAATTATAAATATGTGCTCAACATTGATGTACCTAATATATAAAACAAAAACTAGCAGAGCTAAAAGGAGAAGTAAAGAGAAATAAAATAGTAGTTAGGAATTTAAATACCCTAGTCTCACCAATGAATAAATCAGACAGTCAAAATAAGGAAATAGTGGGTTTGAACAACACTATAGACAAAATGGACCTAACAGACATATACAGAACCTTCTATCAAACAATAGTAGAATACGTATTCTTCTCAAATACACATGGAACATTTTCTAGGATATAGACCATATGTTTGGCCACAAAGCAAATCTTAGCAAATTCAAGAAGATTGAAATTATACTAAGTATCTTCTCTGACCACAATGGCATAAAAGTAGAAATCAATAGCAAGAGGAAAACTGGAGAATTCACGAATATATGGACATTAAACAACACTCTCTTGAATGATCAATGGATCAAAGAGGAAATTGAAAGGGAAATAAAATTTCTTGAAACAAACAAAAACAGAAGCACAACATACCAGAATTTATGTGATGCAGGAACAGCAGTTGTAAGAGGAAATTTCAGAGCAATAAGCACTTACATTAAGAATCAAGAAAGAAGGAAAGACAATCAAGAAAGATCCAAATAAACAACCTAATTCTATACCTTAAGAAATTAGACAAAAACAAACTGAGCCCAAAGTTAGCAGAAGGAAGGAAATAATAAAGATTAGAGTGGAAGTAAATGAAATAGGGAACAGAAAAACAATAGAAAAGATTAACTGAACTAAGAACTGGTTATTGAAAAGATAAAATTGGCAAACCCTTGGAAAACGTAGAATAAAAGCTCCTTGGAATGGGTCTTGGTGATAATATTTTTGGAAATCACACCCAAAGCATAAGCAACAAAATAAAATATGTGGGACTACATCAAACTAAAAAGCTTTCTATGCAGCAAAGAAAACCATCAACAAAATGTGAAGACAACCTATGGAATGGGAAAAATATTTTCAAACCATATATTGGATAAGGGGTTAATATCCAGAATATATAAAGAACTCCTATAACTCAATAGCAAATAAAAAACCTCCAAATAATCCAATTAAAAATGCGTTTTTCCATTTGTATGTCTTTGGAGAAATGTCTGTTCATGTCTTCTGCCCATTTCTTTACTGGATTATTTGTTTTTTGGGTGTTGAGTTTGATGAATTCTTTATAGATCTTGGATACTAGCCCTTTATCTGATATGGCATTTGCAAATATCTTCTCCCATTCCATAGGTTGTCTTTTAGTTTTGTTGACTGTTAACTTTGCTGTGCAGAAGCTATTTCTTGATGAAGTCCCAATAGTTCATTTTTGCTTTTGTTTCCCTTACCTTTGGAGACCTATCTAGCAAGAAGTTGCTGTGTCCAAGGTCGAACAGACATTTCTCCAAAGAAGACATACAAATGGCCAACAGACACATGAAAAAATGTGCCACATCACTTGGCATCAGGGAAATACAAATCAAAATCACAATGAGATACCATCTCACACCAGTCAGAATGGCTAAAATTAACAAAACAGGAAACAACAAATGTTGGTGAGGATGTGGAGAAAGGGGAAGCCTCTTACACTGTTGGTGGGAATGTAAGCTGGTACAGCCACTCTGAAAAACAGTATGGAGGGTCCTCAAGAAGTTAAAAATAGAGCTACCTTATGACCCAGCAATTGCACTACAGGGTATTTACGCCAAAGATACAAATGTAGTGGTCTGAAGGGGCATATGCACCCTAATGTTCATAGCAGCAATGTCCACAATAGCCAAACTGTGGAAAGAGCTGAGATGTCCATTGACAGATGAATGGCTAAAGAAGATGTGGTGTGTATGTGTGTGTGTGTGTGTGTGTGTGTGTGTATATATATATATATATATATATATACACAATGGAATATTACTCAGCCATCGGAAAGGATGAATACTTACCATTTACATCAATGTGGATGGAACTGGAGGCTATTATGCTGAGTGAAATAAGTCAATCAGAGAAACACAATTACCATGTGGTTTCACTCATATGTGGAATATAAGAAACACCGCAGAGGAGCACAGGGGAAGGGAGTGGAAGGGAGACAAACCAGGAGAGACTCTTAACTATAGGAAACAAACTGAGGGTTGCTGGAGGGGAGGTGGGTGGGGGGATGGGGTGATTGACTGATGGGCATTAAGGAGGGCACATGATGTGATGAGCACTGGGTGTTACATGCAACCGATAAATTATTGAACACTACATCTGGAAATAATGATGTACTATATATTGGCTAATTGAATTTAAATAAAATTTTAAAAATGCATTTTTTCCAAAGAGGTAATGAATGACTAACTTGTACATGAAAAGATGCTCAACATCACTAGTCATTAGGGAAGTAAAAATTAAAACCAGAGTGATAGATCACCTCACACCTGTGAGAATAAAAAAGATAAAAGATACTGGCATGGATGTGGAGAAAAGGGGGAACCCTTGTGCACTGTTGGTGGGATTGTAAATTGGTGCAGCCACTATGGAAAACAGTATGGAGATTCCTCAAAAAATTAAAAATAGAACTGCCATATAATCCAGCAATTTTAATTCTGGGTACATATTCAACAGAAACAAAAACACTAACTTGAAAAGATAGCTACTCTCTCGTGTTCACAACACCATTATTTATAATACCAAGACATTGAAACAACTGAGTATCCATTAGTGGATTAATAGATAAAGAAGTTGTGCTATATATGTACAATGAAATATTATTATTCAGCCGTAAAAGATGTGGAAATCCTATTTGCAACAACATGGCTGGAACTTGATGGTATTATGCTAAGTAAAATAAGTCAGAGAGATAGAGACAACTACTATATAATCTAATCTGTATGTGGAATCTAATTAAAAAAACTATCAAATTTATAGCAGAAGTCAGATTTGTGGTTATCAGAGTCAGGGAGTGGTGGGGCGAGGGAATTGGATGAAGGTGGTCAAAAGATACAAATTTGCTGTTATAAGATAAATAAGTAATGTACAACATGATGACTGTAGCTAACAGTGCTGTAGGATACATAGAAAAGTTAAGAGAGTAATTCCTGAGTTCTCATCCAAGAAGAACTTTTTTTAAAATTTTAATTCCAGTATAGTTAATATACAGTGTTATATTAGTTTCAGTTGTACAATATAGTGATTCAACTACCCCATACATTACCCAGTGCTCATCACAAGTGTAATCCTTAATCCTATCACCTATATCACCCATCCCCCCCCCCACCTCCCCTCTGGTAACATCAGTTTGTTCTCTATAGTTAAGAGTCTGATTCTTGGTTTATGTCTCTGTCTTTTTTCCTTTGCTTGTTTGTTTTGTTTCTTGAATTCCACATATGAGTTAAATCATATGGTATTTGTAGTTCTCTGACTGACTTATTTTGCTTAGCATTATACTTTCTAGCTCTACCCACATCATTGTAAATGGCAAGGTTTCATTCTTTTTGATGGCTGAATAATATTCCATTGTAATATTTCCATTGTATATATACCCACATCTTTTTTTATCCATTCATCTATCAGTGGACATTTGGCCTGCTTCTTTTTTTTTTCTTTTTAAAAAATCATATCTATATGATGATGGATGTTAAATAAACCTTTGGTGGTAATCATTTTATAATATATGGTAATCAAACTATCATGCTGTTTATGTTAAACTTACATAGTGATGTATGTCAATTATTTCTCAATAAAACTGGAAAAAATAATTCAACTAAATGCTGTCTAAAAAGATACAGTTTTTATTCAAAGACACAAGTAGGTTGAAAGTAAAAGAAAAAAATACACCATAAAAAAGTAACCCCACAACCTGGAGTGGCTCTACAAAACATACTTTATGATAAAGCTTGTTACTGAACACACAGAGGGATATTTTATAATAAGGTTAATTTCACCAAGATTATATAATAATTATAAACACCTATAAACCAAACAATACAGTCCTGAATGCATGAAGCAAAAACTGATAGAATTGAAGAGAAATCAACCAATTCAACTTTAATAGTTGGAAACATCAATGCTCTATTTTATATAACAACCAAAATACATGGGTATAGGATGAACAAGGAAACAGAAGACTTTACCAACACTAAACAAACTATACCTAACGTACATCTACAGCTCTTCACTCAGTAACTGCACAATATGTATTCTCAAGTACACTGGGAACATTCTCCAAAGTAGACCATATATTAGGCCATAAAACAAGTCTCAATACATTTAAAAGAGTTGAAATCATGCAAAATATGTTGTTCCTTGACAGCAATGGAATGAAATAGAAAATAAGCAACGGGAGGATATTTGGGAACATCACCTTCCTAAATAACCTAAATAACCAGTGAGTCAAAGAAGAAATCACAAAGGAAATTAGAAAATACTTTGAAATGAATGAAAAAGAAAAAAATGTACACTTTATTAATATAGAAATGAAAATCCTTTACAAAATACCAGCAAACCAAATCCAAAAGCATATAAAGTGGATTCTATGCTAGGATCAAGTGGGATTTATCCCACAGCTATACAAGGCTTGCTTAACATACAAAAATCAATCCATGTAATATACAACATTAATAGAATGAAAGGAAAAAACTCATTTGATTATACTAATAGATTCAGAAAAAGCATTTTACAAAGTCCAAAATCCTTTCGTGATGCAAAACACTCTCAACAAACCATGAATAGAAGGGAACTTACTCAACATGATAAAGATAATCCACCAAAACCCCTAGTTAACATCATACTTAAGTGTGAAAAACTGAAATATCCCTCCAAGATCAGGAAAACGACAAGGAAGTCCACTCTCATCAATTTTTTTTCAGCATTGCACTGGAGGTTCTAGTCAGGGCAAGTAAAAGAAAAAGAAACAGAGGGATACCATATGATTCATGGGGCAAAAGAATAGTCTTTTCAACAAACAGTGCTAGGACAATTGGATGTCCACATGTAAAAGAATGAAGTTGGATCCCTACCTCATGCCATTAATAAAAATCAGCATAATAAAAAAAGAAAAAAATCAGCTCAAAGTAGATCAAAGACCTAAAGGTAAGAGCTAAAATGAAAAAACTCTTAAAAGGAAACAAGTATAAATTAATACTTGTGACCCCTGATTAGGTAATGGTTTGGCAAATGTGACACCCAGAGCATAAGCAACAAAAGGAAAAAATAGATAAGTCAGACTTCATTAAATTTTAAATATTTATTTTTCAAAGGATACTATGAAGAGAGTATAAAGACATCCCGCACAAAGGGAGAAAATATTTGCAAATTACATATCTGTTAAGGGACTATATCCAGAATACATAAAGAACTCTCACAACTCAAAAATAAAAAGACAAAAACCTAATTAAAAATTGGGGAAAATATTTGAATGGACATTTCTCCAAAGTAGTCAATAGCACATGAAAAATGTTCGACCCATTAATTATTAGTGTATTCCAAATCAAAATCTCAATTGGATACCACTTCACATGCATTAAGATCGCTATGATAAAAAAGACATGGGGCGCCTGGGTGGCTCCGTCGGTTAAGTGTCTGCCTTTGGCTCAGGTCATGATCTTAGGGTCCTGGGACCGAGTCCTGCATCAGGCTCCCTGCTCAGCAGGGAGTCTGCTTCTCCCTCTGCCCCTCCCCCTACTCATTCTCTCTCTCTCTCAAAAATAAATAAAATCTTTAAAAAAATGACAGACAATAATAGCAAATGTTAGTGAGACTGTGAAGAAATTGGAACCATCCTATTTGCTGTTAGAGTTGGAAAGCGGTGCAGCCACTTTAGAAATCAGGTTGGCAGTTCCAATGAGCTATCATTTGACCCAGAAATTCTACTCCTTGGTATAGCTATAAGAGAAATGAAAATATGTCCACATGAGACCCAAACATGGAAGTTCATAGCAACATTATTCATAATAGTCCAAACAATGAAGTGACCCCAGTGCCTAATAATTAATAGGTAATGAAAATGTGGTGTGCCATTAAAAACTATAAAAATAAGTAGGTACTGATACAAGCTATAGCCTCCATGAACTTAAAAACCTCATGCTAAGTGAAAGTAGCTAACCAAAAAAGGCCACATATTATATGATCCCATCTATAGGAAGTGTCCAGAATGAAAAAGTCTGAGGAAATACTAAGTTCAATAGTGGATGACAGGGCTTCAGGGGAAGGAAGGAAGGAAGGAAGGAAGGAAGGAAGGAAGGAAGGAAGG
>NW_022589716.1:38406572-38412949 GCF_004348235.1 Phoca vitulina | reverse complement strand
GGAAGGAAGGAAGGAAGGAAGGAAGGAAGGAAGGAAGGAAGGAAGGAAGGGAGGGAGGGAGGGAGGAAGGGAGGGAGGAAGGGAGGGAGGGAAGGAGGAAGGGAGGGCGGGGAGGATGGAGGGGGAGGGAGGGAGGATGGAGACTGCTAATAGGTATGGGATTTCTTTTTGGGTGATTATAAGGTTCTGGAATTAGTGGTGTTGATTGTACAATGTCATGAGGGTACTAAATGAATTATATACTTTGAAAGGTGTGAATTTTGTGGTATGTGAATGATATCTCAAAAAGTATGATAAAAACCCACATTCAAGTTATTTCCCTCCTAAAAGAAGAATAGATGTGATTGTGTCAAATAAGTAAGAGGAGGAAGAGCATTCTCAGATTTTCACAAAAGAATATATTTGGGCACTGGGAAGTCCTAGAGATGTGTCACTCAGATCTGTTTCAAGCTGAGGGCATACTACAGTTGGTGCCAGACACAGGGCAATACAGTGGATTCCAAAACAAGGTATTTCTTTCACTCCTGGTGATTCAATTCTAAATGACTTAGTAACTATCATCATAGTTATGGCCATTGGTTTTATAATAGATATAATCACTCCAGAAAAATCTAGAGCTGTGCTGTCCAATACAGTAGTAACAAGCCACATGTGTTCATTCACAGTCAAATTTAAATTAAAATTAAATACAATTACAATTCAGTTCCCCAGTTGTACCAGCACATTTCAGATGTTCAGTAGCTCAGCTGGCTACCATATTGGACAACACAGAACAGTCCCATCATTGTAGAAAGTTCTGCTGGACATGATTGGTTTTGAGAGAGATGAGTAGAAAACAGAAGGAAGGGAAGGGGAACAGGAAAGGGGTCTAAAAAAACCTTCCAAAATTTAAAAATCTTGTGAATTCCAAAACTTTCTAAAAGCTATCCAGCAATCTTAACTGAACACCTGTCTACTATGGATCATTCTAGACAATAGGGATTGATTATTTGTTTCATTGATTTTTTTCCAATATTATGGGGTAACAATGAATACAGAAAACTGTGCTAGGGACATGGTATAAAATAACCAAACTGTCATAGTGTCTCTTCTCAAGCAGTTTACGTTCCAGTGGAGGAGATAGCCCTCAATCAACAATGACACAAACAAATATAAAATGACAAAAGTGATAATCACTCTGGTGGAGAGGTATCTGGTCCAGTGAGAGCATATGAGGGGTATGCTTGATCTACTGTGGAGCATCTTTGCTAAGGAAGGGGGCACCTGAAATGGAATTTAAGTGAATAGATTAAGGAAAAAGAGAAGAACAAGTCAGCCCAAAGACAGTGTGCACAAAGGCCCCGGAGCAGAGGAAACATGACAGGAAGGAGGAACTGGCAGGTCCACTGTATACCATCACAGAAAGTGAAGGGAGGCTGGGTATGAGCTGAGGCTAAAACGGTTGAGTCACTATTCTCTATATCTGAATCACCAACATCACCTGCAAACTTGTTACAATATAAAATCTAAGTCTCTACCCCAAGCTACTGTATTAAAATCTGTATTTAACAAGATCCTCAGGTGATTAGTAGGCATCAATTTCGAGATGCATAGTCTATACCAAGAATCCACAAACCGTGGAATGCAGGCCAGATCCTCCCGCTGCCTGTGTTTATATAGTTTTATTGGACCCCCATTTTGCCTGTTCATTTACTAAGAGTCTATAGCTGCTTTCTTGCTGCAGTGATGGAATGGAGAGGTTGCCACAGAGATTGGGTAGCAACGCTGAAAATGTTTACTCTCTGGCCCTTTACACAGAAGTTTTCTGACCCCTAGTTCATACTGTGCCGTACCTCAAAGACAGCATTAAAGATTTGGCACTTATTCTAAGAGCAGAGGAAACCTGTGAAGACTTCCCTTTTGGAAGGCTTGCTCTGGCTGCACAGAGATAAAAGGCACACAGACAGTGGAGGGGTGCTCATTCTCAGCCTGAACTTGGATGACCCTCCACAATTTCCACCTTGCTGTTCTGGGCCTCCATCCTAAAGGAGAGTCCTTGGAGAAAGTTCTTGTGACTACTGAAGATGACCTCTTGGGGCTATCTCAGCCTGCAGGAGCACCCTCAAAGGATGAGGAGGCCCCTAGGAACTTTGGCTCATCCTGAACTGAACTATTGGGGTGTTCCTGGATCAGCTCTGATAGCAGTTCCCCAGGTTCCTCCCTCACCTGATGGTGCAGATGGAGAGCATGTACTACATATTCCAGAAGATCTAGCAGAGTCTCCAGGAACATCACAAGCAGTCAAAAAACTTTCTGTGGACCGTGGAGACCTAGAGCCGACCTCTGGGCTTCCAGCCCTGGAGTACCAGGTGAGCCGGATCTCCTCTGGTGAGACTGCTTGCCAGGATTCCTGGGGGCCAGCCAGCCAGCCCTGAGGCTTTTCTGCACCCAGTGGCCAAGACCCTTCAACACTCCAGTCTTCAGGGGTCACACTTCAAAGATGTCATGGCCACAAGGTCGTCAGACTGGCACAAGCAGCCCTCTGGAGCAGATGCTGCCCCAGTCCACCAGCTGGACATGCAGCCTTCTTGGGACTCTGAGCCCCAGTTTTGGAAGGATATTCTGACTGAGCAACTCTGGCAGATCTTTGCTGGGACCCACAAGAAGGTGGACCAGCTACAGCACAAGATGACAGAACAGGCACCAAGCCCAGAGAGCCAGGACCCAGGACCACATTATTGGGACTGGAGCCATGTACCAAAGACACTGGTTCTCAGCCCACTTGTGCCCCCTCCCCCCCAGCTCGAGAGTTCCTAAGAAGGGGGCGCAGAGCCAGGCACCAAAGCAGAGAGGATGCTCTCCTGTGTGGCCTAGGAGCCTATCCATTTTTGCAGCCCATATGCTGGGACCCTGAGGACTTTGGGGACATGTGGAAAAGACCAGATGACTTGCCCTGGCAATCCAAGGAGTTAGCCATCCCACATAGAATGGAGAAGGTGTGGATGCTAAAACACAGGGAGCTGTTGCTGCCATGGCTGTGAGCAGCTTCGTGTGACACGTGTTCACCTGTGACAAGGGTGGTGTCAAAGTGTGGAGGCTGGTTGGCCAGGTAGTATAAAACAGGTATCCTGAGAACCACCTGTGTGTACAGACCTAGTGGGCCTATTTGCACACATGCCTGCTGTCCTCAAACAGCAGGATTTTGCTGATGGGTGGCCACAACCTGTTTGGCATGGGTGTGTGGGACTTGACAGTGCCCTCCCTGCATGTAAGAGATGAGCTACCCTGTGCAGGTCTTATGTGCCAGGCCCTGGCCTCCCATCCCGAAGACAACTTGGCCTTCGTTGGCTTCACTGATGGCACAGTCAGGATCTGGGACCTGCAGGACCGGGGCATTGTCAGGGACCTGCTGGGCCACCTGAATGGAGCCAAAAGCATTGCTGTTAAAGACAGGGTGGGGAGCGGGGGATCTGGGCACCTGCCTGTGGTGCTGGGACCCAAGGACCACTGGGGAGCCCCAGGAATACAAATTTGAGTTTCAGATAATGAGCCTATCCCCTAGTCCCCAGGAGGACTGGGTACTGGTAGGCACAGCCTATGGCCAGCAGTGGCTGCAGCCCACCTGAGGGGGGCAGAAGCACATGGTGGGGTGTAAGGATGGAACTATCTTGGGTCTCAAGTTCTCCCCTCTTGATTAGAGCATTGGGATGGATGATCTGGTCAACATCTATAGCATACCTGCAGGACCATGGTATTCTGGGTACCCAAACCTCCTCCATCCTATGCTGTGATGTGTCCCCCAGCAACGGCCTGATCATCACAGGGTCCAGTGACCACGCCTTGGTGTATCAGATCACCTACTGAGGGGCTTGGCACTGTGGTCCTGACTTGGGATCCATTTTTTGTCTTTTTTAAGGTGGAGGAAGTAGAGGCATAGTGGTGGGACGATGTGGTGGGTGGGCTGGGTTTCTTTCCCATTACACAACTGGGCCAGTGATATTTGTCACATGTAATAAAGTGATTAGAAAAAGTGAAAAACAAAACAAAACAAAAACCAGGCACAGACAGAACTTGCTCCAAAGGAGCTTAGAGTCAAGTGAGAACCCACTTTTGTTTCCCAAATTGGTTGTTGACTCCTTTCATGAGGAAGAGGATTATATTATCACCTAGCTGTTGTCGTTAACTCCTTCAGTGCCTGGCAGAGTGCTGTTTAGCCAGGGATTGGTGCTATTTAATGATTCAGCAAATGGCTTGACCTTATTATGGTTAATGCTTACCACTCTTAGAAACTTCTTTTGTGGATACTTCAGAAGTCAAAATACCATGATGCCTGATCTGCAGCAGTTTCCTTGACAGCTTAGCTCTATTTTTGACATGGAACCTAGGCCAGTACAGTAGATGGGTAATTCTTGGCTACCTTGTGAGTTTTAGGAGAGCAGGGGAGACAAGAATCTGATTCCAGTTTCCAGTATGGATAGGACTGCAGGAAGAAGCCTCTCTGAGCTTCAGATTCTCCCTCCATGATGTGAGGAAGCAGGGACTATTTATATTTAAGGTTTCCCAGAGCTTGAGCATCTTTTTGTCCTTAGAGTTGCACAAGGTCACAAAAAGGGAACACTAGACAAGTCTTTGGCTTATCTGACTTAACCACCTGTATATTTTGTGTACACAGAGCTCTTCACACATCATACACAAAGCATAGTTGATGAAAATATAGAAAAAAATACAACTCTACAGTCACAAAAGAGGTTTTGAATTATGCATTATTTTAGATTTTAAATACTTCTGCTCCCTTTCATTTGTACAGATAATTGAACATTGTTGGCTTATTCATAATGAAACCAACCTTTTCTACCAATTAGGCATGATTGTGTAGACTCTGGCCTTACTGGTTGGTTAGCCTGCTTTTCATGTCATGAGCTGGCAGTATTTGAATAAGTTGAATATTCAGTGAAGAAAAGTTGGATGTTTATAAACTCACCATGACAAATGGACATGCCATCACATCCACAATGCAACCAAAAGAAAGTGTTTTGAGAAAGTGTTGGGTAATGGTTTCTGGAAGAGGTTATAACTTGGTGTATAAAAAGAAGGAAAAGCCTTAAGGATAATAAATTACTTTGAGCACAGGTAGGTTTTTAGCAGTGTTGCCATCTCCTGGGCAATATGCCTGCTACAGAAGTGTTGTTTCAACGCATAAAAAAGCAGTTTGCAAGTTAAGCAGACTGTCTAATAGATAGTACTAAAGTAGGGAGGAATATTGTGAAGTCAACTTTATAATATTTTGTGAGTGTGGTTTCTTGGCATTTCCTCCCACTGATTGTCATTGATGGCATTGAATTAAAACATTATTTAATCAAGTCATCCTATATTAGGTGCTGTGGAAAATATAGAAGCAGTGCCAGTTTCATGGGCATACGACTTGTGCACCCGTGCACAACCTCACAGTTAAAGCACCCAGTGTTTGGTTTAATGCTCTGATATTACCGTCTGGAAATTCTTAGTATATTTTGGACAAAGGATCATGCGCTTTTGTTTTCACAGGGCTCTGCCAATTTTGCAGCTTGTTCTGTACAGAAGATGGTGGAGTCTGTTTCTTCCCTCAAGTTGCTCACAATATTGTGTCTTAGAATCATGTTGGGACAGTATTATAGGAAGTTGACTAATTTTTCTGAGCTTTGGTTTCTTCCCTTTGTATATAAAAATATTGCCGGGAATGTGGCCTAAGGAAAGAAATGGAAGACTTTAACTATTAAGGTGATTTTCCCAAAGTAAGCAGTCAAGTCAGGAGATTCAGACTTCCCCTCTTGAGTTTCAGTCCACTGAGAAGGGATTTCATGAGCAAAGCTTCCTGCTGAGTTCAAAATAGGATTCAGCCATGGACTAGTGGCATCATGTCTCCAGTTGCTAGGGAACTCAAGAACATCTGGATGTATTGAAAAACTGCCCCAGGAGAAGGAGATCTGGGCAAGGCTGTGACGGAAAGATTCATCAAAAATGGGAACCAGGATTTTCCACATAAAGTATCATGTCATCTGCAAAGAGAGAGAGTTTGACTTCTTTGCCAATTTGAATACCTTTTATTTCTTTTTGTTGTCTGATTGCTGTTGCTAGGACTTCTAATACTATGTTGAACAATAGTGGTGAGAGTGGGCATATTTGTCATGTTCCTGATCTTAAGGGAAAGGCTCTCAGCTTTTCCCCATTGAAGATGGTATTTGCTGTGGGTTTTTCATAGATGGAGTTTATGAACTTGGGGAATGTTCCCTCTATCCCTATACTCTGAAGAGTTTTAATCAGGAAGGGATGCTGTATTTTGTCAAATGCTTTTTCTTTTCTTTTTTTTTTTAATTTTTTTATTGTTATGTTAATCCCCATACATTACATCATTAGTTTTA